>NW_015622514.1:2255288-2402863 GCF_000836115.1 Exophiala spinifera
CTCTCTCTCTCTCTCACACACACACACACACACACACACACACACACACACACACACACACACACACACACACACACACACACAAACACAAACTCAAGACGTGCCTTTTTGCAAAAGTCATAATAGAATACTCGATGATTTGCGTTGTCAGTTCATGTGGTTCTTCTTAGGATACCTATATCTGTACTCACGCTCATGCTCCTGTTTATGCTCGTGCTAATACATGCTCATGCTCATGCTCACTCTCACTCACACAGACACACCCCCTCTCACACTCTCACTCACTCACTCGCACGGTCTCTCTCTCTCTCTCTCTCTCACACTCACTCACTCACTCACCCGCACTCCGATACACACACACTCACTCACATACTCTCTCTCTCTCTCTCTCTCTCTCACCCCCAACCCGCACTCACAATCACACTGACACTCGCACTGGCACTTGCACTCACGCTCGTACAAGATACACTCGATCCATACCCCCTGCATCAGGTACACCGGCAGGTGGATACAGAGAAGAACCGCCAAAAAAAAACCGCCAACTACAGTCTTCCTGCAAGGCCGACCAGATCACCGTACACCGCCCGATGGTCTCCGAGGTACCTCTTCTCGGCGGTGTTCCAATTCAACACGTCCCATATCTTGGCCACGTACTCCTTCTTGTTGTTCCAGTACTGCAGATAATACGCGTGCTCCCACATGTCGACGCCCAGGACCGCGAGCCTCCCGGACGCGGGGAGATCTTGATCCTTCGACGTTGTGATTTCGAGGGTCGTAGCGCCGTCGCCGGCTCCCCCGGCCCCAGGTGTCACTGTCTTGACAAGCCACGCCCATCCGGACCCTTGGATCCCCAGCGCCGCGGTCTCCCACGCACTTCTGAACTGCTCGACGCCGCCCCATTGCCGGACGATGGCGCCGTGGAGGTTCGGGGCCGCGGTCGAGAGGTCAGTCGCCGACGACGACGACGGCGACGACGACGACCGTGGCGGTGTGAGCCCCTCCCAGAACAACGTGTGGTTGATGTGCCCCCCTGCGTTGAACTTGATCAGGGGCTGCAGCTCGAGTTGCTTGATCAGGTTACCCGTAGAGAGCGCCTCGGCGTGCGACGCGAGCGCGTTGTTCAGGTTCGTGATGTACGTCTGGTGGTGGCGCGTGTAGTGCAGTTCCATTATCTGACTGGATATGGACGGTTCGAGGTCCTAAAGCAAAAGCCGGAAAAAAAAAGGCAAAAAATGTCACTTCAAGTTCATCATCATTTAAACCTCCTCGGAAGAAGAGGAGAAGGGCAGAGGGTATGGATAGATAGATAGCAAGGTCCAGGTTCCGTCGTGTCGACAAAAAAACAAAACTAACCTAGCCAGCGGGGTGGAGGTGGGTGGGAAAGAAGGGGGTTGAGGAGGAGGTGTCTTTGTTTCTTCGTTGCTCGGGGGTGCCGTGCAGTGCAATGGAGTACGGTACAGTGGTTCATTTCATACATTTAATCCATAAGGCAGCGGTGGTAGAGAGTATTTCTCAATTGCCATCTTGTCGACCCCAGGTTGATACCGTGTTGACGGAAACGGAAAGGGTAAAATGTAAAAAGTCGATTCCAACAACAACAACAGTTCCAAATCAGAGACAGAGAAACAGGACAGGAAGATGGAGAGTAATAACAAGACGCCGAAGATGACACTCTTTCCCAAATGCTGATAAATACATGCACAGCGCACTCCCATCTTCTGCTGCCCTTCTTTAAGGTCCTCGATCACAATTGTGGATCATATCTGTATAAATCCCAACTCCCCTATTGGTCGACTGAGAACCTGCTCATGAGCGAGTTTTGGGGGCAGGAGGGGGGTATCTTGCTCAATTCGTGATCTCGTCACAAGAGTCCATCGTATGGTCTGTTTGCTTGTGGTTGGCGGCGTTGACTTCGTAAGAAATAATGGGCAAGTGTTGCGTGCGTGGGACGGAAAAAGGAAGCACAAGGTGTGGTCCGGTGGTTTCGTGACCCAATCAGTCCAGATTCACCAGAGAGACAAATCCCAGTCTTTCTCAGCTGCTCGCAAGTTAGCAATTCGTTCCTGCATACAACACCAAAAAAACACAAATAATCACGACGGGATCGGTACTGGGATACGCACACAGCAACTGGTGGTACTGATATTGAGTCCCCATCGAGCCCATGGACTCTCTCTTTCGCCAAAGTTCCAGGAGAAAATCTCGAGCGGAATCAGTGTTGCGGAGCGAATAGGTTCTTCTCATTCTTTCAATCCAACCCATCACAAACTGTTTATCTTGGTCACGTTGTGCCGCACATCCAAAGATGAACAGCGGTTGTAGCGTCGCAACTCCGGGACTGGCAAACTCGTAGATGGTGATGCCGCTAAGACACTTGATCCCCCTTTCCACCAACTCTTGCACCCTGTCATCTACGATACTCACGTTCATGGCCCTCTGGTATATCTGTAGCATCACCGCGAGATGGTACGCCTCGTTGAGAGAGAAATAGTCAGACGCGGGTTCGGGTTGCGCGTCGGTAGATCCGGATGGCTCGAGTTCCGTAACAGGGTTGTCTATCATGCCACTGACCTTCCCCAAAAGTGCTTCGCATCTCGTCGAGTGTGCGTTCCGCAATACCTGAACCGCTTCATCTTCACCAAATCTAACGTCTAACCTCTCCAGCGCTTGACTTTCGGCATGGAGCAGGTCAACCTCTTCGATCAAGGGAGGCAGTTTTGTCGAGAAGCCGTCATATAAGTCAATGTAGTCGCCGGAATCGGAGGGAGCCAAACCTAAGAGAGGTTTCTGCTCCAGTCTGGAGGCCGGATTCCCCAGGAGGGTAGACAACGATTGCAACGACTTCCACCACCTCCAAAGAACCAGGATGTTTCCGGAATCTGGCGGGTGCATTGTGAAATAGTTCCTAATCATTGTTGCGGCTCCCTGCAAATGGAGTCGCCATGATTTGGGCTTCTCTCCTCCCGCAAGGATGTCACAGAGACACAGGGTCAAAGCAGTAGCGATCGACTGTTCATCGACCGCGGCATTTTGACCGATCCGCTGCAGTCTGAGCTGTTGGAGACTGGTATATCGAAGCTGGGCCAGATACGCCTCGTCTGTATAAGACCCAAGAGAAATCTGATGAATCGCTGCCAGGCCGAGGATCGCAGAAAGGAGATGCGTGCCGTTCGAAGTGTCGAGTGCCATCGGTAGTAGCACCGTACAGAAGTCGTTCTGCATAGCCTGGTGAAGAGACAGGTAGCTCGACACTGTCAATGTAAAGTGATTCAACAGAGAGCGATCGACGTTTGAAAGCCATGGGAGCCAGTCGGGGTTCAGGATGATGTTGATCGGGCTGCTGGTCTTTTGCAGACCAAAGTCGACCACCAGGTCCGAGCATGACTTCTCGTCTGGAGAGTCAGGCGCATTTGGATAAGGCAAGAGTTCAACATCGGCATCGTGGTCACGCCCGAGGTCATTGGAGGGTGTCGTAAAGGCCGACGGACTCGTGATGGAGAGTCCAGGTGAGGCACTATGGGTACTGTCAGAGCGTGCGATCGTGGTCTGATCGTAGCTGAGGTCGCTGAGCGATGAGGGCGAATTACCCACACCCCCTATCGCGACGGAGGAATCTGGGAATGGCACATTTTCAAGGAGAGGCGTGGAGGCTGTCCCCGTAGTAAACTGACCGTTGCCTGGGCCGTAGACGAAGGAATGAGATTGAGAGGCTATGTCAGAAGGTTAGCCCTCACCACTACCGCATTGTTCCATCAACCGGTTCTTACCATTCGAGGCGGCAGCGGCGGCGGCGGCTGTGTGAGATTGCTTGACCACAGCGCCAGACGAAAGGACCTGGCCAAAACAAGATTTCTTAAAGGACCGTCCGCCCCATCGGAGGGGTTTGTCGTAAGAACACTCTTTTCCTGTACTTGAGCAATATTCGCAACTGGGCCGGTGCTCGGAACATTTACGGTGCATGCGACGACATTCCCGGCACCCACCTCTGGAGCGGAGTTGTTGTTTCGCCATAGGCTTTGGAAGCTCTGCCTCTACACATGGGCGAGGCAAACATGGCAGACCACTTTCCAGTATTGGGTGACGATGGTGTGGTGTGAGAAATTGACATGCCGGCCTTCAATAGGAAACTAGAGGATAGAAGTGCCCGAAGGAAGCCTTGCGGGCGTCGACCAACTCTCTGCTGGACGTCGAGGGCGGATGCACGGAAGAAGAAAGTCGATGCGGCAGCTGAGCGAGCTCGGTTGATAGGATCGACTTTCTGTTGTGGGACTAGTGCATGTACGGAGCAGCTTCTCTGCTGCTACGCGGACATCCATCGAATCGACGAGCCAACATCCATCGCGGAATACTCCGTTTCCCCAGATATTCGGAATCGCGGCACGCGCATATGCAGAAGGGTCTGATAAGCACTTGTGAGATAGTTGCGAAGGGAGCGTCGTCTGGAGCGGCGTCTCTCGCCAGGAGCGGTTCAAAAGTTTCCTAGAGAGCATGTGGCACCAACTCCTCTTACGGACGGACAGTGATCGGTTACTCTGGATGTTTGCAAACAACAGATAAGCGCAAAAGGACTTCATCCCTCAATTGATCGTCGCTGGTTTAGTATTGAATTATCTGCCGTTGGGATACATTGATTCGCTCGAGCCACCCTAATACAGTAAACAGGAAACCCAACGGTTTCCTGGCCTATTGTTTCCAGAGCCATCCAGACGTCCCCGTCGGACTCTCGCAGCTGAACCCGTATTCTAGTACTGAGCTTGATCAAACTTCGGTAAGGTCGTCGCGAAGGGTGTCGATCCTGCGTTGCAAAGTCTGTGTCAAGGATCTTTGGATTCACATTCGCAAATGGTAGACCTGGTCGTTACCGGGAAACTGTCTTCTTCAGGCGCTGTTGGAGAAGTCAGCCAGAGTACTATTGACAGTACGTTTCTGGTGTTCTTTTTGGAATCGTGACTTTGGTTTCTGCACTGGGACTTGAGCAACATCTTTCCATGGCTTCTGAAAAGTAAGATCTGATTAGACCACGCCAGGGAGGCGGCAGCGAGTACGGCCTGCGCCTTCATAAGTTGCATGACACGAGTGATCCAACGCAGCACAGTTTGACATCAGACGAGGAGCTGCACTTGAAGCTGTCACAGTCATTGGTATTGACTGGTAGACAACTGCTAACGATATCTCAGGCCATAGATAGAGAGCACGGTGTATTTCTGTTTTGCGGTTCGAGCAATCGAGGAACAATTCTGAGTGGTCAACGGTGACGTCATTTCCAAAGTGCCATTCGGTTCCATTTTGAGGACTCCGACGTTCTCGAATTCCATGTGGTTGAAAGCCAATGTCACGCCTCTTACTCGTACCTCTCCTCACGACTCACCTACGAGTACCGTGCTTAGGTAGCTGAGCATTAATGCACTTGCCGAGATCAGCAAGTCGCCTCACACGCAGGTTCAGCCTGTTGAACGGCCTCCGTGCAAAAATACTCCCAACGCCATTGTTTCGTGCCGCAGGGAAAGCGCCTCCTCCACCGCCTTCAATATCCCAGACCGAGACCATGTCTGGCCCTCTGAATGGTATGCGTACAACATATTACCAGGATGATCTGCATCCGGACACTGACGAGACTAGTATTCAGGCAACCTCTGGCGTTCTTTTCCAACAGGCCCCCAACGGGTTTCCACAGAGATGGTTACTGCAAGACCGGGGCCGCGGACTTCGGCAACCACGCAGTGGCAGGCGTTCTTACAAACGAATTCTTGGACTTCTCAGCATCGCAGGGGAATGATCTTCGAAGTGCAGGGTTGACGGAAGGATGCAAATGGTGTCTTTGCACATCGAGATGGCTGGAAGCATTACAGGCATATAGAGATGGGAGGATCAGTAGGAACGGGGTGCCGAGGGTGCATTTGGAGGCCACGGAGGATAGTGCTCTGAGGCAGGTGGATTTGGACACGTTTCGAGAATTCTCGGCGAGGCCAGAAGGTGGTGCAAATGGTGTTAATGGTGTCAATGGCCATTAGCCTTTGCTGGCTCGACAAAGACAGCTACTTCTCCGTTGAACCGGGATTGTTAGTAGTATCCCGTTCTTCGCGGACAGTGAGCGCACTTACATGAAAAAGGGCGGGTGATGCGCCGCTCCCCAGAGTAATCGGAATCGAATTGAAACCTGGCCTGTTCCTCGAAACAGGCAGACTTCCGCTGCGATTGCACTAAAGTAAGTCCGCTCTCATCAAGGAGACGCGCCATACAATCTTCACAATGGCTCTTCCATAGGGAATCCTCCAAGAACGACACGCGGACGACAAGTCGAACACGGTCGTCAAGGAGCCCTGTAAGTTTCTGATGCCAGTTGTGGGCACGAATCGTGCTGGACCCTCGCGGGCAGTCCTGAGGGCGAGAGTCGAGATGACTCAAGCCCCAGGCTGATTTGAAGATTACTCCGAATTTCTCATCTGCAAGGAAAATGCTCTTCTCGACTGCCGCTCAGCAGGAGAAGAGCATTGTTGGTAGCAGAGAACGCAGCGGTTGGGGAGCGGCGCACGAGAGAAGGCCAAATGTTGTGGGCACACACGAGAAATTTATATCGAACTCAGTTTGTCACTTTCTGCCGCCACTCACCGCCCGCGCCACAGCAATAGAGTCACGTGATCACAATTCCTCCCGGCATGGTACCTGAGTTGCCGGGAGTACCATACGACTTCAGAAGACATACGGAGAACTCGTGCTTTGTCAGAGCTTTAGCTGCATATACAAGCTTCATTACACTATATACACAAATACCTGCTTATTGTGCATTCCGATGTGCCCCGTCCTTCCGTACGGATTCCGCGAGTCATGTGCGTCCGAGGAAGGCATGGTGGGTGTCGGCTGCGTGTCCGACTATCTGCTGGGTAGTAGGCGTAGCGCTTTGTACCCGACAGTCTGCATGTTCAGAGCACCTCAAACTTATCTCGTCTGCGGGAGCGATGTCCTATAGATAATTGGGTCGCGTCAGGACAAGTAGTGGGAAGTCCTCTCATTGTTTAGCGCTGAGTCTTCACAAAGAACCATCTGTCAGGTCAATATTGTGGCTTAGATCGACGGTATTCATATCATGTTGATTTGCCACCGGAGCTCCGACGACAGTGGTGCTGATGGGGGTATTTGCCCGTTGTCTCGTGTTTCCTCTCCTTACCGACATGTTGTGATGCGTCGTTGCCAACCCAGAGATGGTGTGACATATCCCCAAAGAGATTGGAATGTTTTGTTGTAAACAACCTTGCCGGGTTCGAGATAACAATGAGTTCGTGAATGAAGACCCAAATCGGTCGCGGAAAGCATATCCCCATATTGTCCGTATTTCTGTACTATTAATGTGAATCATTTCTTTCCATGATCCGCAGTTTGCCATGTCACTGATATCGCATATGTTGTCCCGGGGGAGGAGCTCCCCAGCCCTGAGGAGGGCCCTGTTGAGGTGGATGCATCGGTGGTTGACCTTGTTGCGATTGTACGTCTGGTCGATTACTGTCTCAGGTGTCAACATTCATGCAGCTTGAAGGTTCATCAATTGAGTGTCTCACCGCAAATCTTGACGGAATCTGCAGATAGAGCAAGCGATCTTGAAATCAGTTAGCTAAATCAAGGGACGCACTGCATGGCTAGACACGTACATCCTGATGCTTGCTCCCCAGAGGTATGACTGGCACAAAACAGAAGGTGAACCAATCCCAAGACTGGATAGGATGCGCAGACCAGTTTCCGCAGTTCTGGCATTGAGCTGTTATCCCTTCATAGCCCTTCAACGGCTTCGTGAAGTCTGGCGAGGTTAGCGGCGCATCCGGAGGCTCATTCGACGCGCGGGCACACCTTTGGTTCCAACCACGAAGAAAAAAGCCATGATGGACACCGAATGGCGGAATCCGAGAGCACTTTCTTCTGACTCGAAGTCGAGAAGGCGAGAAGGGAACTTGCTCTGACGCTGGCTGTCGTGGACAACCTTCGAGGGCAAGATGCGAGGCGCAGCTACACGTAACTCGGCTCGGCACAGACTGGGCCAGAATCACGGGCGCAGATCATCCGGTGAATGATGAGGGACCCGGCGGCCTCCACCAAAAGAAATAATCGGGTAAATCTACAGGCTCACAAAATGCTGCCGCTTCAGCCTCGTCCTCCAGGGAGCAGTAGCTGTCCGCGAGGCTCCAACATAACATACCGCATTCTAGTCACAACTTACAAGTGACTCGTCTGCTCCGGGATGTCCATGCGAAGCCACGAGGACTAGCCAAACACTTTTATTTCGCTTATACCCCATGGCGAATAGCATGCACAAGACACGTAATGCAGTAGCGGCCTCCCATCACACTCGTTATCCATTTCAATAGGTGCCTGACAGGAGCCATAAGGAGCCATATCGAATCCTTGAATTCCTTAAAGAGGCCGACTTCGCTAACTGGCTGCAATCACTGAGTTTTGAACAGCAGAATCGCAACATGTCCAAGGTAAAAGTAAATGAAATGCTTCGTCTCTGGCGGATGTTCTTGTCAGCACGAATTCTGAGAAAGGCTCAGTAACGATGAGGACTCTGCGTACCGTGAGTAACGAAGCTTCCAAAGTTCCTGCCAACTATACAGTGCCATGTGGCACCTTTTTTCGAATCGAACTGTCGATCGATCGTCAGTGTCCGAGGACTGGCTCATGCTCCATTCGACCAACCTCTCGTTTGATGTACTGCGCAATGTCCTACCCGAGATCAGTTTCTTCCGCCGTCCAAAGGCTTCAATCAGACCGACCTTCTCTACACTGAACTTCTCCATTGCTTCTTGTGCTATTGCAGTGTCAACGCGGCGCTCCGCTTAGGGACTCGAGATGGTTATGTCTCACCAACTTCGATCGCTTCTTGTTGCATGTCCTCGCTCTTGATAATGTTAGCGCCATGGTCCGGAACTTGTACAAGACTGGTATCTCACCATGTCAACCGACTTGATTTGTGCTAAGACCATGTCAGTCCCAGTCTCGAGGAAGCATCAGGCCTACTCACGCTCCAACTTCACCTTCTTCTCTGGCACGGTGTCCGCCATGATTGTTGCTGCCGTCAAGTTCCAGAAAGAAACCCTTGAATGTCTTGGATGCAGATTGCCGTGACCACAGTCTCACTCTGAGCGACAGGCGAGGTGGAAGATAACGGAAGGCTGCGCTGGAGACAAGTTGCGTGAGTGATGCATGGGATGGACCCGCGTCCTTAATCTCCATCAAAAGACATTGTCTGACGCCGCTTCTTGGCGCATCATGCAAGGGTCTGCAATTCCGCATGTGCAACTTTTTTTTGCCGCAGCCAAACAACTTTTCCTTTGCTCGACTGGTGTAAGGGCGAAGGTCCTCTCCCTCGACACTATCTGTTTTCAATTGGGCTCACAGATATCATCATGGCAGAGACAGAGGTTGATGTCACCTCTTTGACCCGGGTCTATGTTTCAGGCTTGCCTCCGTCCATGACAAAAGAACAATTGCGATCACATTTTCAAGGAAAGTTCCCAGTCACAGATGCTCATGTTGTAGCAGACCGCCGGATTGGCTTTGTTGGATTCCCTTCCCATGAGCACGCAAAAGATGCCGTGCGTTACTTCAACAAGTCATTCATCCGTATGTCCAAAATCTCCGTCACTCTGGCCAAGCCCGTCGAGGTTAAACGCGATCTTCGTGGGCAAGCTGCACCGGTATCCCAGCGTTCTACGAGGCACCGGCAAGATAATGAATACCTTAAGAATATTGTTATAGGCAAAAGGAAGCGTGCGACCGAGGATGCTGTGGATGACATGACCAACCCAAGGCTCGGGCCTGCGGCACAGGAGAAGTCGAGAGCAGATGGTCAGGAGGAGGTCCTGGTCTCACCTGCAAAAGCACCGGAAGATCCAAGCACTACCCTACCACCGACAGAAGCCGCAGATGATGGTGATACGGGCACCGCACCACAGTCCGATAATGATTGGCTTCGAGGGAAGACCAGCAGACTGCTCGATTTGGTAGAAGATGATCAGGCTCACATACAACCGCCGTCACCGGATGCTAGTCAGTCTTTGGATCCGGAAAAGGTCACCGATGATGTTGTAGAGGATGATACCATCATCACGGAGCAACAGAGTTCCACCGAACGCCCTCCTCCTGTGTCCGTTCCGAACGCGCGACTTTTCATTCGAAATTTACCGTTTGATACCAGGGACGATGATATTAGAGCGACATTCTCTCCATATGGTCGAATATCCGAGGTACGCTATACCATTCCTTATATGGGGTTTTTTTTCGTGATGATTTCCTGATAGGGACAACTTATGCGCTGCATTTGATGTGAACCGGGAAAGAGTATTTTAGTAGATGCTTCTCACTTCTGATTGTTTGATGTTCACGCTTACTCTGATTGCCATGCTTTCCTGAATCCATGCTAATCAGACTCAGATACACCTAGTCACAGACACAAAGAGATCTACCGGCAAGGGTCTAGGCTACGTCCAATATGTCGAACCGCAAGATGCAGCACAGGCTCTTCTTGAACTTGATGGACGCGACTTCCGAGGGCGGTTGATGCATATCTTACCTGCGTCGGACAAGAAAGTTTCAAAAATGACCGAATTCGAAATATCAAAGCTGCCTTTGAAACAACAGAAAGCCATAAAACGCAAGAACGATGCCTCCAAAGCACAGTTTAGTTGGAATTCGTTGTATATGAATCCTGATGCAGTTCTTGCTTCGGTTGCTGATCGCCTCGGGGTATCAAAAGCAGAATTGCTCGATCCTGCTTCAGCCGATGCTGCTGTTAAGCAAGCTCATGCAGAAACCAGTGTGATTAAGGAAACCAAAGATTATTTGAGAACACATGGTGTCAACATTGATGCTTTTCGAAATAAGGCTCGTGACGATAGGACCATCTTGTTGAAAAACTTCGCTTTTGGCACCACTTCGGAAGAACTGTCTGCTATGCTGGGCCAGTATGGAACAGTCGAGAGATTGGTGTTTCCTACCACAGGAACTATTGCAGTTGCCCAGTACGCTGAAGCACATTCTGCAACCTTGGCTTTAAAGGGCCTTGCTTATCGAAATCTCAGAGGGTCGGTTCTTTACCTTGAAAAGGCGCCTGAAGGATTATGGCAAGGCGACCACGATTCTGTACAAAATGAAGGACCCATGTTTGTTGTTGACACGAATGAGGATACTTCAGGGACACCGGCAGCCCTCTTTGTGAGGAACTTGAACTTCGCCACCACAAGAGCAAGGCTGGCTGAAGCTTTCAGCCCTCTACCGGGCTTCTTGTCGGCCCGTGTGAAGACGAGGACCGATAGCAAACGACCTGGCGAAGTCTTGAGCATGGGCTTTGGCTTTGTCGAGTTCCGCTCCAAGAGCCAGGCTGAAGCTGCACAAGCAACCATGAATGGCCGGGTCCTCGATGGGCACAAGCTTCTTGTTCAGCTATCGCAGAAAACTACCGACTTGGCCGAGGAACGTCGTAAGGATGATATCCTCAAAAAGAGCAGTGCCAACAAGACGAAGATCATCATCAAGAACTTGCCCTTCGAGGCCACAAAGAAAGATATCCGCTCTCTTTTCGGGGCCTATGGCCAACTTCGCACCGTCCGCATGCCGAAGAAGTTCGACAGTAGTGCTCGGGGATTTGCCTTTGCTGAATTTGTCTCTGCAAAAGAGGCTGAGAACGCGATTGAGGCTTTGACAAATACTCATCTCCTCGGTCGTAGGCTTGTCCTCGATTTCGCGGAGAGTGAGGTCATCGATCCCGAAGCTGAGATCAGTGCCATGGAAAAGAAAGTACAGAGCCATCAGAACAAGTTGACTCACCACAAGATGACAGCGTCGGCCCGGAAGAAATTCAACGTCGATGCACGAGAAGACGTTGATCCGCTCTGATCGTCTGATATGTACTGGACCCACTCCATCCCTTACAGCGATCATCTCCAGTTCGTCAAGAATATAGGGAAAGTATTTTGCAACTTCATCCACAAGGCCGAAGTATACATCAATATTCTTCATTCTACTGAAGCATTTCCACATTTTTCTTTGCCCGGAGCAGCTTCTGAGCCGTCTCATTTTGATATCTGTTTGCGTAGTCTTCGAGCCAGGGGACGTTTCTTCTCTGTCGCCGAAGGGGGCCAATGTCGTCCCATTATAACAAGGGTACTGGCAATCGTTGTGTGCACAGGGCAACTTTGCTCTGGATTCCAGCAGTGACCGCAATGACCAACCATTCACCTGGCGAGCTGATCGAAGCAAACCGCATCCAGACTCCCTTCAGTCGAAGTCTGGCTACTCAACATCCCTTGCATTGCCCTTCCTAGACTTCCCATTCCTGTGCGGCAAGGATAGCAAAGGGCCTGCACGCCGTGAGATTGCTTGTCTTGCTTGTCCGTGATCTCTTGGACAGAATGAGATCAACGTCCCTCAGTGTGTCTTCCTGTCCAACCAAATATCGAAAGGGTTGTGGCTGAGATGCGTTGGTGAGGTTTGCTGAAGAGATTGCACCGAACCAGACTGGGTTCTCTTGTGGTTATAATACCACCATATTACGCTCGATTTCCCAGCATTCACATTCCCTTCTCCCATTCCTGAGTCTTTTTGTTTCCCTTCTTTGCGTGCCTGTTCCCCGTGTAATGCTACAGGGCCTGCTCGCATGACTTACAATGAATATGCTGCATTCCGTTTCGTTCCAGTCGCACCAGAAGCCCGAACTGGGCGTGAACCCTCTGTCTATCACTTCAGGTAATATTCAGTCGACAGTTCGTACATCGCAGGATGGTCTTGAGAATGAGCAACCGCTTACTCCTCCGAGGACGAAAGCTGATGTCGCACTGAAATCGTCACTTCATCAGCTTCCGCTTCCCACAGCTCCGTTATGTGGCAACGACGCTCTGGATTTCGCCTTCGACCGAGCACCAGGGTCCAATTCACAACCCCAGTTGCTCAGTCGTCGTCACGCTCCGAGGCCTGCACGTTCATTCAAATACACCAAGAATCACAAGTATCAAATCTATCGAAGACGGCCACGACAAGACATTGGCGGTGATGGCAAACCAGTGTGGCCTCTCTTCATCGAGGATGCTTTTCAAGAAGGTATACTGTGAACCAAACTCTACGGGCCCTTTTCTGACATTAACAGCGCTGCAATGTATACAACCCATGGGCCGTAAGAAGTGGGCTCGAGGTGGAAAATTGAACGGGCGCAATATGCTCATTTCGGAATTTATATATCACAGAACAGGGCAGCGACGCACACGGAAACAAGTCTCGAGCCACATTCAGGTGCTTGACAAATTCTTGCGGAATGAGCCGGAATGTGGGTTGTTCTTTTCTGTTGCGAGCTCCTTCGGTGTAGGGCTAACAGATTCCAGGGGTTCGCCTAACCAAGGTACCTGACGAAGCGAAACGAGGCACGCAGACTCAGTGCAAAGGTACAGACTTCCAGCGAAAGCCTTTCGATGACAATGCGAACATCCAACACCGGACGCTAGGCGGCTTGGAGCAGCCTTACTACCACCAGACAGTGTTCAAGGATGAAGAACCCTGGGATGACGGAGACGATACTTTGTTTGATAGCTCCATGCCCACATTTTTCCTAGCAAGCTACATCGTCCAACACATGCAGTTCGAAGTGCGTGTCATTCCTCCACCATCTTCCAGCGATCCGGAGCTTGATTCAACCCGGGTCTTGCACCATTACACGCAACTATCATCCCGCAAAGGGAGACCCAGAGACGTGTCCCTCAATAGTCTCAGCAACTGGAGCAACTCCTTTCCCCGTTTGCACACCATCCTAGATGAACTCTGCACCAGCAATCCGTGCGAGGTCATTTTGCTCAACTCGTCCTTTCAACTGATGGACGGCTTTCCACCCGAACATTCAAAATTGGGGATAAGTCTGGAAGTCGACTTTCTATGTCAAGACTGGCCTGAGATGGACCACAACAGTGAAGCTAAACGCTGGAGTGTTGCCACCCACATCTACCAGGACGGGCAGCTCGTTGCCGCACCCACGCACGAGGAATGCCGAGCCACGATTGATGGTCTGGTCGAGCCTTCTTTTCACAGCACGTGGTGGGCATCGGCTCTCACAAATCTCACGGCGGAAAGATTGATGGCAAAAGACTCGAGCGAGTCCGGTGCTTTGCAAGCCGCAGACGAATATTCGCGTGGGTTTTTTGCGGGTCTGACTATCATGCAAGAGATCTTCGCTCTGCGGTATACCATTGGCGAAAACCTCCACACAAAACGTGAACAGCCCCGAAGAGCCGCAATACTTTTGTGGAAGTTCGCTCAGGCAGAGTCTAGCTCAGAACGAACTACAACTTGGCAGCCACTGACCCTGCCCGAGCCCATCGATAGAGGCTTCAAGAACAGCCCTCTGGTGCCTTCACCGAGCACTGAACTGCCGCCCTTGCCAATCAGTGCGATGGATTACGACATTGGGTCTATTGCCCACGATCCTAGTCGCGCTTTTGATGGGTTTGGAAGTTTCCCTACGGCGGTGCATGATGATATGTGTCAAGGCAGCAGTTTCACCACTTTCAATCAAGAGCTTCTAAATGGAGACCCTCTCCAATCCACATTGGATGTCTCAACTACACAACGACTGGATCCGGAAAGCAACTATCCCAACAACTTGGAGTACTCTGGCTTCTCGCCTTCACCCTTCCCTCCCGCGGCAGAAGGGCCAGTGCCTCAGGCTGGCAATATCTTTTATCTTCCAAACCTAGCTGAGCAAGACGAAGCCATGCACACCTTGACAGGCGCACACGAAGAAGTACTGGAGTCAACCCGTGGCAGTCATCCTGGTCTTATTCTGCAAACACATCAGGCATTGCAGGAGCATATCAGTATGACCGAGGGGTTGAAGATCGTGATCCCGTCGTCCAAGACCTTAACGGAATCAGAGCATCAGTCACAAACACCCGATATTCAACCCTGGGATAAGCTGCCCGAGGAAGAAATACGCGTTTTGCGGTTCCTAACGGAAAAGCAGCAGACACGCAAGAGGCAGAGTAGCGACGGGGACAAGGAATGGTCATCGAGTCAAGATGAACAAGCTACCCACCGTCGGGATCGGCATGCTCACCAGCCCTTGTCAGCGAAAATTCCAGAGTTTCAATCTCACTGGGGCCACCATGTCGCCCGCCCAGCCATGCAGACTCACCACAGCTTTGATACCTTGCCTCGACACGGTAGCTCCTTTGCTGACTCGACTATTGGTCTATTTGACCACACCTTCCATGACATTTACGGTTTTACCTCATCAGCGGATCCTTTTGGTGGTGGTGGTGGCAGTGATGGCGGTGGCCAGATTATCCAACAACAGGATCATCCATTTTCTACAAGTTTCCTACCAAGTCAGGATGGCGATGATGTCGGGAGTCGAGGGTTGCCACGTGCGCACAGCGAGTCAGACATTTGCATTCTCGTAGGAGGGTCAGAGAACGACAAAATCCCCCCTCTTCCACCCTTGCCTAGTGATATCAACGAGCCGTTGCCTGTGTTGAATGTGGTGGATGTTGAGGCCGTTGAGGCAGTCGACGCTGTTGACGCTGCTGATGATTCTGGAAACCGCGAGGACGCCGTCAGGTCGATCTCTCCGCGGTCGCAAGAGACTCGGGAGCCGTTGCATTCTCATGTGGACAGGGATGATGCCAGCTCAGATGTCGGCGATGGGGGTGGTAGCGGCTCCGTGGAACAGTCGCAGGAGAGGTGACTGAATCATCCATTTTATATTCGATCAACGTGGGGTCAGATGTCAGTTGGGACAGGCGGGTCCTGATTGACCGCGCAGGAGGAGTCAGGATCATCCATCAGGGCTTCGAGGAGATCATACCGACGGATCATTCTTTTGCATTTCTAAGTTTGTTTTGCATTGCCGATCCTGGAAAGGGACGGGTACAGTAAGATAACAGGTCAACCAGACACTTAGTGCCTAAGCAAGCCTGAGACAGCGTTCTGACCAGGCTACCCCGTATGTAGTTCATATTCCGTTCATGACACCCTCTATCCTATCATGGTTGATTCACGTATCGTATCGGCATCGACGCTCTCGTGCATGCGTATCCTTGTCACCCTCGTGCCCTCGTCCTCTTCCAACCTGAAATGTGGATCCTGGCTTTCGCTGACCCTGAGAGGGCACGCGCGCACGCGCACACACACACACACACACACACACACACACACACGGTAAGGGTGAGAACGTGAACGGATGCAACGGAGACCGGCTCATCTGTAGGTAGTCGTAGTTTGGCACCAGGCAAAGGACCAAACCTTCGCGGATATTTTTCTGATTGGCTGTCTGACATTACCTTCCCGATCTGGATTCTGTATACCCCAGGGCCGAGGGGCTACACTGAGGCCTGCGTGATCGCAGGAACCACTTTATCCAAACCGTAGACTTTCGGCCCTCAGGTCGCAAAAGATCATAATTGGCTCTCGGCGACCAGAGAAGCCAATCTCATGTCTGAGATACCGAAGAGTGCATCGCAAATTGGTGTTGCGGGCCCAAGACAGGACCATTACCTCGTTTGCTCTGCCATGTCGAATTTAGAGATAAATATCTTCGTGTGGCCCTGTTTCTTTTGCCCTCTTAACTTCATCACTGCGGCCGGTGTCCTATCACATCTGGCTCCAGACACTCTCCGTCATGGCTTCCAGATCGCTTCCTATTGTTGTCGTCAAGCCTATGCCCAAGGGGACGCCTGAATATGAGGCCAACCGCCTTCCTATACTTGCAGCCCTCTCGAAGAACATTCCCGAAGAATGGTATCTTCCTCAAGAGCTCATCGACAATCCTCCAAGAGATGTGTCGAACATTCCTAGAACCTGTGGTCTTCTGAACGCCGAAGAGCTTGAGATTACAGAAAATTACGATGCCACAGGCCTAGCAGAAGCCATTGCGGCGCGAAAATACACGTCTGTTGCGGTTGTCAAGGCTTTTGTAAAGCGTGCTTCCATTGCGCACCAGCTTGTCTGCTGCCTAACACAACTCTTCCCCGACGACGCGGTTGAGCAAGCAGCGAAGCTCGATGAATATCTTGCTAAGACTGGCCAGACCGTTGGCCCTCTTCATGGGGTTCCCATTAGCATTAAAGATCATATGCCAATTGCTGGACACAAATCCTCTTATGGCGAGCTAGCCACAACGTACGATGATGACAAGGACTGTTTATTTGTGAAAATTCTACGCAAAGCCGGCGCTGTCTTTTACTGTAAGACGAATCAGCCGCAAGCGCTTATGCACATGGAGAGCAGCTCTCATTTTGGCCGGACATTAAATCCATACAACATCCAGCTAACCTGCGGCGGCTCGTCAGGAGGCGAAGGTGCCTTACTCGGGATGAAGGCTTCGGTCTTGGGTATTGGTAGCGACATTGGTGGTAGTATCCGCGCACCTGCAGCTTTCAATGGAGTCTATGGTTGGAAACCCTCCTCAAACATGTTGCCCTTTCAGGGCATGATCAGGGGTGCGTTTCCAGCCGAATTGAATGTGCTCCCTGTCGCTGGCCCACTGGGTCGAAGTCTCCGGGATATGAACCTTGTGACAAAAGCTGTTCTCGACGCGGAGCCCTATCGTGAGGATCCCAAGCTGTTTCCAACTCCGTGGAAAGGCCTGCAAGCTCCCTTTTCGAGAAAACTCAAGGTTGGAATTATCGAGAACGATGGTTTCATCGAGCCCCAGCCACCTGTCAAAAGAGCCATTGCCTGGGTGAGAAAACTTCTGTCAGATCCCAAGTATAAAGACTTGGTTGAGGTCAAGGACTTCCAACAGTACAAGGCTGCCGAGGCCTTTGACAAAGCCTTCCGTATGTTCTTACCTGACGGTGGTGCAGGTGTTCTGGCCATACTCGAAGCCAGCGGAGAGCCTGTACTACCACTGACTCGCTGGTTTATCCCAGAAGGTTCTGAAATGAAAAATGCTAGCGAGGTTGCGGTCCTCCGGCAAGAGCGAGACGAGTTCCGGACGGAATATGCCGCACACTGGAACTCTCAGAATGTCGACGTGGTCATCGGGCCCTGCTACGTAGGACCAGCGGCCGAGCACGACACAGCACGCTTCTGGACTTACACATCATTCTGGAATCTGGTCGATTATCCCGGTCTCGTGTTTCCAACCCCTATCAAGGTCGAAGCTGGGGAGATCTACGCAGAGGATTATGAGCCGCTTTCCGACCAATGTCGCATTATCAAGCAAGAGTGGGAAGCCGGTGAATTTGAACGGGCCCCGATAACATTGCAGGTGAACGCCAGAAAGTACCACGACGATCAACTGTTTTCAGCAATGGCAATTCTGAAGGATATCCTGAACCTACCGTGATCATCGAGGTAGACAGCTGACAGAACTAATCAGGTTTCGACAGGACGAGTAGATCCGCACCGTGTTCTACTAGCTACTCCTGCAGGCAGGTGAATCCAAATGATTCAGGACGTTGCTTGCACAGAGGCGCCGGTGCCTGGGTTGGACTGAGTTCTAGATTTTCATCTTTCCCCCCTTGCCAGTGCATAGCCGTATCTGAAGTAGTTCAATAAGTTAAAAATGATGGCTTAATCCGGGATTACAGTATCGGCGGGTGTGCCCTCCATACTGCGAACTCCAGCCGAGAGCGCTGAAAAGTAATCCCGAGCCGACGCCGAGAGAATAACTAAGTTATATTTAGTTAGTTCGCAACATGGTTTCTCTGCTCTTCGTACTCCGTTCTCGGTGTCCACATCAGATATCACATATCATATACGCCCTCTCACCCCCGCCGTCGACCCAACTAAGGTATAAGTCAAATCCATACCGTTGCAAACGATTTCCCTATCCTTCCACCCCTTATGGAGGACTGCAAGCATGATCTCACCCCACAGCATGCGGTTGCGATATGAGCTCGACTCTTAGGGCTGCTGCAAGGTCTATTCATCATGTCACACAGCATTGGGGCACCAAGATTGCGTGTCAAGACAGGCTGCCAAACTTGTGAGTCCTAGACACACCCAAACCCCAACCGTGGTGACTGAGAAACCACGACAGGCAGAACGAGCAAGAAGAAATGTGACGAGGGCCGCCCTGTGTGCCAGCGCTGTCTTTCACTCGGTTGGAAGTGTGAATGGCCGACGCCAGAATCTCTTATTGACCGAAGGCGAGCGACACTCCGGAAGCGGCGTCCGGGGCGGTGGCGGCGGCAGCAGCAACTAAATGCAACTGTCGCTGACGATCCCAATGTAGAGGGACCAAGGTGTTCAGAGGTGGTACGAATCTGCAACACCTCCGCGTCGCTGGCTCACCAAGCATTGTCTCGTGATATAAAACCCCACATATTCAAATATTTCATCGACGAGTATTATGACCTTATCTTGCTGCCAAAGTGTCACCCTAAGTATTACTGGACCTTTTTCCGCGAGATCGAGCGACTTCTTCCCAAATATCAAACTCTGCAGTCTACAGTCTTGGCCAATGCTGCGTCGCATCTTGACTCGACCATCGAATCGGCCTCGCTGCAGGAGCTGTCGCTTACCTACTATTCGCAAGCTTTGCAGGGCTTACAAGAACTCCTTGGGTCGGCCCCGCAGCTGGAAGAGAACAACGGGCTGCTGATATCGATAATGCTGCTCTACACACTTGGAGTAGGTCGTCATGCGCCCCTCCAAGTTCGTTGAAACGCCTCGCTGACCTACATACTTCCTCGATAGGTGACTGGTAAGAGCGCATACGGTGACATTCCTGGCCATATGAAAGCAGCCGCGAAAATTGCAACCTTGCGGTACTTCGAGCGCCAAGCAGCCACCAGCCAACGGTTCGAACGACTTGTTCTGGAAAGCGTACTATATTCTATGTTCATGACGTCCATGGGTCTGTGGTCAGAGGACTTCAACTCAAATAACACTTTTGACCTCACTTTCTGGCTACGCGCTGAGCAGTCACTGAACCGGACGAACGTTTTTCCAGCTTCGTTCCCAGGCGTGGATAGTCCTGTGATAGGCGTCCCTCCTGGTCTGCTGAAGCTTCTTTTGTTTATCAGACAGCTCAGAAATGGCTCAGCGATCTCGAATGCGTACCTACTAGCCGACTTGAGGAGCGAAATATCCCGCTGGGAGCACTCCATCATCTGCCGTCCGGGTCCCGACAGCCCTGGATTGGATGAGTCGGAAGATGTCCAGTGCCAACTTGCTCGAGACGCTGCTTCCCTGTTCATCATTACCGCGTCCATTCTCACCCAGAAAATGGTAGATGGTGACTTGGGAACGACTATTCCTCAAGTACATGACCCGGACTCTTGGGAATTGCGTCGTGCCATGTCAATATTAAGGAAGTATCAAGAAAACGAAACCTGGTCAAGATTCTTCACTTCCACCATTCCGGTCTATACCATGGGCTTTTTCACGGCTAGGAGCGAAGACATCCATCTGATTCGGCAAGATCTGCAACGCAGGTGGGATTTTACAAAGTTCGGCCATCTTCTACTCTGTCGTAGCGATCTCGAAGCTACGTGGGCCAGACGAGGCTGCGCAGGCTGAGTTTGGCTTAGGGTAAACATGGCCTTGTTCTTTGAGCAATGACCCCTTTGGGCCCTCTGGGGGGGTTTGCTACGTCGTGAGGATTGCGAATCATCCTCTGCGGACATGAGCATGATGCCAAGCTCTGTAGCATTAGAGGGAAATAACTACCGGGTATCCTCGAACATTGTCACATCCAGCGCAGAGATGCAATGCTCTACGTGGAGAATCCGTTTCCATCCTGAATTCCACTTTTTCTTGTCGGTCGAGTTGCCCTGAATTCCAAAGCCGGGGAGGCCAGATTGTTGGACAATTGGGTCGGTCCTTGACCACAGAGTATGACGGAAGAATGGACTCCCACGCTTCGTTGAGAATGAGATCTCGCAAATGGCTCATCTATGAGACATGCCGTCCCATATACGGGGTCTATTAACTTCTATTGAAACCAGCGCCCTTCCCGCACCGACGATTAGTGTACAATACAGCGAAACGAGACACGAAATATCTAGACCAACACCGATCCCCTGAGTACATGGCCTATACATACTTCTTCTCTGTAGCAGCGGTGCTGATGAACTTCAGGCCCTTTGTCAGATTCCCATACTTTGCCCAGAACACGTCCTCGAAATAACTCCTTCGTCCCACCCACGGAGCATCCAAGGACGCTTTGGGCAGGCTGCCGGACCCCAACCTGACGTACGTGGACGTAAGAGCCAACGAGGGAGTAGGTTTGAGGGATCCCGCGTCCTCCAGATAGGGTGCGGCAGCCCTTTGCTTTTTCCTCTCGAGCGCCTTGAGGAATCGGCAGACAAACTGAGCCGTGGCATCCGCCCCCAACGTCCACGAGGCATTGGGGTATCCCATGACGAACGCGGCGTTGGGGATATCTTGTATCATGGCACCGTTCCACCAGTACTTTTGATGGATCTCGACAGGTTCCCCGTCGACTTCGATCCGCACCCCGCCTGCAAATTGCAACTTCAGTCCCGTGGCGGTGACGATCATGTCGCAATCCAGTTTCTTGCCCGAGGTCAGGACGATGCCATCCTCGACGACGCCCTCGATCGTGTCGGTCTCGACGTTCGCTCTGCCTTCTCGGAGCGCCGTGTAAAAGTCGCCGTCTGGGCAGACGCAGAGCCGCTGTTCCCACGGCGAGTAGCTCGGCTTGAAGTGTGGGTCGTACGGGATGCTCTGCGGGAGCTGTCTGATGGTGCCTTTGGCGAACAGAGCTCGAGCCTTCTCCGGGTACTTCATGCACCAGTTGTACACGAATCGGCCACGTACGATCCAGAACAAGCGTCGGAGCTTGGTAAACAGGAACCGCGGCATGAGCCGGCTCCACCACGGCCGCGTGCGGACCTTGTTCGGCAGCGAGACGATGTACGTCGGACTGCGTTGGAGCATGGTGGTCGATGCGGCCCTTTGCGCGAGCTCAGGCACCAGCGTCACTGCCGTGGCGCCCGACCCGATCACGACGACCCTCCTGCCCGAGTAGTCAAGATTCTCGGGCCAGAATTGAGGATGGATGGTCTGTCCTTTGAAATTCTCGAGGCCCGGGATGGTGGCGGCCAGGGGCGTATGGTAGTCGTAGTATCCCGCGCCGAAAATGAGGAAGCGAGTGGACACGAACGTCGTCTGGCCGTTGACGGACACGCTCAACGTCCACAGGGCGTCTTCCGACGACCACGAAGCTGAGGCCACAGAAGTCTCATACTGGATGTGTCTGTCGATGCCGTACTGCGACGCCGACTCCTTCATGTACTGTAGGATGGACGGGCCGTCGGCGATAGGGTTCTTCTTGTCCCACGGGTTCCAGGCGAAACCAAACGTGATGAGATCAGAGTCTGAGCGAATCCCAGGGTATCTGAAGAGGTCCCACGTGCCGCCCATGCGAGGTCGAGCTTCTAGGATGGTGTAGGTGTACTTGGGGAGTTCGGTCTGCAGGCGATATGCTGCGTTGACGCCAGAGATGCCGGCGCCGATGATGATGACATCCCAGAAGGCCTGCTCTTTGGAGGGGTGTAGTGACCCGTTCATTGTGAATCTTCGTAAAGGTCCCGTTTCCGAGCAAGCTCGCTAGAAAATAGGGACGTTTGTCAACACAAATCTGGTCGGGCTCAGCAAAAGGTTGAAGGGTTGACGAGTATGCTTGTGCTCATAATATGTCTCCCCAGGAGCAGCTTATGATATAATATATGGAGTCGCGTCTCAATGCCGTTTCTTTGCCCCCAGGTCTGAGATATGTACCTCGGCTCGATGTCGTTGGAAACTGGTAGCCTGATCCTTGTACAAGTACCTTTGCCAGGCCCCGTTGGGCAGTTTGCAGTGACTAGCGCTATCTCGTTCAGGGTGCAGCGCAGTGGCCTCAGGTGGTGGGCCGAGATTTTCTGAACGGAATGGACGACTCGGAGCTCAAAGCAACAGTTTGTTGATGAACAGGTAAAAAGGAGGCTGTGTCATACGGGATACGAGGTGGAGAGTGGTTTGGTGGCCCACCGCAAAAGAAAACTTCCGAGTTTCAACTCGCGGACGATTCCTAATCGGGTATCAACGTTCCGGTCCAGGGAGAACTGGATGCCGCATAGAGAGAGTGATCCAATTCGATCAACAGGCAGCAACGGACCAAAAGACCGAACCCGCAGGAAGTAGATCCTCGGTTGAGCATCGATTGAAAGCAGCCTCCGCCGACAATCCCAGAAGAGCGCGCGGGTAAATGTGATTCGTGAAGCTCGGACTTGTCATCTCGCGAAGGAGGTGCGAATTCGGGAAAAAGCTCGACGCAGTTAGTAGAATTAGCCGTGCCATAGCCGTACCCATCGGTAATAGGCATGCGAGCACTACCTAGCTACCTTTCTGGCACAGAGCATACAAAGAAGGTTACGGCTACACTTTACCCCGTGTCTCTCGGTGCCCCGAAGGTGAAAAGTGCGAGCGACATTGACAGCTCGAGTGTACGATAGCTGTAGTGATGATTACTTGGGAGCCACAAACATGCCAAACGATGCTTCCTGAAGGTTATTCTTGCATCCTTGAGTCTCCAGAGGCTGGTAGCCAGTACCTAGGGTACCAATTGGAAAGAAGTTCGCCTTGCCGTCTCCTTGTACCTAAGTCAATCACAACGATGAAGTCCCTCACAGCTCTCGTCCACTTCATCCATTCATAACTTGACCGACTGCCACCACGAGCACAAGACATCATCAGAGCATCACTGACTCGGTATGCTTTGGGCGCATGCTTTGGGCGCATGCTTTGCGTTCCGCAAATTCGCGTCGAAAAGTATATTCTGAAGCCAAATGTCGTCTCAAGACCGGGTATCAAGCGGCTCGTCTCCGGAAGTAGCGGCCAGATCGGCCTTCCCGCCAATCAGCAGCACTTGGCCAGATTGAGAGCGTATCCTCTCTGGATTCAGGAATGGATCAGGGCATCTGCCCTCGAAAAGGTCGCAAAATGTACCGCGTGCGGTGGGACTTTGGTTCCCGGGACGCGGACGAGAAAAGGCCAATGTAGGAGCTGGTCAAATACATCGCCTCGCAGGGCTGGGTGCTTTGAGACACACGTCGAAAGGATGGTGTCTACACGACGAATAGACCGGAGATTCCCACTGATGTGTAGCCAGACGTCGTTGAAACCCTGCTTGGCAATCATACTTCATCTTCGGGTCGTTCGGGTCCTAATAATCGTAAAGAGAACTCGGACTGATCACGAGGCCGTCGCTTCTTTCTTGATATCCAGTCCCTCATCCGCGAAAGAAGTCCGTCGCTATCTTTCTCCGCTTCTCGCGTGAAAAGATGTCTCTGTACCACAGGCATCAAGCGCTTCACAGTGAAGACCAACAAGCCGATAATGACAGCAAGTACGATGAGCAGGCTGATCACAACAACCCATGGATTTATCCCTTGAAGACAACACCCGTACATTGACATGTAGAACTCGACTGCGCTCTTCAGAAGACTGCTCTTTGGTTTCTCGTCTGGTTCAACACCCTTGCGAACAAGGTGTTTGAATTTGGGACCAGTGGGACCACTATTGTACTTCTTCAGTCCAAAGTACGGAACCGTACTTTGTCGTGGATCGTCGTCAGGATACTGCTTGTCTCCCCAGCCACCATCGAAATACAACCAATCTGTCGGAGCAGATTCTGGTTCAAGGGCCACAAAGAGGTGGCTGGCAGGATCGTATGAATAGAACCAACCTGGGGACACTGGGTCCCAAATGCGGCCTTTGTCAGCGACGTCGATCAAGGCGGAGTCGTGTACATGGCTCCTAAGGTATGGTCAGCTACGAGAAGTGAGCACGAGGAAATATTGACCCTACCCTGCCGTGGGATAGTTGGCGTGGGATCCTCGAGCGCTGTAGACAATTGGCTTTGAAGCGAGTAAGCAATTTATGCCCCGCATAACGAAACGAAACGATCATGTCTTACCCTATCACCCTCCTTTGAAAGACAAGCCTTGTCTTCCCAGAGACAAACCTCGCCACTGCCATGTTGACTGAACCAGATACCATAAGGCTCTCCATCCTTAAACCGGATCATGTTATGTTCCCTGAAGAAAAGAAATGTCAGATACGCCGAGTAGAAAACGCTGGCGCGCATTTCCTACCAGTCTCCAACATGGTTCCCGAAATGATCGCCGGGTTTGGCGTCCGGTAGAATCTTGTTCAGAGGCGGCACAACTTGCGTGATGTCGGCACCCTCGTCAAACGAATAGAAGTAGAAGTAGAACGCATCTGTGACAGAGTCTGACTTCTCCACGACGACGACAGCACATGCAGTGGAGTTGTGTAATGCACCTTTGGTGTCGGGCGTTTCGCCCAGCAGCCAGTCCGGCATTGAAGTGACATTCTCAACGGCTGTCAGGAACATGTCCTTGCTCAACTGGTTCAAAGACGATAGATTGTTGAGATCCAGTGCCGGTGAGTCTGGTACAGGCTTGAAGCTGATGTATGGTGTAGTATGTAAAACATGGTTTCT
This sequence comes from Exophiala spinifera, assembly GCF_000836115.1. Lineage (NCBI taxonomy): Eukaryota > Fungi > Ascomycota > Eurotiomycetes > Chaetothyriales > Herpotrichiellaceae > Exophiala > Exophiala spinifera. The sequence continues at coordinate 2,280,736 of NW_015622514.1, forward strand.
TATATCGCTGGGCATAAAAGTATCTTCCGAATGAAGCCATATAATGGGAGCTGTTGGTGATTAGCACTGGCGTGTCCCTTTGCCTACACCGGATATTCAGAGAAAATGTTTCCAATACATACCGTGTTTCTTGACGTAGGCTGGCGCAACGGATATCGAGACAGAGACTTGTGTAAATCTAATCAATATCAAAGCCGATAAGACAGAAATATACCTATACATGGCCTGGTGTGCCATAGCTCCTACCGGTCAAATATCCCAGCACGGCACACCAGCGAGCTGCCGGGGGAAAATCAAAACATGGAAGACATGTACACGCAACCGCACGGTAAGCTCGATATTGTCAGCACAAGTCAAGGCTGATGGATCCTAAGATCGCTGGGGATGCCGAATTTGCCGGGCGCCAGGCAAGGCTGAAAAGATAAAAGGTGCACCAATGATTCAAAGTCTTGGCTAACAAGGCTCTGACTAACCCATTTACAACTAGCGCAGTATTTTCTCCATCGAGCTCCAAATTTCGAGAAAAAGTATCACCCAGAATTTCGCAGTCTGCATAAGAGAACGAACAGTATCCTTGTCACCGGATTCGTGTGAAGTATCAACAAATCTAGTCTTACCGCTATTATTTCGTCTTTTTAAAACCCTTCAAGAAACTCACAAGCGAAGAGATGGCGTTCGGAGGCCCTCCAAGAGGCCGCGGCGGCGGTGGTCGAGGAGCACCTAGAGGCGGCGCAAGAGGCGGTTTCGGCGGCGGTGGTCGCGGCGGTGGCTTTGGCGGTGGAAGAGGTAAGACCACACGTTACTGCTTCTGTTTTGCAGGGCTCCCAAGACTAGAAGGAAGCGCATGTATACTGACAATCCTCGTCGTTACAGGCGCACCAAGAGGCGGTGCCAGAGGTGGCGGCCGAGGAGCACCCCGTGGTGGTCGAGGAGGACGCGGCGGTGGACGAGGTGGTGCAAAGCCCGGTATCAAAGGCGGCGCCAAAGTCATTATTGTATGCTCTTCACCCGTCCGTTGATCTTTATCCGTCATCTAGCGATAGATGACTGCTCGAAGGCAATGGTTGAAACAAAACGACAAAGGATCAGGTTTTTTTTAACACAATCTTTCTCCAGGAACCCCACCGACACCCCGGCGTCTTCGTCGCTCGCGGCGGCAAAGAAGATCTCCTCGTGACCAAGAACCTCACCCCCGGCGAGTCCGTGTACGGCGAGAAGCGCATCTCGGTCGACGCTGCACCTGCGCCAGCCACCAACGGCTCCGACGAGAGCCCAGCCGCCACAAAGACAGAATACAGAGTATGGAACCCCTTCCGCAGCAAGTTGGCCGCCGGTATCCTCGGTGGTCTCGACGACATCTATATCCGACCCGGCGCGAGCGTGCTCTACCTGGGTGCCGCCTCGGGAACATCCGTCTCCCACGTCGCTGATATCGTGGGCCCCACGGGCAGAGTGTACGCCGTCGAATTCTCGCACCGAAGCGGCCGTGATCTCATCACCATGGCCACTCACCGAACAAACGTCATCCCCATCATCGAAGACGCCAGACACCCCCTGCGCTACCGCATGCTCGTCGGCATGGTCGATGTCGTCTTCGCCGATGTGGCACAGCCCGACCAGGCGCGTATTGTCGGCCTGAACGCCCACTTGTTCCTGAAGGTCGGTGGCGGTGTGCTTGTTAGTATCAAGGCAAACTGCATCGACTCGACGGCCAAGCCAGAGGTGGTGTTTGCTTCGGAAGTGAAGAAGATGCGTGAGGAGAGAATCAAGCCCAAGGAACAGCTTACGCTAGGTATGTCATTCTTTTTTTTTTCTCCTTCACCTTACGTTCATGTATGCTGACGCGCGGCATCACTCAGAACCCTTCGAGCGAGACCACTGTATCGTGGCTGGTATCTACCAGCATAGCGCCCAGTAGATGTCTGTCATCTTGTAATGTTTACAACAGCCACGACAGAACAGCCGGAGTGTTCGTTGAATCAAGCTAGACCAGCCTTTTCTTCCGGGCAACTACAGTCCCCAGTCTGATCGCAGTCGGAATGTACAGCATCCTATCTTCGCCGACCTCGAGCTGTCGGAAATGTTTAGTTTGCGAGAAGGGCCATGACGGTGCTATGAACGGGGGAACGATCCGCGAATGGTCAACTCCTATGAAGCGCGGAAATGAAGAAGGTGACTCCCCGACGGACAGACTCCTTCCTGTATGAAGTGGCAATGCTTTGAAAATTGGCGTTCACGGGCGTGAGATATGTTTATGGGCAGTGGAGCCGGGCAATGAATTTCAGGTCTTTAGGCTAGGTTTCTTTTTGGTAAAAAATGACCATGAAAAAAGAATTGTACACCTCAGTACGGATACGCTCGAGCGAGCCTTATAGAAATTCAGGCAGAGAAGCTTCTACGCCCTGTGCTTCAGTTGGGAATCACCTTCCTAACCACCGGAGGACGAGGATACTGACCACGGAAAGAAGGAAAAGGTACATGTGTGTTAACGCTCAAGGGGCAGGGATGGTCATGTCTATTTCAGCGGAGTTGGGCTATCTTCTCGTTTTCTTTTCTCCTTGCCTTTCGTCCTATTCCTTCCGTCCTCGTGTGTTCTTGTTGTCTAGTATCGTCCGTAGACCGGTGTACTCATATCCAACAGCAGCTTCTCGGAGATTGCCACGTTCGTCACATCCCTCAGAGGTACGCAACACATTTCTCTACCTATGCACCGTCGTCTGCATACGACTATGACCATGACTGTTTGTTCACTGTCTCGTCCGAGCGGGTCCAGCAGACCGCGTGGAGGACGACGGCCTCGTCAAGTCAAAGTCAGGCTCCATGCTCGTTTAGCCTTCAGCGGGTCATAAGACGTCGTCGTCGTCGTCGTTCGTCATCCAGCACGACGCTGAGACGGCGAGAAATTCGTCATGTGTGTTGTTGGAAGGGTTCCGAGGAAGGGGTCCTTCTGCTCCCTGTTGTTCCACCCTCGGATGAGCCCTGACCTCGCTGAGAAACACCATGACCGGCCTCAGGATCCAGGAGGTGAAGCGTCCACGCTCGGGTTCGACGATCTCCCATGCACAAGGTATCTTTGGCATGTACTTTTTGCGGAGGTAGTCGAGGGCATCTGATGGAGTCTTGCCACGTACGAGCAATTCCTCTCCGATGGCAGGGTGGACCCACTTGATGATGAGTGCTTTCGCCCATCTGAACCGTTTTCTGTCCTTCTTGTACGCGTGCCAGCAAAATGCGAATCTGGTTTGGAGTGCGCGGAGCTCCGCCTCTGTCAAGTCCACGCCATGGGCTCGAATCTCGGCCATGTCCCGGTCCCAGTCCGGCTTTCGAGGTCCTTTGTAGACGGAGGAAAAGAAGCCCAAGACACCTTTTCTCTCGGCCTCGAAAGTGAACGCGCGGAGCCATGCCGTGTAGTTCTCTGGGCCAGTGAGTTCTATTCTCTCAGTCCTGACGTTTGGCAATTTCTTCAACGATCGACATGCTGTGCAGTGTCTCTGTGAGGATGATCTGGGATCCATGTTTTCGACCGTGATAAAGATTGGAGAAAAGGAAAACGGGGTCACCGCTACCACAATCTGAAATGAGGTAGAGATTTCAATTGACTACCTACCTGTCAAACGCGCTTTGGCGCTTTGTGTTCATTCACTGATATTGCTGCGGGGAGTTACCACAGTGTGCTGCCTGTTGGCATTCACCTGTGTCGCTGCATCGGAGCATCTTGCCTTGAGGCGGGCGTCCAAACTGATTTCGGTCCAAAATTTTCGCCACTCATACACTGCGTAGGCCAGATAGCCGTTTCTCCAATAGAGCCCATCGTCCCGGCCCTCGAGATTGATCTTTCATTAAGGAATAGAAAAGCAGCCTAGGTCGTAACAGCTCATGATAAAGAAAAACACCGCAGCCTTTTGTGATGGAGCTCTCTCCCATGGTGATCATGCCCGTTGCCATATCCTATGATTGAAAGGGGATTATCGCAATGATATGCATTAAGCATTTAAATTCAAGTATAGCAGTAACGTCGGTCTGCTCATCAAATAGCATGACTGGTCTCCCTAACCTCTGGCTTATACTTTGACAAAAGCTGTTTTATACCATCAGCAATGCTCTCTCGTACATATTGAAGTTTGTGCATAGAGTTTTATACTTACTGGCGTCGATTTGTTTGACCTGTGGCAGAGCCAGTCGCACCTTGTTCCTGTACACGGCAGGACCCGAGAGCTGTAGAGGGTTCATCTCGAGATACACTGTCTCTAGGTTTGCCTTGTCTGCCAGTTCTCGTTCGACCTCTCTAAAGTCGGCAAGCTTATTGCTGCTGGCCCACAACTCTTCAAGCTCTTTGAGGTGACCAATATTCTCTAGATGGGATATCTGGTTGCTCGAGATATCCAGCACCCGTAGTTTCTTGTTGTTGGCCAGGGCTGATGGAGTGATCTCGGTGATGCCGTTGTGCGAGACATACAATTCTTCCAGGTTCGAGAGCTCTTCAAGACCGGAAATGGAAGTGAGGCGATTTGACTTGATGTCCAGCAGGCGCAGGTTCGTCAGGGGAGACAGGTTTTTGATCTCGGTGATCTTGTTCTTGCCCAGCCACAATTCCTGGAGGTTCTTCAGAGGTTCCAGATTCTCAATCTCTCGAATTCTGTTCGCACCCAGCTCGATCATGGTCAGATTCTCCAGCCCGTCAAGATTCTCGATCTTGGATATTCGGTTCTGCACGAAAAACGCTTGTGTCAATTTAGTCAAATGGTTCAGATTCTTGATGTGCTTGATCTTGTTGAAACTTAGGTCCAGGCTTGTTAGATTCTTCAACGCATCCAGGCCCTTGACGTGGGATATCAAGTTGTCATAGAGATCCAGCTCTTCTAACGTCTCGCCAAAGTTCTCAGGCAGAGAGATAGTTGTGATGGCATTTTGGCGTAGACATAGTCTCTTGAGTTGCGAGAAACGCTCAAGTTTGAGAGCAGGGATGGAGGAGATGCGGCAGTGAACGAGGTCAACATCTTCAGAGTCTTGGGGGTAGTCATCTAGGAGGTCTTCATCTGCGTCTATCTGGTCGGTGGGAGGGGCATCGGGGTCGGAGTACTCAGGATCGGAGAGAGCCTCTGGATTGCTGAGGACTGCATGGCGTGAAGGCATACGCAGTTTTCCATCCCAGCCATTGCTATTGACCAACGGTGCAGAGGAATGCTCGTGTGAGGAATCAGAGGGAGGTAGTTCTATATGAGGATGTGCTTGGTGGTCTCCTTGACTTTCAGGCTGCGCCTGGTCCTGGGTGGGCTGTTCGACCATGACGTTGGGTTGAGCGGTCTTTCGCAAAGGTGGCAGGGGTTCTTAGGTAATTGGTTGCGTTTGAGATCGTACCGTCTAGAAAGCGCGAAGGAGGTTGAGAGGGCCCAATGATCTGTAGTTTGTGAATGTGAAGACGGCGGGGTGTGAGATGTTTGCGGCACAAAAGTCTCGTTGCCACGCGATCAGGTCAGATCGAACACGATCGTCACATGCAAGGTACAAAGTACACACATTTTATACATGCACAATAACATTGAATACGACAACCAGATCTTGAAGTGTTCTACAGTGAATACCAACAAAATTTCAATAGCCACGACATCAGTATCCAGGATATCCCGCTGATTGCATCCATACTCATACACCTGCAGCAGAATTGGCCACTGGGCCTGGATGGACGGGTGCAAGAAATAGTTCATAATCCCTCGGATTTCTTCACTGAAGACCCTATTCGTTTTGGGGTATCTCTTCGACATAGCTCAAACAAAACCAGGCCCCTCGTTCAGGAGTTGAGCTTTTGAAACCTGAGATATCTGATTGTCCTGCTTTCTGATTTGACACCGCTTTTAGGTACTATACAAAAGACGCTTGTATCGGAGCTTTTGTCTGCATTCCTCACACCTGCTTCTTCATGTTGTGCCCAAGAGTCTAGGAGAATCGCTTCGTAATCTTCGCGATGACTGTAGAGAGGGTTAGCTGTCTTTTTCCGGCTATCCGCTTCACAACGGCTGAAGCAAGGACTCACGATGCAATGCAACCACGCTGAAAATGAAACCCAAACTCAGAAACAAGATAACCATCGGATCAACCTTCAATCCTGGGCTCTCGTCGGTGTATAGTCGCAACATAGTGCCTGAAGAGCCACCTGCACCGGCGGCACGTGTCGAGGCCGGTCGAGCATTCTTGACGGATTCCTTGTGGTCGGCGGCTGCACGACGTCGAATCGCAGATCGAGGACCTCCAGGAGGTGAGCCTGCGCGTGCGATCGAGGACGAACCACTGGTTTTGGCAGCAGAAGGAGTGGAATCGGGACCGGATTCAGGACCGGAGGTTAGAGGTGATGAAGGTCTCGGAGAAGCCTGAAAGCCATTGTTAGTACTGCGTGCTCTTGTAACCTCGCTTCAAGCAAAGAGTGTCCTCAACCAGAGAGCGGACGATATTGAGAAAGGGGCAAGGGAGAGGTGTACCATGGCTGTGAGGAATCGTAGTGGAAGACGGCGATCTGGTGATCTCGTGCCGCGACTTGTGGGCGACTGCGCACAGGCAAGGGGAAAAAAGCTCAAGATGTTCTTTGAACGGCGATCAAGTCCAGGAGATGTTGAAGCGCGAACGTTGTACTGAGGACTGTGCGAGTTGCAGATTGTGGTTGAAAGAACATGGATGGTTGTGGACACTTTTACCAAACGCTTGCAATTCTGGGGAAATTCGCAGCACCAGCAGCTTCCGAAGTTCTGGCCAGTGCAGCGTGTGTCTCGCAAGCCAAACTAACTAGTGGCCTTCTACAAAAACCCCTGGTGTCCACAGCACCTCCTGTCAACCACCATCTCGTGGTATGCCATCCTCTTCTCTTGAGTCTTGTACCTAACAGAGTATATTCTACAACCTGCTCTGGCTAGGCCTTCCACTCTGCCGCTTTTGTTCGAAGTGGTATCGTATATAAAGTTGCTTTGTTGTATCCCGGACATTCACATTAACGTGATTCAAGCAGAGGTAAGGGTTATTGTTACTCGCACGCTCTGAATCGGCGTGACATTTTCACAGTCTTGAGCCGGAGTGATGCATAACCGCTCCGCTCCTGTGCAGGTTGGTCACGATAGCACTCGGTGCGGATAAACGAGGCAGGAAGCAAACCATGAGACTCAAGCGTTGACGTTGATGATATGTATATGCCCATAGTGGCTTTTAGGGTTCCAGGTGGCGGATCCAGGGCCATACTGGATCTGCTTGGATGCTGCCAAGGGACGAACCAAGTCAGAGAGTCGAGAGCAGCCATCATCACCCATCGAGAGCTCCTCACGGTTCCATCCTTTTGACGCCAGTATGGACAACAACTGTCCCGGTTATGTCATGCTGCACCCTCGCCGATACGTTGATCTCGTCCTGGACATGGATACATCGAGCGACATACTGAAGGACTGTTTTCAGAAGGCACGTTGATCAGATTGCCAGTGTCAGAAGTTTGGATATACGAAGCTCATTCCGAAGCTGGTATTGAGCTAGACAAGTCGAAACGGTTTAAAGGGCACTACGCGGAAGTACACGACGGCAATGTTCTTTGTAGCAGCCGAAAAAGGGTTCTCGATTCGTATGGGCATGTAATTGCGCACCCAGCACCATCTGCATGCGTTCGCAACTCGACGCTGGTTTACATGACTGTGCTGCGAATGAATGTGCTGTGCCGGGTTTCGACTCGTCACTTGCGGAATTCTCTGGCTCGTTCATGCTTGTCTGGTGTCCCGAACAAGTTTAGATGCTAATCAAGGTGTGCACCGCAAACTTCACAGAGAGTGAAAATGCGATTCAGGCAGGGATCCTCTGAGCGAAGCATAGCTGAAGAAGAAGAGAGAGAGGAAACCAGATGACACCTCGGCTCCCTCATGATGGGCGTATGTCAGCAGTAGACCGTGTAAGGGAAGCCCCTGTATGATCCGTCGTCCGCATTTCGAATGGTGTCAGATTCGAAACTGAACTGGTTGGTGGTCATTGGCTGTGCTTGCTGACCAGACGATACCATTGCAACGGAGCGTGCCTGATGTGGCTGAGCACTGCGCGCTCCCCAGTGGCACCTTTATTCAGCTGACTCCATCCTGTCCATCGTATGTTTGTATATGTACCTGCCAAGGTACCGAACTAGGAAACTATGCACTTCGCTCCGTCGCGACTGCCTCGACAGTCACTACGAAGAACGTCCAGTCACATTCACTGCACCCGGTAAAACTGTGATCGAGATGTCCATACTCAACACCATCATCTCAAAGACACAGCAGTGGTTGTTCTCTCCAACCTCTATCGACGCCACCGACAACATGGGTCCCGCCAAAGTCTTGCAAGCCATTACCTCGGCCACGGCCATTCTAGCCACTGCATCCCCTGCAAGAGGCGGTTTGGTCGTCGACACTGCGCCAACCACTCCTCAACCCTACGTCCTTCCAAACCTGAAAGGCGCCGCAGTCGATTTTGGTGGTCTCATCATCCGAACACTCGTCCCAAACACCACCTCATGCGGAAGCCTCTCGATTGTTGGCGTCAACTCTGGCCCGGCCCCGCTCAATCTAATCCACTACCACAAGGAAGTTGAAGCCTTCTACGTTCTCAAGGGTGGTGTCCAGGTGTTTCACAACTCGGACCAAGGTCGTCAAGTTCAAGCCAATGATTTCGTTCTTCTCGCGCCCGGAAACAACCACACCTACCGTCCAAATGACCTTGACTTCCAGCTGAGCCTCTGCATGGCTCCAGGTGGCATTGACGAGTTCTTCGCGGCTACCGGTGTGCCCTATGCATCCTCTGCGCCATTCAACCCTGAGGATCAGTCTGAGTTGAATGTCACAAAGGTTTTGAGCTTGATGCCCAAATACAACATCGTCCCCGAGCCATACAATACCATCAACGTCGACTGGGTCAACGGCACCACTACGGATGGGTTGGATACCTGGCACGTCGCAGATCAAACCTTGCCTACCGATCCGTCAAAGCCGTACTTCATATCCAGCAACCGCGGGCCTAAATACCTGCAACACGGCTCCGGCAAAGTGATCGCTCAGCTTGCCAGCGGCAAGCAAACAAACAATACGCTCAGCATGGCGACCATCACCATGAAGCCCAACAAGCCATCAGCGCAGATCAAATTCAACACCGATCAAGCCCTGCAAGTCACTGAGGGCCAGCTTCATATCCAGGTTGGCAACGAGACCGCGCAACTGATCTTTGGTGATTTGGCCTTCATTCCCAGAGGCACCCCCTTCAGATATTGGTCTACCGTCGGTTTTACCAAATTCATTAACTGGTCCGGGGGTCAAGGTTTAGCCGATAGCCTCATCGAACAGTCGCAGCAATGGAACCATGCCTCTTGGCCAGCTTGAAAGTCCGAGCGAACGTGGACTTTTGCGAGTTTTGCTTGGTTCGAATTCACTCCAACGACTACATTATCACAAGTCGAGTTGTATGATTATGTTGCCAATGCTGCAGAATGATACATGGCGTGAAAGAAGTTTGCATGCACCATCGAAGAGTTTTAGACTGTAGCATGCCGCAGGGCTCCATATCTCAATAAAGTAATCCTAATTAAGGCACTGCTCAGTATCCTACGTAACCTTCGTTACAGCCAAAGTTACATACTCGCCACTAGTTGAAGTCGTGAAGTCGTAAATCATTATGTCCATCTCCACCTCCAATGACCTGCCTAAGGAGGCAGACAGATATGCGTCGGTTCGGGGTAGCTAGATGATGGGATCCAGTTCGGTCCGCTGCTCGCGGCTGATGTGATTGTTTCGCTTATCTGAGCATCAAAAGCACTTTGAAGAATGATGTTTTCCTCGAGCTGCAATATCAATGCGCGACCCCCGGGCCCGCCGCACGGTACCACGAACCTGAGGTTGCTGGGGGTCGCGACCACGCCCTCGAGGCTGGACTCGTGCGGCCCCTCTCGCACCACCTCCTCCTCTTCCTCCTCCTCTTCCTCCTGTTGCTCCTCGCTCCCCGGGTTGAGGTTGGTCATCCAGACGACGCCTATCTCGCTGTTGACCACGGCCACCCCAGCTGGGCATAGAGCTCTCGATCAGTGTAGGAAAGCCGGCTCGTCGCCCAGAACCAAGCATACAGATTACCTCCTCTTGAACCACGGCGGCCGGGCGCCCAAGCCGAAGCAGTGTGTTCAGTGGCAAGTTGGTTTTCCGGAGCCGGATTCTCCGCGACTTCGCAGCATTCATCCGCGTCAGCGTCTGCCCGGTCGGTACAAATTCGACACGCCCGCCTTCGTCCAACTGCTCGAGGGGAACTTCTGAGCGATGGCGAATGGGCACAATAGACGTCTCCAGGGCAGTGAGACCTTGATCGTTGGTGCAGGGTGGTGGTGTTACGCCGCCACGACTTCGAGGATGAAGACACTTCTCGCTGATGAAAACATATGCTCCGCTGGTCGTACTCTCCGCCAGAGTTCGAGCCCATGTGTTCAATTCAAGATTGATGGTGATGCAGCGCTCGTCGTATTCGGTGAAGAAACAAGCAGAGAAGACGTCGCCCATAAGTCCAGTATTGTGAAGCATATTCAGAAGCGCCCGGATGACTTTTGCCACCTGCTTCCGTTCTGCTTGGAAAATATGCCAGAAATCCAAGATGTCGTTCATGTCGTCGCTCTGCCAGGAGATCAAACTCCGTCCCCACGCAGTTGTGCGCCAATCTCTGCGACGAATGTCCAGATGTCTCTGTATCCTTTTAATTTTAAAGAGGTCGATCAATCTCACCCTGCGAGCGTGGCCAGTGCAGCTGCTCACCTCGACCCCCATCCAGTTCATGAGGAAGCAGGGGTTTGCTTCACTTGGTGACAGCTGCATCATGTCCCATACTGACTGCTTGTATGTGACGCCTGGGAGTAACTTCTTTGTAGCAGATACATTTGCCGTCACGTACTGCGCGAATCCGAAGCCCAATGTTCGCGTGTCCGGTCGCCAGGAGGCTTCACTGGTCCCCATGGGTGCCATGGCAGTGTGATAGTCAGACTGAAATTTATCCAGATTGTACGTGCAATTCAGATTGGTCTCCAGAAAGGTTCCGATGAGGAGCTTGTCGTGCTCGTTGAAGGCTTGTTTGCCGACATTGTCAAGCTCTGTTTTACTCATGGGCATAGCATACCAGTGGCACGGAACTGCGTTTTCGACGACTGACGACCCCTTTTCCCCGACAGCAGCAATGAACCCCTTCGAGACAGCGTAGCGTTGGACACCCCTGCTCTTCCCAGAAGAGACACTCCATACGGGACCCCAAAGATCGGCAAAGGTTGACATCTCGCAAAGAAGAGACAGGGGAGTAAGGTTAGGACTATCCACCACATTAGCCTCGGGCGCTTCAGGGCCAAGGCGTTCGAAAACCCACACCATATTGGAATCCAAGAAACCATCAAGGCAGGCCAGGCGTCGACGAATACAGCGGAAACCGCTGATTTGCTCAAGATTACCCTTGATGGCAATATTGTTTTCAAAATATCCCAGATCTTGCTGGAAGTCAGTAGCGTGTGACCCCACATATGTGATGAGCGTCAGATCCAACAACAAGCAGGTCATTCTGCAGAGGGCCAGTGAAGGACTCCATGATCGGAAAAGATCAGTGCTTGTTGGAAAGCACAATCTGCCTAGCAGGCCGCAGATAGGCGCCACGATATAACGCCACATGATACTCTCCAAGCTGTTCTCCCTTCCAGCTATTTCATCGATGCCCCGTTCCAAGGAGCCTTTAACATCTTCCAAATCGGAACGTCGGACTAGAACAAGCTCGGCAATACCGGGTTTGGAATGTTGCACCAATACACTGTAGGACCCCTCGCAGAACTTTGCGGCTGTTAGCTCGGATAGTGTATTGAGGATATCACAGAGAATCAAGTAACTCTGGCCCAGGTCCTCCAATATATCCTCAAGCTGAGGGGAACCCGCTAAAGCCTCGATTGAACTCGTCGTGTTCGTGTCCATGTCGAACGAAAAGTATGCGTCGTGTCTCCGGCGCTTCATGTCACTTGAAATCAGGCTGGAATCCTCTGAAAGTATACTCTTGAGGGTTGACCTTGATACATTGGTGAGGCGTCTTCTCCGATGAGCCCATTCGGCCACATCCTGCTTAGTATGGATTCGATAGAACTCGGACGAGCGCAAGACCCGTGAATGCGTTTTCTCAAGCCAGTCAAAATGGCCCTCTGGGTCGGCAATGTGGCTCCAAGGATAGAAGTCGTACAGCCATGCCGCCTTATGCCACTCAGCCAGCGGTGATGCAAGTCCCTGTGGATCCAAGTATTCGTTCAGGTTCCGCTTAGTTTTGGTATGCTTTGAAGCATCCGTCCTCTCTCTTGGGCGATCATCAATTGGCCAACTCGTTTCAGAATCGTCACTTGTTCCCGATGACATTGCCGCAGCGACCACTCCCGGCGATCGGACTGCGTGTAGTCAGCTCGTCAGGCTGAAGCCCTGATGTTCAATATGCGTGAAAATAGTAATCATTGTCTTTCCTCTCGAGTCATTTATCCTGAATATGGCATCTGACGAGAAAATCCTCAGAGCAATAGGTAGCTCACTAGGACTGGAATAGGTCGAAACTGACACAGGTGGATGTGCATAGAGCATGAGGCATCTCGAGTCAGGGCAGTACAGCACATGCGAAGTAGTCAACCCTACTTGCCGAAGCTGCACCTCTGCACTTCAAGGTAACTCCTTCTGGAATGGCGTCGTTCGCGTGGCAGTACTGCAGGCCACATGAATTGACTAGGTGGGCGTCGTCTCGTCTGCCAATCGAGCCTGGCATCGCTCGCACATCCTCGCATCGCTTGAGCGCTGCAAGAAGAAGCAGAGCGGTAGATAGCGTTGTAAGATGTGCACACGAGGGAACCGAGAGGACCTTAGTTAGCATGGTTGGTGACGCTCACAAGTCAGCAATACCCAACAAAGTGAAATAGACTGGAATTGCTAGAAGCACCGAGTATGCCAGGGACCTTTGATGCTGTGTACCCGATGATGCTCCCTACGTCCCTAGGCAGGTACCATTACTCCACTCTGAGATGAATCCATGCAAGATGCCAGTGCGAGTTAGCGGCCCGTGGTTTGGCGTCCGAACAGCAGTGTATCGACATGCATGAACGGTAAGGTTCGCTGTGAAGAGTCTACCCATACCACAGTAATGTACGTACTCCTTTTAGACACTTGCAATTACGAAGGAGTTGTTTCGCTGCACTGCAACCACGCCCAGTAAGTACCCATTTTAGAATTGTGAAGAACTCAAACACTGTGACAATGAACGCCGTTTAGAATTTGCCCATAAGCGCTTGAGAGCCCATATGCTTAGCCGTCAACCTGACCGTCTTCCAAAGATTTCCAAAGTCCAAAGTACTGCTGAAGGTATCGGCGAATCCTGCACCGGGGCTCAAGTTAGCATCTTCGTTTCAGTTCGTGGCATAGCGTGGCGCGCCAGGGGGCGTCATGATAAAAGAGAAAAAAGGTCCCGTACCAAATGGCAACATGGCTGGAATCCAACCCTGGGCGAGCTCGAGCGCGAAACATGGACCGGGCATGGAATACTGCCTCGTCGACGAGCCACGGGGTAAATGGTTCTGGTCGCCCGGCCGGTAGACCTGGGCCGTCAAGTCGCCGGGCCCCGCGAAATGCTCCTCGCCGACGAGGATGGTGAAGTAGTCGTCGGCCATGTGAACGCCCGCGTGGCCCTCGGTCTGCAATGCGGTGCCGAAGAAGATCAAGTACTCTGTGATTGAGGAGTGGAGAATGACCATTGTGCCCTGGATGAATGAGTGTGGTGACATGTCAGTTCCTTGGCTATGCTGGACTATTCCTATCCCAAACCGTACTTTGCTAGGACGGGGAGCAAATGTCTTGTTTGGGAAGGGGGGATGAGGAACAAAACGAACCATTGCACCGCCGGCGTTGTTGAAAAACCAATCATCCTTGGTCCAGTCGACGATGGCGCTGCCGTACTCTGCTTGCAAGTCCGCGGTGATCTGCCGCATCATCGGCAGCGTGTCGTTGCCGTGGATCGCGATGGCATTCTGCGATATCTGCTGTAGCTTGGCTGGGTCGAAAATGTATGCCTTGTGCAGATTCTGATCGAGCAGGTAGAATATGGGCAGGAGTACGGCCCCGAGCAAGAGGCGCGTTGAGAGCATTATCTCCTGGTTGTGGTCTACCTGGGCGACTTGAGGTAGAGTGCTTTCTTAGGAATCGCCTGTATTTGACTGGCCTGTTTCTGTTTCCAGAGGACGCATTGCGATCCTGTTTATAAGAGCCAGCCTGTTTGGCAGTACCCAGATTTTTTTTTTGGTCGGAAGAGGTCGTCCCCTGGTGGTACCACTGGAACGGGGGTGGATTCACGCGTCCAGTACGAGATCTCCAGACCAAGTACCGTGGTGTCAGGCTTAGCGAGCACCCAATGGATGTCCCCCCTGGTGTAAGGGGGGTATAGGTAAAGCTTGGCCTCTGCAATAGCGGGTACGTTCAACAGGAAGACCCCTTGAAACAGGGCATCCCGGTGCCAGTGCGCCGCCCGAGGACCCCGAAACTGCTCTTGTAAGCTTCCGGAAAGGTGGTAAGCAGTAACTGTCACCAGCACCTACTAATAACCACCTACCTAGGTATCCGTAGAGACGATCGATTCATCCCAAGAGCGGCATCCGTTATTGCCCCTTCATGTCCAATTACTCATGGCACTTTAACGGATCCTTGTACTGTATCCGTACCGTCTCGTTTGTTAGGTACCTGTAGCTATTGGAGCTTTTGCCAGCTCATGTAAACGTTCGATATTTCCTCCAGCGTCCTCGCGCGATATAACCTGGCCTTGCTTTCCAAATAAGCTTCAGAACATCGAGTTGCCTGCAGCATCATGTCCTCCTTTCGCGGCAACAGTCCCGGGAACGAGATCATCACCGGCAGTGGCTACACTGATGCTTTCAAGACGATTTTACGGGTTGGAGGCGGCTGGGGGACAGTCAGGTATTCCAACTCCATTGGTTTCTCTGCATTGTTACACGCGAGGCCAGGAAACACGAGCACACAATATCTCATCCCTTCCCTGACACCCAGCTGACGTTTTGCAACCTCTCAGTGGTCCAGGACTATTGTAAGTCGTACATGTGTCGAGACTTTATTTCACCTCGTTGTGCAAGCCATGCTTTGGGCCACAACGATCCTGCGCTTCCCCGGATTTGCGGCACTGTCACTGACGGCACTCTCCTCCTGACCTACAGCATGCTCCGCGTCATAATCTCGGGGACGATCGCCTCAGTATTCATGGGCATGACCGGGGCTACGATCGGAGCTTTAATGTTCGACACTGCAACAGTCCCTTTTGTTGCCTCCGCGTGTACAGGGTTCGTCCTCGGGACTTTTGGATTCTATCGTGATGCTGTTCGCAAATCCCTCCGCAGCCTCGACCGGTATCCTCGCCTGTTG
Organism: Exophiala spinifera; assembly: GCF_000836115.1. Taxonomy (NCBI): domain Eukaryota; kingdom Fungi; phylum Ascomycota; class Eurotiomycetes; order Chaetothyriales; family Herpotrichiellaceae; genus Exophiala; species Exophiala spinifera. The sequence goes on from NW_015622514.1 coordinate 2,296,173, forward strand.
CAATTGCATCTGGACGCAAACTTCCCACATCGTGGCTTTGAAACTTGGCCCGTCGATCGCTTCAGAAGTGCCGTGTTTGGAGAAAGCTGGGTATTGCGAAGTATGCTGGTCGCTAGTTGGTTGACGGCAACGAATGCAATTGATGTGAGTTGCGATGTCGTCCGACTTTGTCATACTCCTTCGTTTGTTCACACTCGATTTACACGCTGGGTCAATGCTGATGCTCATGTATCGATCAGCGAATCCTGGAAGCGGAAGAGGAAGCCATCCTTGCGCCTCTCACAAGATCAGCAGATGAGCCAGAGATGGAGGTTTCGAATGGTAACGCCAAACACATATGATATGCATATGCCCTCCAAGGGTCCACGATCAGTTTATACTCTAGCAAGCAGCAGAATATTTCAAGTATGTAACCCTGAGGCTTATTCCCCCAAATTGCCAAGATCTGGTGTCCTCGTAACGAACTCCTGTTTTGACTTATGCATGGCGAGTGTTGGGTTCTAGTAGTAGTAATTACTGGCCTGCTGAACCATGTCTGCGCTGGAGAACCAGACAGCCAGAATCCCAAGTAGGACGGATGACTCGGAAAAGAACGCGGAGAGATAAGGCGTCTTCACCCACCACGGCACAACTCTAAGTAACTTCAGCTGCCCAAGACTATTGAGTGGTTAGTTCCGAGCTCACGGCTTTGTTCAAAGTCAAACTTCGCAGTTCCAAATCATCTTCCCTTTCCACCGTCTTTTCTTTACTTTCCTTCATCATCAACTCCCTTAAGAGCATCTAGGTTACGGAGCTTCTTTCATATCTATGAGTTCCAGGTCGAAAATCAATCCTCAGATTCCTACACGGTCATCAAATCAGCTTCGAAGATGGTGCGAGAGAATCAGATTGTCATAGCCCCCGCTCAAGACGTCTACACTTGCATTCCCTGCTTCGACCGTCAGTTTAACTCGGAACATTCGTTACTTCAACACTGTCGGTATTCAGGGGCACACAGTGGTGAGTGGTGCGAGAGGTGTCGATGGCTATTCGTCCATCCACGAGCCTACCAGAACCATGTTCAAGCCTCAGGACGCCATTGGACTTGTGACATGTGCGACTTTGATGGCATGGGTCGAGCAAACCTCCTCGGCCACATGGCACACGCGCACAGCGTGTGCTTGGATTGCAACAAGCGTTTCTTTTCCTACGATTTTGAGGAACATCGTTTCGAGGATCACAATCGATGTGTGAACTGCAGCCAGGAGTTTGCAACTCGGAATGAGCTTTTGATGGTAGGTCTTTTTTCATCCTTGGGCGTGCTTTCTGTCAACCTACATGGTGCTGACGGGTACGTTCAAAGCACGAGCAAGTTCACCTGGACCGTGATGTAAAATGTTATGGCTGCGACAAGATGTTCAAGAGTCCTTCTGGTGTCCTCATCCATCTTGAATCAAGGACTTGTCCTTCCGGAACAACCCCAGCTCAGATTGACGAGTGGGCCTTCGAGCTCCCCCTAAGTGAGGACTATACCAACGACCGGTACAGCCGCAACAAATATCGGTGTTCCGTGTGCGACTCGAATTTTCCCAAACTCAGCGCGCTGTTTCAACATGTGGAGAGTCCAGCTTGCAGTGCAAATTTTTCCTACTATTCAAACATGGAAGATTTGCGAGCTCACATTGAAAACGAAGTCGAGGATATGGTGGATGGTTCAATGGATGGTTCAATGGATGATTCGAGTGATGGTTACCCATGGTAGGGGCCTGCTTGGATGAGTAGTCGTGCTAGCTGGGCTGGCGATTGCCGATGAGCGGTTCCGAAGTGTGTATGTATGAGTGAAAGATTATGACATGTGGATGGTTAGGCGCTGGGTGGCATCGTTGCGTTTTGGCCAAAGAGCGAACTGGGTGATGTTTCTTGAATGACAACGTTAATTTATTTCTGTTACCTGATGTACCTACGCTATGTACTCGTACCTAGTTAGTGGTGTTTTACATTTCCAGGGCCCCAGGGCATCGCTAAGTTAGCCCTATAGGGCCTCTCACTTAGCTGTCTTGCTGTGGAGAGATAGGACGACAAGCATCAAGCGGGGTTTTCTCGACAGTTCGCAGACCGAGACCAACTATTAGTTACATATTGTAGTTAGACCATGACGCGGCTGGTGCAATTACCCCAGATGGAGAGCGAGGAGTGAGAGGGGGTTATACGAGCACAGGAAACTTACTCGCACGTCCAAGACCCAACCACGCTCAGTACAACACCAGGGTCTCCATCCTCGTGCCATGCGATAGGTTCCTACAGCGTGTCCTAGCAGGGATGAGGCAACGAGACATTTACCTGGTTGGCGAAGAGAAGAGTTGCACGTCGCTTACCAACCCAACCTCTTGCTCGTGCTCGGCCTGTACTGGGGACTCGTCACCGAAAGGCAAGCACTGACCTCGTCCTCAATGGCGGGGAAGCATGGTACACAGGACTGTTTGTGTGGCTATTCGAGTTCGAATCCAACCATCTCACACGTGCCCTATTACTCCTCTTCATGCTCCTCTTGCACCTCGTACCTCGTCACTCGTACTCCCCAGCCTCCTCCCGCTCCAGCTTCTCTATCGTTCCTATTGATTATCTGATCTGATACCATCACAACGATATCCCGAAGGAACGGAACCCGTCACCATTCGAGACCTCCATAGTATCCAGTACCAGCGTCTACAACTCTCCCCTTCCTTACCACGATGTCTTCCCCCTCCTGGCAAGACCGCCGCTTCATGTTCCCCGTCGGGCGTGAAGTCCACCAGGGCTCCCGTCGGTACAGTGGCAGCAAAGGTTCTGCCGACCTGTCCACGTCCACCGGTAGTGACGGTGCCACTGCTGCAACTGCCGGTGTCCTCGACTCCCCTCCCGCTACAACTGCTGCCACTGCCACGACGGCCTCGACTGGAAAGGTCTTTCCGCCCTGGGAAGGAGACCGACGGTTCATGGGTACGGTGCCCAGAGAGATACACGAGGGTGCACGCCGGAATTCCCAATCCAGTGACAAGAGCACGGGAAGTACATCGTCAGGGGTCGGTGCCGTCAAGACATCGGCATCACCACCTACATCACCGGGCGGTGGGATTGCCGCTGCAATAGCAGGGAGAAGAAGGGTATGTCATCTTCGCCTTGTTGAGTCACAAACGCCAATACACGCTTGAGATCATTCGTGACTGACTCTCTCCCTCTCTCTGATTATAGTCCTCGGCATCCAATGGAGGTGCATTCAGTGGTCTCATGGGCCACCGTAACAGCAAGGACGATTACGATCAGCGACGTCAGGGTTGGGAGGACATGAAGGCTCCAGGTGGCTTTGGTGGATTATTCGGTGGGTTCGTCAACAAATCTGGAGACAAGAAGTAAGAACTCCACAACTCTGTCTGTGTGTGTACGGTCAAGCAGAGGTAAGGCAGAAATCGGGATCAAAGTCATGGCCGGGAGAGCTCATTGACGATGGACATGGAATATGAACTTGAGGGAGGATGGATGGACACCCCTGTTGAAATGTGATAACAATAACACATTGTGGAAAAGCATGTAAAATATCAAAAAAACAAAACCCCATTAGCTAAACAACACCAAAAAAAGGGAGAGATACAACCGAAAACAGAACCAATGAAGGTCCTCTGATGAAACACAGAAGTTGTGAGAGACTGGAGGTGACAAAGGACCTAGGTTCATGATGTATCCATGTAACTAACTTGGTGGGTTCCTTTGCGAGACATTAAGTACCTATATGGCTTCGACCCTTCTCGCTTCATGGCAACCGGAGAAAGATTACCAACATTAAAGTCCTTTGCGCTCAAGGACAGTCACGTCTCGTACTATTGTAGGTAGGTAGCCAGATATAGCTAGCTGTCGCCGGTGCAAATGTGAAAATAGTTCGTAGGCACAGGTATCTAACTAGGTACAGGGTAGGGTGTATCCGGGGTGTGTTGTTGCTGTACCTAGGCATCTGTACTCTGTACTCTGTACTCTTGTATGCTCTGTGGTTGCATTTAACATCGGTACTGGGTACTTCATAATAGCGCCGCCTCTCTCTAGATAAAAATGTAGACAAAATTCTGCCTCGCATACGTACGACAATGGGTATCGATGATAACCAAAAAACGAACAAACTCGTGCCACATAACATAGTCTCATCCTCATCCTCAATCCCCACCCCCACCCACGTCCACATCCACATGCACGTCCAACGACATCCCTTTTGAACACAAAGACCAAAAAAGAGGATGTCCACTTTCGCTTCTTGCACCTAGTACGAGTTTCCAAGTACGACGCATGACGCACCAGTCATCAAATATCGAACACCAAGTATCGACTCCCGAGTAGCAAGCAGCAAGGAGCAAGTATCAAGTACCAAAGCACCAAATACCTGCTACCACTGCAGTACCGGGAACTGATCCTGTTCCGAGACCTTCCAGGTTTGTTGACTTCAGACACAGGGGTTGTACCTATTCGGTCTTGACGGCGGTCTTCTCTTCGGGCGTGGCGACTCCACTAGTCTCCTCGTCCCCGAGGGCGTTGACGCGACCGTGAATACTAGCTGGGTGTTTCTTGCCGGAGATGTCCAGAATGATCGACTTGACCGTATGCGCCATGGTCTTTCGGCCCTGCCACAGCGGGAACAGGCCCACGGCAAACGTGCTGCAGAACAGCCAGAGAATTCCAACGACGACCCAACCTGAAAGAAAGGCACGAAGATTAGTCAGCCAATCAAGTACGCACAACTTTTTGACGAAAAGTGATGGGGTCTCCGAATCCGAATCCGCATCCATCGTTCATCTCTCGAGTAGATCAAAGGAAAACTCACCGGTAAAGAACTTCTTGCTGAAGATGTATCCACTCCCGTACATCGGCATGGGCCACAACACCAACAGAGCGATGGTCATAAAGGCAGTCAGACTTCTCGCGATGACGGCAGCCTTCTTGAGCTTCTTCTGTTCGGCGGCCTCTTCCTCGGCGGTCTCAGTCCTGGGGGACTCGACGGTCGGGACGACGTCGCTTTCGACGCTGACGCTCGCACGGCGGATGATCTCGGTGTCGTCGCCCTTGCGAATGTTCTTCATGCTTTGCCAGTCGTAGTTCTGCTGGCCAAAGGCAAAGGTCAACAGCGGGACGAAGATGAGCGGGCTGAGCAGGGCGGTGACGTTCCCCGCGAGCATGGGGTTGTTGCTCCCCGTGCAGTCGACGTTGAGCACGCCGCACTCCTTCTTGGCCGTGACGAGCCAGGCCACGAGCGCACACGCGAAGCCGAGCACCGGCGCGCCCGCCGCCGCCTGCCAGTTCTGGCCCTTCCACATCAGCGTGAGCGTCGCGGGGATGACGGCGCTGGAAATGATGCACCCCATCAACAGATACAGGTATCCCATTGACACGCCGGCGTAGAACAGGCCCGTCGAGAACCCGGCCAGGATGATCGCGTACACGATGCAAGACACGTGCGACATGCGGATGAGGAATTTGCCGCTGGCCTTGGGGTTGATGTACGTCTGGTAGATGTCGTACGTCCAGATCGACGAGACGGCAATGAGTTCTGCCGACGAAGCCGACGTGACGGCCATGAAGATGAGGAGGAGTGTTGCACTCGCGCCCCCTTTCCCGAGGAGCGCAACCGCCGCATACGGCAGCACAAGTCCCGCGGAGACCTCCTCGTGCGTCATGCGGTTCGGGAAGGTTGGGAAGACCGGGTTGCTCTCCAGAGCGAGTGCCGCTAGGCCCATTGTCGTGGCGCAGAGCCATGGGATGGCGAACCACGACAACCCTCCCATGACATATCCTGGCAAGGCGTCGACCGGGGAAGCTGCGATTGCCTTGTTATAATAGCCGTTGTCCAGGAACACGGTCCTGTCATTGTCCCCGTTGGAGTTAGCAAATCGCCCCTGATGACAAACGAAAGCAAAGACGTTGAAGGACAACAGACTCACCCAAAGTTGCCCACGATATTGATGACGAAAAAGATAGCTCCCTCTCGAGATTGCATGGTCAAATAGCTGCCTTCGTGGTTGCCATGGACTGGGTGTCGTTTGGCCGCGTCGACGAGGAGCTCCCAGACTTTGCCAGGAGAGCCTGCATTTTCATTTGTAGCATACGCTGAGAATGCAAAGACGAATATGATGATGAGAATGATGACCGTGTGCACATAGTCCGTCAGGAACGTCGCCTTGATGCCTCCAAACATCGTGTAAAGTACCACACCAACTGGAAGCAGGAAACAGGCTGCCGCTGTAGGAACACCACAGAGAGAGCTGGCTACTGCGCTGCCACCGGTCAACAGCATGGCCGTAACCAGGATGTTTGTCATCAAGCCAAAGATCAGGAAGACAATGTGAGTGACAACTCCATATCTCGCCTTGATGACTTCGAGGAAAGTGTGAGCATTTGGAGCGCGGCGCTTGAGTCTAGGGCTCTGTCAGCAACGGTGTGGAGAGATCTAAAAATGTTTGAGGCCGAGTATACTCACTCGATGGCCAATGTAGCAAAAAGCAGAATCTGCACCGTAGCTCCTGACGCATACCAGAACGGCCCAGAGACGCCATAAGAATAGGCAACGCCGGACGACTGAAGCAAAGTAGCGGCCCAAGTCCAACTGGAGACGACAGCAGCGGCAACGAGACCAGACTTGACCGTTCTACCGGCGGTGGAGAAAGCTTCCGAAGTTTGGACCTAGATGAAACCCCTTAAGTCAAGTGTTCTCTTCGCGACCGCGCAACGAGCACAAACCTCTCCGTGATATCGCTTGAGGGCCCATGTTGTCCCGATCATGCCCAAGGCGAAGGCGAATCCCAGACCGAGGATAATGCCATAGCCGAAGCCTTGTGAGAGAGGGACGTACGCAGCGGCCCCCGCTGTGTCTGACATGCTGGGAGAGTAATACCTGTGAGTGCGTGGTACTGTGGAAGGTCAAAGTGAGAGAAGAAAGGTTGCTAACAGCCCTGCAAACGAGGGTTTCCGTGGGATGTCATGCAAGCTATATACTCCGTCCAGAGCAACCTCTGGGGAGTCGTGTGGAGCTAATCGGGAATCTTGAAGATCAAAAGCAATCACGAAAGAGAACGAGGAAAACTGGAGCTGGGAATGTACTCCGAACGCGATACAACCTTGGATGGTTCCGATGGTTGACTCCGGTGGTCCAGCACGCGATATTCGTACACGATCTTACCTAACCTCGAGGGCCCAGCATGTCGGCTTTTTTTTTCGATGGACGCCGATAACGGCAGAGTTCGAACAGGAGATGCACGAACATGGCGACTGTTCGATGGACGGCCAGAACCTCGACTGGACGAGATCTTTGGAGGTGTTTTGTGGTTGGCGCACGACGAGGAAAGGCGAAGCCACGGATTGCTTGCAGCTTCTGATGCGCGTGAATGCAAGCCACGACACTGGACACTGATAAGCAACCGAAGGTACCAATCAGTATAGACGACATGGGGGGAGTGACGGAGCCTGAGCAGATCATCTGTGCGATTGACAGCTGGCGCACTTGATCGAAAGAGAGATAAAGAATGATACATGACACATTATTCTGGCTCTGTACTGCGTACAGGCACGTCACGTTCGGAGAGGTGAAGGTCAGACTTTTTGTTGACGGAGTTGCTTATCAGGCCAAGAACGCGAGACGGTGATTGGCACTGGGCTTGGACTAGGCCCATTCGGGGCTGATTGGGGGGGGGGTCAGGAGGAGGAAACGGGGGGATGTGCCCGACACGAGTACGAGATACCCACATCCCTTCTTTCGAGCTTCTTGTTCTTACCTGATGCCCTTTGCTAAGCCAATCCCCAGACAAGCCACCAGCCTTCCCGCATATCTTAAAACCACCTATCTGCGAATCATGTTGACGGATGCTGCGTAATAATAAGATGCTCGCTATCATGATCTACCACCAGGCCCGGCCCAGCTCCTGTTCTTATTGGACCATCTGCGTACGGTATTTTTCTGAGGGCCAGACGGACGCCGTCAACTATTCTCACCGCGCTGCAGTACGTTCGAACCTCCTACTTCCTCCACGGCCAAGAGGCCAGATTATTGCTTTTTTGTTTGCTTATTCCATGAGCTGTCGTTATTGCTCTCTTGGGCAAAGATCTACAAACCCGAGATGTGACTCCGCTGCGAGTTTGTTTTGTCCGGTCGACCGTTTTCGTGGGATTATGTTCATCACAGTGCGACCGGGAATCCGTGCAAGATGCGATCATGAATGGTTTGCCCTGTTGATACTGCGCGACCATGCGGACCAGTCAAACAGGTCCCATGCGAGAAAGGTTGTACAGCTTTCCCGGCTCTAACTTTGAACAACAAGCCTGCGCCACCGTTGATGCGGGTGCGAGATTAATACTCAAGACATGTGCTCAGGATCTTGTCAATGATAAGAAACATTATTGTACGAGATCCATTGGCAATCCCTGCATGGCAGCTTACAGACGACCAACCACTTGATTGGGTCTTGAAGGCGCCGAACATGGTCTGGCCTCTTCTGTAGCCACGATACAATCTGTGACAATCTCGGCGAGGCTCGTAAGGCTTTTCACAGCTAGATAGCCCCAACTTTTTTCCTGGTCCTTTGGTGCTACTGGGTGAACCCTTCGCTTCGCGCCTAAATTGCAGATGCACCTGTATCCCAGTTCTGTTCCAACCTAATGCCGTTTGATCCGGAACGAAAGCAAAGCGTCTTCATGCGGCCACGGCGACGATGAGAACAGCGGAGTGGCTGAAACCAAAGAAAAAAGTCAGCACAAGGTTGTTTGGTGCTCTGACGATCTCCCCACATGAATTTTGCTTTCTGATGGATGTACTGAGCTCGCGATAACGATCCTTCCGCCCAATTCGTTTCGGAAGGAATACTATTTCCCGATGTCGGCGATCGTTGCCATGGGGAATGATCAGAGGTATTGTCGGCCAAAATAGAGACAATATATTCCCAGCTCAAAGCTGGAAAAGCTTTGATAGACAGCCAGATCTGACGTTGTGGCGTTGACTGCTAAGAACAGAGATAGTACTCAGAATGGTTACTTCAATGCGCTTTGTGTATCAAGCACGCAAATGCAGTAAAATAGCCACACTGTCCCTCGAGTCGGGGTTGTTCCCGGGCTCCCTCTTCCAAAGTATTCTGGGAGTTCATAACATACCTATGCAACCATCAGAGATGTCGCGACACATCCAGCTCGCCGATTGAGTCCTGCGCAGCCCTATCACCACGCTTATGACTTACCATTTCATGTGGATATTTTGCATGGTTGGTCGACGGATTGCCAGGAATCCAAGCTCATAAAGGACCTTTGCAGCAGAAGAATAGTCCTCCAGCAAAACGAACATTCAAGAGATGGAGCCAGATTCACATTGGGTGTCATTCGTTCCACACCCCAATTACACTCCTAATGATACATCGGGATCGAAAGAAGAAGCCGTAAACAAATCAGCAGTCGGAAGAGTCCAACCTTGGACGTTCTCGTAGAACGTGTCCCCCCCCCAAACATGTGTACAAACAAGGCGCGTGATGGGCGAAAGTCAATGCATTTTGTAATCTGCGAATATGTATTGTCCTTCTTTTTCGATACATGATCGACTCCTAAGATTACATGAGCAGCCAAAGCAAAATATCGGGGCGGTCTTTCTAGTGTTCGTGGTGAGCCTCGCCGTGATAACCGACAACCTTAAATCTTCCGATCATTTCACCCACGGTGAAGAAACCCAATACTTGAGCGAAGACTATACCAGCCGTGGCTAGTTGTTGAGAGTTCACGTTGCGGATGCTGCCGAGGAAGGATTCGGGGCTGGCGGTGTTGGACAACGAGCTCAAGCTGGAGCCGATCGTTCGAGGGTTGCGGAAGACATTGGCCAAAGGCTGGAAGTATGACTGCCACTGCGCTGAGGATCTGAGTCTCATCAGTCATGGCTCAAAAGCAGTTTCGTCTCCAGCACTTACGGAGGGGCCATGTTTTGACCCTTGAAAACAATTCTTGCGAGCTCCAATCCGACGCGAGAGTAGTACACAGTTGGTGGTATTAATGCTGTCCAGAGTCAATAATGCTTATCCATGTCGATCCCATAACCACAAAACCTACATTCAACAAAAGAAATCACTCGTCCTGTTCTTCCGCCAATCTTGCTCACGGCTTTGTACGCCGAAGATCCAACTTTGGTGATGGCTGAGCTAGCAGAGCTCTGAACTCGGCTGAGACCTTCTGAGGCTTTTGATACAGCTTGCTTGCCGGTTTCTTGGGCTTTCGAGGCCGCCTCTGATGTAGTAGAAGCTTGTCGGAAAGCATTTCGGCGCAAGACAAGTCGGCTCTGGCGGAGAACGGCTCGGGATACTGGAGCTGCAGACATGGCTACAGAAGCTCCCTGAGGGGTGCAGAGGATGAGAGGAGAGGTGATGGCGGAGTTCGCGTGACTACACACCAGGAAAGATGCGCTCTGATCACAGACGTCGAACGATGGTGGTTGCGAAGAGGGAGCGAAAAGGCATGAAAAGCAGCTTCCCAAATTCTCCCGATCGATGCCGTTTCCACACCAGAAACTGCGCCCAGCCGCCCGAGCTCGTGATTGGCCCAAATATTCTCCGGTTCCTGGGCTTCCAACCCCCAAGCCAGCGCCCACGAAGAGAATACTGAGAGCGACCAAGTCGACCTGTATGTTCCTCCTCGGGCATCAAGGCTTCTTTCTCGCTACCAAGTTGCGGCCCTGCTATGAACCGAACTCCTGTGGCCATGAAAGTCAGGTGTGGATTCTCATCCCGTCGCTACCTGTCCTTCCCCCTCTCAAGGCACCGTTTGCCCGGGCGCTTGCCACCACCTATTTTGACCGGTCTTTAACGATTCTCTCTCAGGTCTATTCGTCTCGCCTCGTCTCGCTTCACTTCCTCGCGGAACCCCTAGGTATTGTCTGACGGCTGCCATACCCAGTCTTGCGGTTGTCAAAAGAGCCTGAAACAATCCGCAAGGCCACACTTGACCCAGAGGAACCCATATCCGAGCTCCCCGGCGACAGTGGCCCCCCCCCAGCCCCTGCAGTAGACCCGATCTTCGAATGTTTTTCATTCCCACACCCAAAGGCAGTGAAGACTCCTGGTCAACTGTCTTTTTGTTCCTCCTTGGACAAAAACCCGCCATGTAAAGAAACTTGACACGACACCGTCGTTCTATTGCGCGCATGGGGTAGGTCTCTTCTGACTTGCGGTCTGAGGTTTCTGGGGAGGGCGTTCTTTGTTTATCTGTTATGTTCTTGACTGTCATTGCGGTTCCTCGCGTTTTCGCAAACTCTCCTACAGACGCATCTACTCGCTCCTGTACTTCGATCGAGCTACGGAAGATAAATATTTTGTACTACGCTTGATTTTGCTCACCAGAACCAGAAGTGTCAATGAGAAGGAAGGTCGACAATTAGTTCTCCAGGCGAAGCGCCGTCTCGAACAATGGCCGCCAAGTCCCGCCAGGCACCTCGAAGATCATTGAGACAATCCCTCAAGGAGGTCTTTCTGCGCCGAATGCGAAAGTCATCTAGTCCCCCCGATACCGTTGGATCAGGCATACTGCGCAGGGCAGATCCGTCAAGCTTTGTCGTCTCTTCAGTCACCACCTTTGCCTCGTTTTCCGACTTCGCCAACAGCCAAGTCAGTCTGGACCAGTGGACCATTTCTCGATCTATTCCGAACAGGTTCCAGTCGCCGCCTCCGAACGTGTCCGAAGCAACGCGAGCCCGTCAAACTCTGCTCCCGGCGACGAGTTTGAGCCAATTTGATCTTGGCCACGCATATTTGCAACAATCAACTGTCCCCTCCGGATATGCGCAACAGGCCGCAGCCCCAAGTTGTGCGTCTCTGATTAGTCGTGAAGCGAGCATATCAACCCTATCATCATTCCCAAGCACATCAACCTTGAGGCTGAGGGACTCTCGCCAGCAACTGGTCGACCAGTGTCAGCAAACATCGGGACAGCCTTCACGGCCTGTTACACGAGAACAACAGGTTCGGAAGAAGCAGGTGTCATGGCTGCAATCTCCCTCGGTCAGTTCGATGTCCAAGGCTCCCTCGGAAACTCAAAGCAGGCGGAGCAGCGACTTGCCCCTGGTCGAACACTTCAGGTCCTTCTGTGTGCTTGATACAGCTGCCCCAGGCTTTCCAGTGGTGGCTACATCTCAAGAGCTGAGATACATCTTCGAGATCGGGGAGCACTTCTTTCTCAATAGCTGCGAATGCGAAGGCGCTTCGATGGATATTGTGACTGGCCAGGATGCAGCGGGTGATCCCGTCACCCACCTTGTTCTCTTCAGTCCATTGGTCATTCCGAGTAGTGGCCGCAGCAGGTTTATGCTCGCGAGCTTGGTCGATGTCACCCGGTTTATCTCTGGGGCTGCCTCGTTGCCAGAATTAGACAAATCCCCGGAAAGTTCTCTCGTGGAAAGTGATCTGCAGACTCCATTGCAGGATCACTTAGAACCTAGCTGGGTTGCATCGACTCCTGAACTGTCAGCAGAAGACCTTTTGGGTGGTTGCGTACTACCTGGAGACAGAGGACATAAATCCCGCGGTATCGCACATCGAGAAGACGTCTGGCTGAACCTGGCACATGAGGAGAGGAGTAAATCGTCGACGCGGAGTAGCACTCCTCGGTCGACACCGAAAAGCTATGCGCGGTCAAAGTCTTCAAAGTCAATTCCTTCATCTACCAACAGCAGCACCGTGGACGAGGTGTTGGAGGAGTTTATGGGCGGTTTGCAAGAGTTGTACTCGGACTTTTTCTTGCTTGGTAAATCTCCCCTCGACGACACTTACTATGAAATCTGCAACGTCTCACCTACCGTGCACGCAGCGAAGGATTATGTGAATGGGCATCTTTCGCACACGGGACAGGAAGCCATTGTGGAAATGAGTGAGCGCCTTGCCCGGGGCCAGTGCTTCTCAATGAAAGTTAAATGGGGAAACCAGGGGCTGGGGAAACAAATGTATTGCAGCCCACTCTACGGGCAGAACTCTACCACGTGGATATGTTTCCTAGTGGACGATAACATACCAGCTTTGTGGTAACGGAGCTTCTAGTCGATCTGAATTTCCGTGCTCGAAACACATGCGAGTCGAAGGCCATGAGGCTCGATAATGTTTCGTGCCTTGAGAGCGAGTGGCGAGGATGGCACTGCAGCACTCGCACTCATGCGCAGGGTATGATGATCTGGAGCGATACCACCATTGCCAATCATTTCGCCTTGCCCGAGCATTCGTTGCCGTCGAAATTGCGGACATCGACAGTCACACCACTAATAAAGTTCACAAGCTGAGGTGAGGAGAAGTCCAAAGAAGGAAAGATGGAATCGGATCTTCGAGAGAAGGGCCGAGAACATGGATCGGCACCTCAACGTCGCAATTGAGACGGTGCAAATATCGTCGAGTGCCGAGGGTGGCTTGCCCGGGGGCCAGATTTCACCTCCGTGGCACCTCTGGAAGCACCTGTCGACCTACGATATTCTTTGGGCCCTCTCCACATGGCTCTAGGAGCCCTCCCCTCGCCAGGCCACCCGAGAGCCCGGGCCATTCCTCCTCGAGCTTGGGCCCCCATAGGCTGCAACAACCTGCCGCACTCAGCAACGCGTCCCCGATTGCCGTCGGCGCCTTATGGAGTGTGCACCACCCAAACCATCCACCCGGTCGCCATATCGCTCGTTTTTTCGCTCGCTACGAGGGCCTGTGCGGGCACGATACCACGATGGAACGACAATTTAAGCCTAGCACCCATGCTCCCTTCCACACATCTCGATCCACTCGTGGCCCGGCGAGACACCGATCGCCTCTTTCCTTGCGCCATGACGAGCCCGCGGCTGATACTTACGCCGTTACCACCCAACATCTAAGAGGGAATGATCTTCCTCCTCAATGTGACTCTCCAGAATTCATAACACCAGTTGACCTTGAATTTCTCTGTCGCCAATATACCACGAATCGTCCAGACATTGTCCTCCTCGCAGTCGCCGACGGATACTCATCGGCCTTGCTCATGCCTCTGTCTGGCCCTCCAAGTTGCAGTCACTGATCTCTTCCGACAGCCTCCTGTCCCTTCAACAATCTAGGGACGTGGAAGAGTTATCACGATGTTCAATACAAGTTTTTCGTTTGGATCATCGCCCATCGAACCTCAATTACCCCTAGAAATTGAAGAGTGTACCTCATCCGACATCTCTCCGTTTACCTCACGATGTCCTACGCCGCGCGAGGAACGGAGAGCTTCTTCTCAGCGAGACATCCGCTTCAATTCGTACTTCTATACCGCCACGCCTCGACATCCTTCCGTTACAGCACTTACTGCACAGTTACAATCGCACGCCCTCAATGACTCCGAGATGCAGTCACCGTCATCGTCACCCAGCGAGCCCTGTTCACCTACCTATTCTGCGAGCGCAGCAGACGTAGACGAAGGATTTTATGATGGGCCAGATACTCCCGCGACCACGGCATCCGATGACTTTGAGTCGACCGAAGTTGATCCTACGTTATGGGATTTGAGCATGTCGGACGCAATAACAGCTACATCGTCTCCGCGACCTTCGCTGTCCCTTGAAGCACAGGCTCTGTCTTCATACACGATGCGACGAAGGCAACGACAAGCATTGGTGAGGCTACAGTGTTTGGTATCTCGGGCGCCAGATCTAGCTATGTTGATTGAAGAATGCCATCCAAGTTCCCTACCTCTTGGAAACGAGTCGGGGAGAATCTTCAAAGGCAGAAGCGATTCAATTGGCGGGTCTTCAGGCTTGGGCCCAGCTGAAAGCATGAACACCGGACGGATAGAGAAAAATCGAAGCGGATCGATTGCGGCAGTGAGAAAACCAACCAGGATGAGGAAGAGAACGGATCCTTAGGCAGTTCGCACTGTTCAACCCGCTGGATTCACTCTCGTGTCGTCCAGGCGACTCAGACCCGGCAATTAACCTCTTTCTTCCCGACCACAAACTTTATTTCCGCGGCTAAACAAGGTGAGGGGTGTTCTGGAGGGAAAATCAGGGGGATATCGGGTCCCGCGCGAGACGAATCATCGATCGCGACACACTGGCAGTCGCAATGCATGTGATGGACGAGTCTAGAACAGAGCCTGGTTGATTTCTCCTCGAGATTCTCCGAGATCAACGCCACATTGGTGCCGCCCCAGCTTGCCGCTCCCGTCCATCGGGGCTAGCTATTGTTGCGTGTCTTGGCGAACTTTTGCCCATGTGGTCTGATAGGCGAACCAATGTTTGGACGTAATTCAGATTCAACGGCATAAGTCGGCGTCTGCCAAAGGACCGACTGGGGGAGATGACTTCTGGTTGAGTGGAAAGATACGGCATTGGCATCGGCTATTGTCGTCGCCGCCGCCGTCCCCGCCATTGTCGTTTTCCCTCATATGATGTGGGGAGGAGAGCGCAACATGTTTAGGGAGTACCGGAAACTCAAGTACGAATTCAAAAGGATTAAATTATGGAGGATGAATTGAACGAGGCCTATAGGAGTGGGAGGTTCCTTTTGCACATTATCACGAGGCATGGCAGAATGACAGTGGGGAACCAAAAGGTCGACGGGCGGAAATGGTGAATGTTTTTACGAAAGCTCATGATACCCAGGTTGTTTATGCATGTTTGCGAGCCTTGATTTTCCTTTTCACAATGGAGGCAAAGAGTTGTACTTATTTACTTATTTACTTATTGGTAATGCCAAATTAAGGATAAAATTGCATCCAGTATACAGTTATTTTGGCAGTGGATGCCTTGAGCGCCATGAAGATTTTGTATGTACCTTGAGTAAGTGATGTATCAAGCGGAGGGCAGTATCACAACGGGTCCACGCGCCATCAGAATAACATTGCCAACGACAAACGACAGGACCACTCCATTCTATGTGTTCAGGTGCAGTATAGCTACCGCTACCGCTACCGCTACCGCTTCCGCTACCGCTTCCGCTACCGCATATTCATTACTAGGGGAACTGCGGTTGCTGAAGGAAGCGGTACCCAACGTTCCAGCGTTGAAAGCCGCCGGTTCAGCGACATCGTTCTGTTGTTGTATCTGTCGGTGTCGTGGTGCTGTGTCCATGTGCTTATCCACGTGCTATTGGTCGCCTCAGGTCAGTCAGTAATCTGGGGGTGAGTTGGTGAGTTGGTCAGTGGCAGTGACTGGTTCGGTCAATGGAAGCGTGTCGATATTGACCGTGTCACAGAAGAAAAAGCGGAAGTGCTTCCCATTCGATACAACATCACCTTTCCGTGGTCATTTCTTTTATATCCATTGCTTGAGATGAGTGTTGCGGATCCCCCGCGCGAGAAGCAAGTCATCACGCAACATGTATCCAAGCGGTAGGTTGTTTCACTCTGCCAGGGAGAGCGGTCCCGTTGGTAGCAACCGCCGGACGTGCTGTGGCGGAACCGCTCGAGTATGGCTTGGGCTATGGGCACGAGTATGGGTGTACTGTAGGTGAGTGAATTCACCCCCGACTGATGTGGCGAGATGTGGCAATAACAATCCCCCAACGGGGATGGAGTGTAATATGTACATACATACCTTGGTAAGGGTGAAGTACGGGATAGTCGGGAACTATCGGCTACGGGGGCCGCCGGCGGCACAGCTGATCTCATTAGCTCCCACTTACTCCCTACTTACTTCACTTTTAGCCTGATACAAGTATACTGTAGATCCTGGTCGGAAGAGTACTCGGATGTTGTGCCTTGTTCCTGGCGTGGCGAGACCTTTAGAGTACCGTGAGTACGCGGGATAAGACAGGGGTCACCGAGGTTAAAATTATATGCACACATGTACCTCGCATCCGGGCCGCTGCATGTCAGGCTCAACTAAAACAACGGCAATCGGAAGCGCAGCAGGACGACTAGTATGGTTACTTCTCCAGGTGGGCAGTTTCCGATAGAACCGGCCCATCGGCTACTACATGGCACCTCATCTTGAAAAAGGAAAAAGAAAGAAAAGGAGGCAAGAAACAAGAAAAAAGAAAAACGTGCCTCCGCCGTCCAATTTCAAGAAAAGTCTATTGAGAAAAACTAACTATACCCCACATCGAATGATACCTCGCATACCTGACAAAGTACCGTGACACAAAAAGAAAGCTCTCACTCGACGGAGAATCGTTTCCTACTCGAAGATACCTTGGAAAGGAGCTTCATAAAAGTCGAGGGAAACCGAAAGAGGTATTCCGCTCCTCGGAACCCCCTTGGAGAACTTCCGAACGGAGTTGCCTTGGAAACTTAGAGATCTCCGCCTTGAACATGTCAGAGGTACCTGGTACCTGGCAAGCAAGAGGAGTCGGTGCCCAACACTCCGGAGAGCATGATGTAGGTGGAAAGGATTCACCGTCGCTGGCATGTAGTGAAGTAGTTTTCAGCCACCTCGTAGCAACCTGGTTGGTACTGATTGTGTTGCGCGGAGGATTCATCCATTTTGCAACCTACAGGTCTTGCTCAGATTGCAATCATGTCGAGTCGTGGCTGGCCTTTCCGAGGGCTACGGTGACTTTTGGTGACAACAGCTCCGTTGAGCACTAGCTGACTAGATGATTCCGATTTCTACAGGAGCCTCATGAGCCCAGCTGCCATCGGTCTCGGGCGAGGCTGAACGTCCCCACAGGCGAGGCTGAGCTACTCGAGGTCTGTCCGTACTGCAGATCGACACACTAGTGAACTGGTAAACAAGTTTTCGACTTCCGGGGCTTGCGATCTGAGCTTCTACTCACTTGCAATAACTAGGTGGGAAATCACGTCTGTCGTTTGCAGCTCAAGACACAACTGAGCCTGTTGCCGACCACCATACACACTTCGGCACACATCACAGAATCCGCTGAGTCCTCGATCGAAGAAGGGCGTAAAATCGCATCCCCGGACCACGCGAGTCTCACACCCTGCAGCACCATGTCGCGCTCGCCCTCCCCGCCGGCAAAAGCCTCGATTGATCGCCAGACTACCACCCCGTTCCTCCTCAATTTCTGCTACAAATCGTCTGGCTTTCACAACCTGACCGACTTCCCACTGCCGACACCCTCCAACCCGCGCCCCGCGCTGCCCCCGCATCTGCAGATATACACATGGATGAGTTGTACTTTACGAGAGTTGGCGCAGCTCCTGACACAGGCACTGCCTCACATTCTTCCTGACCCAAGCATCGGAACGAGATTGAGCTTCAGACTGGTGTACCCCGACGTTCACGCGAGCCGAGGTGCGGGAGGCAGGTTGGAAAGCGACGGGAGAGGACGGTACCTGAGTAAGGAGATAGGGAGTATCGTCATATCGGCACCCGCCAAAGACTCGAACGGCGACGGTGGAGCGCCGAACCTGGACGGTGACGAACTCGACAAAACCCTCGAGGATGCTCGTTTTGTCATCGGGGACTTCATCGACTGTGCCGTCTTTCCCCCCCTCAGCGACGGCTCGGTCGTGAGTCGTAACAGCGTCAGCGGCAGGGGCGGTGGCACGAGAGAAAATGGCTATGGTCGCGTACGGGGAGGCGGATACGGCATGGGAAGCAGAGCCAACTACAACGGCCACGGGCCCAGAGGTGGTGACTTGGGCGGTCCTGGGAGCATGCCCAGCGGCGAGTGGCGACGTGGGGAGCGACTTCCAGACTCTGCTGGGTTCCGCGGAGGGAGAGGGGGCAGAAGGGGGTATTGATACAAGTTCGGACAGAGAGGTCCCATCATCACAACAGCATTGTTGATTGGTGCAAAGCACAGAAACGGGTGTACTTTCAGAAAAACAAAAAAAAACTCCACGATACGGGTTTCCGTGAACATGGCCCCCAACTTTGCGGGAAGGCTTGTAACAGCGGTTGCCTTTGCACAATATCGCTTTGTCGTCACCATCTGCGAACGGAATACCCAAGTGGTATTTGCAAATGAAAGAGGTACAGGGATTCAACTGCAACCAAATGCCATGAGGACTCAAGAAGAATGACCCACAGATATCACCAATGTTGGACCGAAGAGCGGCGGGGATGGAGGCGAGGTGCTTGGTCCACTGAGGAACCGTTGGCTTTGGAAGAAACGTCCGGCAGGAAGGCAGCTTTTTTCGTACTGCGATCAGACTTTCTGTGGTCTATGCTGGTAAAGGCTCTCGAGCAGGGCGTCTAGGTATTGTTCAATACGGACATATCTGGCGTAGGCCTGCTCTTATGCTCAAAGAAGAAGGCAGCGCCATCCCGAAGGACTTGATGGTCAGCTCCGATGGCATAGGATCAAAAGAACAGCAATCTCTCTCTCCTTTTCCATGGATGTCAGCGACGACGCCGTCATCTTTTCGGGTTCCTCGTTCGTTCGACAGGCCATCAAAGTACAATTCCTTGTGCAAGAGTACATATATCGAGAGGACTCGCACCGTGGCGCCTTGTTTTCTTCGAGGATGTATCCGACATGGGCGATTCCCGGCGAGGGTTTCGCGGTTACGGGCCCTTGACGCAAGAATGTCTGAGGGAAGCAAAACGTGCTTGGAAATGGATGGATCAGCGAATGCGACGCACCCACTTGGCGCAGCGGGCAACCACTGCAGAGTTGTCCTCGCAGGTGACTTGTGCCGTGCCGTGCCATGATACTGGACGCGAGCCCAGTGGCGTGAATGTGCGTACTGAAGGCACTGCTGTTCAAGCCAAGCATGTCCCTTATGGGTCTCTACGGATGATGGCTACGCCTTCAGGACCCGGTGCGCGGCTGTCTCGGGAGCCCAAGTAACCCCGGACAACGCAAGACGCGTCTCCGGTCTCGCAGGATAGGACTATCGTATTGTGTACCCGATGGCAGGATCCAGCATGAAGAGCGAGACGGCGCTCTCAAAGGGGCTGCTGGAAAGGAAACAGAAGCTTCCTTCCAACGAAGGGAGATTCTTGAGGTTGCTGCATCATCGAATGCGTTTTGGCGCTTGGCTAGAGCAATGTGATGTTGCCATTGAGTTGAGGAGGTGAACGTCACTTGTGTTCGCCCTCTTGCTCCCTCCGCTGTATCGTAGCGAGCCCATGCTCGAGATAAAGACAGACCGACTGTGTCTCGGCCAGGCACTGAAAGCTCTGGAGAATTTGTTTCTCCAAGACATACCTGCATCTAAGTTATAGAACAGCTAGAAACTACATGTATGTCTGTACTCGATACAAGATACGGATGCGCAAGCAGGGTGCAGCGTCCGGGCACGCCCAGCTAGATGTTTCAAGTATTAGACCACCTTCTACATGGGGGCAAAAAGAAAGAGGCTGTGTCGTCTCTTCTGTCTACCGACTCCCGATGACGAGGAGGATCGCACTGCCCAGTTGCCGTCGTATGTCCTCTTTGTCGACGTCGTGAGTGTCGTCGACCTCTCCCCACATGGCCGTCTGCCAGCGGACCTCCAACGTGGCGGCTTCAGCCGCCTCTTCGATGCCGAACCTGGCGTCCGCGGCGCGCTGGAGGTCCCGGAACTCGTCGCTCCACTCGATCAAAAGCCTCGTGCCGACCAGGAGACTCTTCGTCGCGAGGACGGCCCTCTCCAGCGCCGCGAGCTCGAAGGCCGGCAGGCCGGCCATCCAGCCCTCGATCACGCTCCTCGTGACCTCGGACTGCTTGACGGGCATGATGCTCCCCTCGTCGAGCACCGGCCTGATCTCGACCCCGGGCCAGACGGAGGTGTTGAGGAACGCGAGGATCGGCTTCGCCGTCCGGATCTGCCGTTCCCGCAGCGTCTCCTTTTTGTTGTTCTGGGTCGTCGTCCGCTCCATGTCCAGCCCGTCGTCGAACGGCTGCTCCGGCGCCCAGCACAGCAGCGTGTCCGTGTCGAGGTATCGCATCATGACGGCGATGATCTCGTTTCGGATCGTGTGGTCCCCCCTGGCCTCGGACTCGACAATGTCCTGTGCCCGTGCCGTCGTCGACGTCATGGGGATGTTGTGGTTCTTGAGGGCCTGCTGTGCGGACTCGAGCATGTCCCATTCTATGGCGATGGCGTGCGCGAGGTGCGGCTTAGACTTGGGGACGGTGAGAATGGCTTTCGACGGCGTCCGGACTGGTCGTCCGTCGAGATGCACTTCGAGCCCGGCGGGGGACTCTCGGATGTGTACATCTTTCCAGAAACGCTTCTTCAGAGGCGACTTCTTGCTCGACGATGGTGACTGCGAGGCCCGGATATCCTTGCCTGCTTGCAAGAGTGCTGCTTTGCGGCGACGTTCCGTGACCTTGTCTGAGTACGGACCTGAAGCCGGCGTGGGAGGGTCTGGGGGAGGACCAGTGGCGGTGATGGGGAGGGCGTTTGCGAACTGGGACACCGTCGTGGAGAGAAGTCGGGTGCGAGGCGATAGATATGAATGCTGGCCCCTCAAGTTGCGAGCTATTCGAACAGCGTGCGTCCTCATGGTGATGTCTCTGCCGTCGCAGATATAAGTGGCTTGGTTGAGGTCAATCGTGTCGCACGCCAGGAAGATTTGCTGTACGCCGGAGTTAAGCGCCAAGAGGCTCGGAGTTAGATCGTCCGAGGCTGCGGAGTGATTCTTGATTCTTTCGTCCGACAAAAAAATGTCCGGCGATCTCGTATCTTTCTGCGGTCCACGACAGTGAACGAGACCTCCTTAATATGGGACCACCGCGAGAGGTTGGCGGCTGTGTGGCTCTGCCGCTGAAACTCCCATCCGTCGAGGGATTGCCGGAAAATGTACTACACTACTTATACGTCAAGCCTCACGATCCTAAAATCTCAGACGACGATGCCCAAAGATCTCTGTTTCTAGTGAACATTCCCATATCGACAACGACGCAGGCCCTTAGACATCTATTCACAACCCAACTAGAAGGTGGACGCGTTGAAGCGGTCCACTTCTCCGAAACCGTCCCTGGGAAATCTGCAGCTGGTCCGATGTCAAGTCGCAAAAGGAAGAGAATGACTGCGGAAGAACTCGAGGCTGGTTTGGATGCATACTCTCTACCGAAAGCCTTTGACTCAGAAATTCACCAAACGGGCTCGACGGCAATCGTGGTGTTTGTGGACCGGGCCAGCATGCAACTCGCTCTCAAGGGCGCGAAACGAGCCGCAAAATCGGGTGCAGCTCTGGAATGGAACAGTAGCACGACCAGGGGC
Source organism: Exophiala spinifera (assembly GCF_000836115.1). Lineage (NCBI taxonomy): Eukaryota > Fungi > Ascomycota > Eurotiomycetes > Chaetothyriales > Herpotrichiellaceae > Exophiala > Exophiala spinifera. The sequence continues at coordinate 2,318,220 of NW_015622514.1, forward strand.
GTGCCTCGCTTAGGCATGACAAGATACTCCCATCACAAGCACCTTCAGTACCCGTCAAGGAAGGAGCTGCTCCGGTCGGTCAATGGCTTCATGACGGCGTATGCACAGATGGAGGAGGCACGAAGTCGGGAGAATGCTCGAAAACGACAAGAGCCGGATGAAGACGGTTTTATCACTGTTACCAGAGCATCCAGAGGCGCTGTTCGAAGTGACGAGGCCAAGGCACTTGCAGAGCGACAGAAGGAGAAGAACAAGGGCCTGGAAGATTTTTACCGGTTCCAGATGCGCGAGAAGAGGAAAGAGGAGCACGCGGAGATGTTGAAGAAGTTTGAAGAGGATAAGAGGAAGGTGGAGGAGATGAGACAACGAAGGGCCAAACCTCAGGGTTGAACCACGTCTGCGCCGGAAGTCTTTTACTTGTTCGGTTTAGAGGAGGAGTTGACGCGAACACAAGGTCAGTCTATCATTTTACATCTCCTTACGTATGATGAGGCCGCTGGGGCCAGAGAAGCACTCGGGTTCAGTGGTTGGATCTCATGACTTCAACTCTGGGCTTTCGGTGCAATGCCTACAAAACCAGCCAACAAACATCTTCTCTATTTTGTCTGAAGTTCAGTTCTGGTGTATCTTCTTCATGTTGACTTTCATGACCACATGCTGAGTTATTCTTAGAGAGGCGTCGACTCGTCCAGGACCCTCGGTCGCTGTGTGACTGCGAATGCCACGCCACCGTCCACGACTGGAGAACTTGGTGATTTGCGATGGAAGTAACTTTCGTTATTCCAGTTCAGATTACCCACATGAGAATCGAAGGGACTTTCACGAAAGTCTTTACTGCACATCAACTGCTATTAATGGAACAGCCGGAGTTCTCACCCTAAATCATCAACATGTTTGCGAATGAGCCGAACATGGCGACTCATACTTTGGAGGAGGTTGCCAGGGCGGGACATGGTGTGACTGTCACGGCTCTGTCTCAGAAGATGATATCCAGCAGTCACTGACCACCCCAGACCAGCCCACAGTGTGGGCTGCCGGCACCTGAGCATCCAAGGACAGTTTTCTTGCTACAGTCAGCGACTGCCGTCCACCTGACTGTTTGCACTCCACTCAGTGGCGAGCCTTTCAATGAGCACCGTTCTTTCTCAAGTAGAGAACGAGACTCTTTGAACTTCGGTTGGCTTCTCATGAAGATGACTAGATATGAATACCGAGACACAAGGCGAATAGTAATTGGGGAATCATGTCACTGCTATGAATTGGATCAATCGCATGGGCCGGCGGTGACATGACATGAGATCCAGAGCATGTCTAAATTAGGTCTTTGCGGATACTGAGACACACTATCGAGTTCTGGTCATTCGCTGTGGATTTGTACCTCATGCACGAGGCTGTCGTTCCTCTGTTATGGGTTAGACTTTGATTACCTAGGACATAGAATGGGACGGTTTAGAAAGGTTCTCATCTTTCGCCTGCTTAGGAAATCTTGGTAATCCACGAAACCCGTTTGCGGCAAATCTAGTGTATGAATTTGAGATGTGGATTTGGCATTGGACTGTTGCAGTGTAGAGTCTACGACAAGGTTTGGATGAACCCGCCTAGTGTGGACAGGCCAGCTCGATCTCGGCCTCGCATGAAAAACGTACTTTGGAAACATCCACAGGTGATCCGATGCGAAATCTATTGAATCTATTGTTAGAGGCTTGTGCTTCTGTAAAACGCCGAGACAGACAATGGCCAAGCTGGAAGGGTGGGAGTTGAAGCTGCCGCAAGAGCGTCATCGAAAGACCATGGCAAACCCCACCGCGCTTCAAGGTAACGTGGTCCAAGTGGCCGGGAGAGCCGTATGGCAGGGTAGCTTCAGATGTCTCTCTCTGGGTGTTTTCTGGGTCTCTCCAGGTGTCTTCCTCGACGCCACAGGTGGCTTTAGCTTTGGCCGGCCCTAAAAATAGTGAGTGGCCAGAAGCTGAGATGCGGCAGAGGTAACCCCGCCGCCTTTAGCCATGCGAGCCTGGGTGGTTTTTTAGCGGAATCACAGGACTTGCTTGCTATGCCGTCGTTGAAGCAGCGTGTCTCTCCTTCTCTACTCGGTCTAGCTCAGCCACTTACATGCACTGTGCGCCATTTTCCCATTTTTCCTCGCATGACTGCAACTGCAAGGCACAGCCTTCTCAGGTCGCGAGACCCTCGATTGTCTAGCCTTGTGCACACCACCAGTGACGGTAGCATGGCCAATACCATGTCCACCACGAGCAGATACTACGCTCAATCTGTGCATCATCCAACAGTCAGTCTAGCCATGTCTCAATCTATTTCGAGAACCATCGATACAGGTATAAGTAATTCCAAGTCTCTCAGGCTCCAGAGGTTTTATTCTTTCCATCATCATCATCATCAAAGCATACAAACAACCAACAACACAATCTACACTCGCTGATTGCACAAGGACACTCGTTACTCCTTATACATTCGCTCCAGCCCAATACACATCTCCCTGAACTACACTTACCACCTCTACACATCTTACCCTTGACACATCGACCCTCTCCACCAGCAAAATGCGTTCTCCGATCATCTTGCTCGTTGCAGCCCTCACGGGCAGTTCCCTTGCACATCCTTATGCCCAAGGATGGGGAAGCAACTCAACCACCACGAGCACGACTTCTCTGTCGAGCAGCACCACATTGGTGTCGACGACGACGACGAGTGCTTCAACCAGCAGCGTGAGCACCAGCACCTCGAGCTCAACATCCTGCTCCACAAAGTCGCATAGCTCCAGCACCTCCACCAGCTCAGTCCCAACGACGAGCTCGACTTCGTGCACCACGACATCGTTGAAGCCGACAACCTCGACAACCGCCTCCACTTCGAGCACGACGACCAAGAAACCGCACAAGACAACGACCACAAGCGTTGCCACAACCACAACCAGCGTTCCTGCAACCACAACCACCCCTGCGACGATTTGGACCACCATCACCACCACGGAATGGATTACAAAGACCAAATTTGTTCCATGCTCTACCCCGGTGGCGACTCAAGGCGCAACCACAATTTACACGACCTGGGTCACTGCCGAGACCTACACCACCACCACATGCTACCCTATCACAACTCCATGGCACCCAAAGCCAACTTCAACTCCTCCCGCCCAAATCACGACAGCTCCTGTCTGCCCTCCTGCAGTGACCAAGACCGTGACTGTGACCGTGACCCAGCCTCCTAGCAATGGCGGTTCTGGAACTTACTACCCACCAGCACAATGCAACCACTGCCAGACCATCACTTACATTGATGTCTGGGGTATCACCTGCACAATCGCCATTCCAAACCCTCCTGCACCAACCACGACCACGCTCACCACTGTCGTCACGTCTACCCAGAAGCCAACGACCACTGCGGCCCCGACATCCACCAGCACAAGCACCACCACGAAGAAGCATCACAAGTCTACAACCACGACATCTGCTTCTAGCACTTTGACCACGTCTTCTTCTTCTGTCTCGACCACCACGTCTGCGTCAACCACATCCACTTCTTGCACCACCACATCCGCATCCAGCACCTCTGCTTCAACAACCACATCCGCATCATCCACCTCTGCTTCGACGACCACCTCTGCATCCACCACATCCGCCTCTACCACCACATCCAGCGCCCCTACAACTTCCACAACTTCGACAAGTGCACCAGTGACCACGAGCACTACGTCGGCAGCCACAACTACCACGCCAGCAGTGACAACCACATCCGCAGTCACTACCACATCTGCTCCAGTCTCGACCACCAGCGCTACGACAGTGTGGTAAAAGGACGCTAGTGTGCGACCTCGAAAATTCCTCCTTTGAACAAAAGCTCTCCAACCCCTGTTTACTGATTCACTTAATTACTTCCCGACCCACCGACTATCCTTGACGAGTTTCCTTATTGGTTTTTTTTGGCATAGCATGGCATTGGCATTGGCATATCATCTCACAGCATAGCATAGCGGTGGCACAGTACTGATTGCATACCTCTTGGTTGCATAGCGATGGCATTTGAATGCGAAAAGGCGGGAGACAAATAGTGTAGTAATTGAGTTTTGTATATACTTGGTATTGATAATTTTCATGGTAATTTTAGAAGCATACGAGTAGGAATCTTGGAATAGAAACATGATCATGGTATTCCTCAAGACGAAACCGAAGAGTATTTTCATTTGTACGACAATAACTTCATGTAAGACTTCCGTATTCTGGCAGACCGCAATTGAGACACCCCCCCATACGGAGTACGGAGTCAACTTTGGTGGCCCCCACGGGCCGATCAACTCTATCACAACAATTTAGTCACATGATAATTTGGAGGTTGCCCTCCAGTGACACACCTGCTAATTTACTCCATTCCGCTCTTCAGCCTGATCGAACACTCTTCAACATGGACTCCCATGTCCAACTGGGCTGCTGTGGCCACGGCTTGAGCTACCTATTGTATCCCGGCTGCAGACTCGCGGTTGTCCTCTCTCAACCCAAGTCAGGAGGCAACCACTCGGGCTGCAGACCACGTCCGGATCGAACTCCGCTCTGGGTGCGACAGCCCTCGTGAACCTGACATACTCTAGGAGAAAAGAAAAATCTATCAACAGGCAACAAGCATTTGTCAGTAATGCGAGCGATAATGCTCCTCTCTGTACAGCAGATGCCCCTCAACCTGTCCTGAGACCTGAGGTTCAGACGATATGCGACTTTTGAAATTCGACGCTCATGGTGAGCTGAGCCTGACCAAAGACTTGATCGACGACATTCCACGCTACGCGATCCTTTCCCATACGTGGGGAGCAGATGATGAAGAAGTCACCTTTCAAGATCTGAAAGATGGATCTGGCAAGAGCAAGGCCGGGTATGAAAAGATTCGGTTATGTGGAGAACAAGCCCAGAAAGACAACCTGCATTATTTCTGGGTGGACACATGCTGTATCGACAAAGCCAATCATACCGAACTCGCAGAAGCTATTATCTCGATGTATGCCTGGTACCGTAGCGCGGAAAAGTGCTACGTATATCTCGAGGATGTTTTGGTGGGGCTGGTTGACGACAACCTTCAAACCGAGCGAACATGGGAAGCAGACTTTCGGAAGAGCCGGTGGTTTACACGGGGATGGACGCTTCAAGAACTCCTTGCTCCGAAGTCAGTAGAGTTCTTTGCCCGAAGAGGAGCATGGCTTGGTGATAAACACACGCTGGAGCGGTTGATCCACGAGGCGACCCAGATTCCCCTCACTGCGCTCCGCGGCGTTCCTTTACTTACGTTCAGTGTGGAGGAGCGGATGCGATGGGCAGCGAAACGGAACACCAAAAGAAAGGAAGACAAGGCATATTGCCTACTGGGGATTTTTAGCGTGTTTATGCCTCCGATGTACGGCGAAGGAGAGAACGCTTTCATTCGACTGCAAGGCGAGATCGATCGGGGGTCGGGGAGTAAGGTCGATTCGAGCAAGGTATCCAGTGCCAATGATACTGGCCCGATATGGCATGTCCCTTTTCGCCAAACATCAGAATTTGTTGGCCGTACAGATGAACTGCATCATCTCCAAGGAAAGATTGAGGAATTCGGCAGCAGCCAAATCGTATCCATCCTCGGTTTAGGAGGCGTTGGCAAAAGTCGTTTGGCGCTGGAGCTAGTCTACCAAATCCGTTCAGATCACCCACAGTATTCGCTTTTCTGGATCGAAGCCACAGATCGGTTTACATTTGAAAGGGATATGCTCGAGATCGGGAAGCAGCTCAAAATTCCGGGGATTGAAGCCGCCAGCGCCGACGTCAAAACGCTAGTTATGCAACGGCTTAACAATTCTTCACAGGACAGATGGCTCTTGATCCTCGATAGCGCCGACGATGAGGCATTATGGGGAAAGAGATCGGATCCCACCGATGAGAACTCCACACTCGCGGAATGGTTACCAAACCCAACTAATGGCGCCACCATCATCACCACCCGATCCCGATGGGTGGCTAGCCACCTTGCAGGAAAAGAGGTGACCAAATTGCGGGCGATGTCACTGGATGAAGCGAGGACAATGTTTAGAAATGCTTTGGAGAAACCAGACATGGCCGCGGATGAGAACGACACTTCCGTCTTGCTTGACAAACTAACTTACCTCCCACTGGCCATCTTCCAGGCTGCCTCTTACATGAATATGACTCAAGAACCTTTAAAGACTTACCTGGAACTCATGAATGCACCTGAAGAAGAACTGATCAGGTTACTCAGCGAAGATTTCGGCGATCGATCTCGATATTCTAGTGCCCGCAATCCGGTCGCCACCACCTGGCTCATCTCGTTCAATCATATTCGCGCATACCACCCATTAGCTGCGCGGTTTCTCAGTTCCATGGCTTGCCTTCATGAAAAGAATATTCCAGAGTCTCTACTGCCGGAGGTCGACTCAAGGAAGGATGCTGTTGAAGCTCTTGCCACGCTGAAGAGCTATTCCTTTGTGACGAAGCAGACAGGAAGCAAAGGCGGGATGAACCATGAGTCGTTCTATGACATGCACCGCCTAGTACATCTTGCTGCACGAAATTGGCTGAGGAAAGAAGGTACCCTTGGTGATTGGAAGAGGTCCAGTGTTGCACGACTCGCCGAGCTGTTTCCTGCGGGAGACCATCAGTACAAAGATGTTTGGACGGCTTATTTGCCGCACGCTCAGAGACTCTGTGGAGATAGCTTGATTGAAGATCTACCTGAGCAGTACAAGCTCCTCCAAAAGATGGGTCGGTGTCTCTTTGCCGATGGCAAGTACAGTGAAGCTGTGAACGCACATGCCGCTGTAGTGCATTGGAGGGAGCGCACGTTGGGATCGTCCGATAAGGAGACATTACGGGCCTACAATTACCTTGGCGAGGCATTGAACTGGGAGGGTGATCACCGTACAGCAGAGAAGTACCTTCAGCAGGCTCTCCAGAGACTGAAGGAAGTAGTTGGGGCAGAGGATCCCTCGACGCTGACCAGCATGGCTAACCTGGCCATGACATACTTGCATCAGGGTCGATGGAAGGACGCAGAAGTTCTGCAGACCAAAGAATTAGATATATGTTCAAGAGTGCTAGGGCCGGAGCATCCCGACACGCTGACCGGCATGGCTAACCTGGCCGCGACGTACTCGAATCAAGGTCGATGGAAGGATGCAGAAGTTCTGCAGACCAAAGGATTAGATATATGTTCAAGAGTGCTAGGGCCGAAGCATCCCGACACGCTGACCAGTATGAATAACCTGGCCCACACGCTCAAAGACCAAGGCCATGATGAGAAAGCTACCCAGCTGATGACTTCCTGCAGAGAAATGATGGAGAAGGTACTCGGTCCTTCGCACCCTAACACCCAAAGGGTAGCGAATACTTTGGTGGCATGGCTGAGCACGGGCAGTGATACTGACTCAGATCAAGAGGTCCAAAGTGCTGACCATATGCCAGGAGCACGGGTTGAATGAATGACGTGGTACAGAGGAGAGATGATTGTTCAGTATGAGTGTTGTTCGCAGATCTTACCATATGCTGCATAAGGGCTTGACCAGATTTGAAATGGCACGGCCAAACTGGCCATAAATCATGGCTAGTGTGATTTGTCTTGCAGCCATAACCAACCCTTCGCTTCACTGTTGTTGCGTAAGTATGTATCATGAAAGAAAGTTGCAGATGTGTCCGAATGTATAGGCACGTTTCGGGAAGCTCTGTATATCGTCAAGGATGTATTGTTACACGGCCGAGTGACCAAGAGTGGAATGTCTCAGATGTCGAGTCGAGTCGCGTGTGGCGGAGCGATGGAGTGATGGAGTGATATTTTGAAACATTCTTGCCTGGCTCCATCCTGTAGTCGGTCATATCTTGTGATATCCGGGACGAGCTTTTGCCCTTTCCCCCCCCACCCCACAGGGAGAATCGAGTTCATATCTCATGATGTCTCTGACTTCGTCGACTCTGGTGCGTGGCTCGGTCGCTCCCCCTTCTCCCACTCCTGCAGCAGCAGCAGCAGTGACATCGTCCGACGCCGACGCAGGTGCACGCCCCGAGTAGTATGTAGTCATGTGTGCACTCACCCTCCGTACCGGCCCGGTGAGGTTGATGCTCACAAGACAAGGACCAACAGAGTGATATCTAGTAATCTCCCGATGGTGTCATTGAACGCCTCATCGACGACATCTGCTGACCGTGCTGGAGTATAGTGGACCTTGGGGTATGGTGGTCTGGCTTCAGGTCCTGGTGAGGTGTCGCAGATAACCATCTGGCATCGTGAGTAACGGTAATGGGTAACGGGAGTCGGTCCGATATGTGAACATGTCCATTTGCAGAACCCAGGGGTTCCCACTATGAAGCCATCCCTCTCTTCTTCCGCGGCGTTGCTGTCGAACGATTTGGTCGGGCTCGACGATGGTTTGTTCATGATGACCAGACATGCTTGGTAATCATGTATGTCGGAAGAGGATATGACATTGTATCGAGGTAGTTTTATGGAACATGCGCAATCAGTAGAAAGTAGTACTAAGTCAACAGGTCATACAACCAGAAGAGTCAAAAAGAAATAGAAACGGACCATTCAAGCAAAAGAGTTCAAAAAGGGAAAAAAATCCGTCAGAAAGAAACCAGATATGTTCTGTTTATAGCACTAACAGAAACGACCATCAGCCCCTTCCAAAAGATATAAGATCATCAACAAATCTCAAGGTTGCACTTACATTCTTCTAGACTTCACCCTCGTCCATCAGCCCCCCTCCCGCTGTCATTTGCAGATGAGGCACCGATAGACGTCTTCTTACCTTCACCAACGCCCAGCGTCGGATTGGCTGCTCGACCGACAGTCATTATTCACGACTTCCTCTCCACGTCCCCACCATTCGATGTTCCTTTTCAATCAACGTCCATCTCATCCACAGACGACGGCTCACTCTCGGTCTCGTCGCCGGTTCTTCGTCGGGCATCGTAGTCTCTCTGTTCCTGTCGTCGCAGGCCCTGGATCACGAGCGCGGTCTCGTAGTTGCCCAGAGCCTTCCCGGCCCCGTTTGGGTTCTTGGATTTGAACTTGCGATGCATGTACGACGCGACAAAGTTCCCCTTCCGCTCCAGGCACGGGTTGGTCTCCCCGGGGAGGTACCGGCCCTGGAAAACCTGGTTGTAGAAGGCGATCATCTTGCCGTGCTGCGGCTGGGCGTCCATCTTGAAATCGTCGATCCGGTCTGCGAACTGGTTGCGGATGAGGCGGAATTCGTGCTCGCTGTGCCGGGTTCGCTGGAGATGGTCCGGGACCGCGGGAGGTCCGTCGTAGATCCGCGACGCGTCGTTCCTCCACTGGTTCAACGCCCGCAGCTGATTTGCATCGTTCACGTCGAACGCCTCCCAGCCGGGGAACCGCACAATGCGCCGTCGCCCTGACTCTGACACTCCGCTGATGGTGAAGGTGAGCATGTCCGGTTTAAAGTTCGCCGCCGTCACCGTGTTCGCCTGCTGGTTCAACTGGCGGTATGTTTGCCCCGGAGTCGTGGATCTCTTCTGTTCGTCTTCCTGGTACTGCTCAATCGCCGCCTCTTCGTCCCAGCTGTTGGCGTCCAGATACCACATCGCCTCTTGCACGCAGCTGCGAGTCGTCATGACCTCAAGAACAGCTTGGATCTGCAGTTCGGCCCGCTCATCAAGGGAAGCCGTGGTCAGTCCGAGTCTCACAAATTTACTCAATGGACGTCGAGCTAGGAGGTCATGGAACCATGTGGATGGCGTTGTGGCTGCGGTCGCTGGTGCGGGAGTGGGACCGACATTCGGCATTGGATTTGGACCGGCGGCGTCTTTCATGCTGACGAGGATTCTGGCGGCGTCTCGCATCTCCGTCTCCTCGTCTGTTTCTTCGTCGTCGTAGTAGTGGTCCTGTTGCCCCTGTGATAGCAACAACAGTCCATCTGCCGCTTCAATTTCGTTGCTAGAGTGAGACATATTTACGTTGAGAGAACTCCTGCGCCGACTGAAGACAAGTTTGATGTTTGTTGTCAAGCAATTTGTACAGGAAACCCCAGCAAACAAGTCTCTTCGGCGACAAATAAATCCTCGACCATAGAAGCGCCAAGCGACGGCCTTTCTATCGCTGCCTCATCGGTGAGGAGGTATAGTGACAAGGCAATACAATGTCGCCTTGTCATTTACAGTATGCTGTGTGAAGTGTTTGTTTCTCTTGACTGACAATCGGCGTTGTGGTTGCTGGACAAAAGGCCCATTGTTTGATAAGGAAGCTTTGTCATGAGCGTGGGTGACTCGAGTGATGCGCTGATAGCCATGCGTCCGGTCAACACTCTGCAGGAAAGCTGGTGCGGGAGCTCAGTGGTATTACCACGTAGAGATCGGTAGAAGAAGGCTGCCATATCGCAACCTATTGAGTCAGGACTTGTTCAATTTGTTGAAGGAGAGACGTGCAAGGTCGAAGAATAAGAGCATACCATACCCGAACAATCCCACAGCAGACCGGAAACAATACTGGCATAAAAAGACGATCCTCGAAGATACAATCGAGTTCCTTCCATCGTGATGGTCAGAGGGGCATGAATAGCATCCTCAACCGTCCTCTCATCGTGATTGATCAAGAGCTCGCTGTTGGTATATGATATATCCTCCGAGAAGTAGTACGTTATTCCATCATGGCCAGTCCGTGGATGTATCGTGTGAGGGTGTAGAGCGTTCATGTCTCTCTTCTTATTGCAGCAGCAGTAGACAAACACGCGGAGTGGTTGGTGGAGTGAAAGAACAGATTCGGGGAAGTAAGGCGTTCCCTTGTGTCCCAAATTGGACAAAGCAGCACTTCATTATGACTTCGTGGAGAGAAATCGTCCTTTATCAATAGGATGCTAGAGAGGTGACAAAAGCCAAAGACGCATCATCAACCAGTTCAGATGATCATGTAGTGGTCCAGGTCAGCATTTGTCGACATCTGATCAGCGTGGACACCGCCATTGCTCCAGGCACTGTCATGTTACCTCATCAAAGCGCCGTCAAGCCGTGTTCGAAAGCGAACAAGCATCAAAAAGGAATACATGTTACAGAGAGCGAACTGCTGGCCGCGAAGTCATGGTAGACATGCCCAAGTGGTGCTTGGCAAGCTATGCCTGATGCGGCGAAGCCAGCGACGACAGTCGGTGGTGGAGATCGACTCGGGCTCACCAATCAGCTGTAGGCAACGAGGGCAATCGCCATGACTATGCATCGCCAGATCGCAAAACAGCCATTAATTACACTCTGACAATGACTCCCGAAGCAATGATTCGCTCTCGGACAAGTGCCGTTTTGTCCAGCCCGATATACAGAAGCACCACTTTGGACAGCTAGGCGCCTTTGGAGAGCAGCACTGCAAGTAAAACTGGAAGATTACCGTAAGCTGCTCCGCGCGCGACTTGACTAGGTTATCTAGATATATCGTTTCTACGAAGATGGTGGGCTATATAGGAATGCTGGACCCTGGACTGAAGAACATTCGCAAACCTATCTACAGGACCTGTCTTGCGAGGCTGCGCCGAGTTTCCAGAAATCAAGCGTGGCCCATCTATCCATCTATTATTCCAGTCAATCTGTCTACCGATAATGAACCTGAACGCCGGTGATATATAGTACACAACAATATCCCGCTAAACACATCATTAGAGCCGATCAGGACAGACGCCGTCTGGGAGCAAAGGTTCTCCCACTATGGCAATTGTAACATTCTCGTAGAGCTTCGTTCAGGATTTTGAACAGCGAAATGAGCCACTATCTCTGTCTGGCGTCATTTGAAACCCGCCAGCCGCAGCTGCAAGCAGTCAGAGCAAAATCGGTTCATGTCTTTTGTTCCTCTTCTCTTCTCTTCTCTTTACTTCTCTTCCTCAATTCGCGTTTGGGTACGTGTTCTGATATGGAGTTTGGTACTGGTTGTTGTACGAGTCCTCGTCGTTCAGTTGATAACCCTCTTCCCCGCCCTTGGGATTCAACGGCACGCCGTACCAATAAAGCGTGATGGCCATGACTATGGCCATCAGAGCCGCGTCGAACGCATATACTGGCCACTCATGTTCGAGAAGGTACCCATCCTGGCCTTCCTTAAATTCGGCAAAGCGGTAAATGTTTCGTAAAGTGATGAGGACGCCAACGGCATAGAGCGACGCCAACACCCGACCGAGATAGAGACCTGACGACGCGGCGTGCTGCCACAGTGCCCTGGATCTGGCCCGCACATGAAAGAGAACGGCTGCCAGGACGAAGAGCGCGAAGAAGAGCACTTGGAGTGCCAGGCCAGCAAGAATAATGTTGGAGGCTTTGTCGTTTTCCTCTTTCGTGTCGGCATTGACCAAAATTCCAGCACCACCCGCCTGGATCAAGAAGCACAACACATCGCCGACAACAAAGATCTTCGTCAGCCAGGTGGTGCGGATGATGGAGTATTTTTGTCCTCCAGCGGCATTGATCAGGCGGCCTAGGAACATGTAGACGGAAGCAGCGAAGAGGATCGGTGCAAGCAGGATGAGAAGCGTTTGTATAATGAATGGACCCGACTCGTCGAGATGAGAATGATTGTACGCCCGTGCGGCGAAACCGATAACCTCAACTGCGAACAAGGTCAGACCGTCCGAAATGTTTTACCTGGCGGAGGGCAGCGGAGTTGCTGAACCTACAAAGACCACCAATGATGATTGCAGAGGCGAACCATTTCCTCGATCGGATCAGCAGGTAGGTATGGCCTATGCTCAGTACAATAAACACCAGCGCCGCAATTATGGCAGCCGGGACTGAGGGCACATAGCTGTGGTAGGGGTTTTTGTCCGGCATTCTCGAAATTGGCTAAGAAAGATGAGTGGTATCAGTCAAGTATCGATACGGATCGTCGTAGGCTTTCGAAGGGGGTGTATATGTATCTCTGCAACGGGAGCGCATGCTCTTATACCATCCTTCTATTCCCACGATGTCGAGAAAGGAACCGCCCCTCCTGATATCTGACACAACATCTTGCAGGTCAATCAGCCTGGCCATGTTTGTTTGAGGCTGTGCCCGCGCGAAGATCCTGCAGATATATCAGCAGCCAGGGGAGAATGTTGGTTGGCGCCTAGTTCCCTCGGTATGGTCTTGCATAAACGTGTTGTCGAATTTCGCGACGATTACTCAAAAAGTGCATAGCGTCCTGCCAGCACGTTCGTTCTTTGCATCAGCCATGAGACAAGCTTTTCCCCTGAAAGGAGAACTGCCATATCTGGTGTTAACGGGCAATGTTCCCGCTAAGCTCCGTTCCGGAGTTCACGATTTTGTGCATTCAGGTACCCATGGTTTTTTTTGCATACGCACCCATCGACAAAGCCATGCAGAGGTACAGTAACCCACAGTTCATTGACGAGGAACGCGAGCACCAATCAGGAGTCGTAGCGAGGCTGTTTGGCGTGCGGTTGGAGATCCTGGAAGGCTCTAATTTTAGCCTTGTCTCTAGTTTCTCGGTGCCTCTGGTGAGAATAAACAGGTCCCAAGCTCTTGTTGACATCGGTCCTCATCTCGTGAAGAGACAGCCCTGCTTTATCAATACTGAAGGGGGGACTTCGCGAGATCTTTTTGCATGTGCCTTTCTCAGAACGTTGGCCAGCAATACTGCCAGAGAGTCGCTCATGAAACGCCAGTTGCCCTGAAACCACCCGTGCTGGAGATGGAACCGGCCACCGGAGGCATTGCGAACCACTCGGACGAAGAAACGACATGGTCCGCCGGACCACCAGAGACAACGTGCCCAGGGACAAGATAAGCCCAGAAGAAGATCCGACATACGCGGCGGAAAGATGACACACCGTATTGGTCGCTCAAAGGGGAAATACTACTCCTGAATGAGTCTGCGCAGTGGATACAAGGCTCTGGTACGATGGAGTCGTGTTTATGTCTTTGACGTGATCTCCAATTGTCCTATCGGAAATCAATCACATCAACAGCTCGCTTCGCCATCGGGTTCACACAGAAGAGGCTTTCGTATTCCTCGGCCCGTCTATACGAAGACTAGTGTGGACTTTACGGGTTTTTTCTTGTACTGAAGCTCAATCAGTACCTAGGACCACAAGGTACGCCTTGCAAGCACTTCTCAAATCGCAAACCGGCTGAGAGGGACACGTTGCCCGCATGACGTTTATCACGCCCTTTAATTTTATTTCTACAGGTATGTAGGTTGCGAAGGAAGGTGAGGTTTCATGAAAAAGGCCAAGAACGCTGAGGCCAATCTCTCAAGCTGTGGCTCTTTTCAGGCCCTCCTCCGCTACCTGGATGAGTGGCAGGAGATTCTTCTCTTTCAAAATTGGCAGTAGATTCGAAAAGGCTTCATACGACTTGGCCTTGTCGCCACTCTCCAACAGCAGGTCTGCTCGAGTCATCCGCGCGGATAGGGAAGCCAACTCGCAGATATCGTCTCGATTTTCGGGCTCGACAGCCTCTGTTGTTGCAATAGCCTGGTCTGCCCAGTTGATGGCTGCTTTTCTGGCAGCATCTAAGGAATTCTTTGTCGCGGGTCTGCCATTGATCTTTGCATCCGGTTTCTTGAGTGCTAGATCCATCGTTGAGGCAATGTTGCTGAGCACTTGGGCTTCTTTACAGGATCTTGTACCGTTGCACGAGGCTCGTAGAGGCTGCAGAGTCAGCATGTAGACTTGCAAGGCATTGGCTTCCTCGCCAGTGGTAGCATAGAGATCGCCCATTTGTGAAAGCATTGCGGCGATCTCGCCAGTCGTCATGCCTGCACTATTGTCATTGGTGAAGCCATTCGTCTGAGGGTCTTTTGTCTCCTTCACCACAAGTCCAACGGCATCGGAGAGGACCTGTTTAGCCATTGACCGGTCTTGCATATAGTCGCTTTCATATAATGATGCCACCTTGACCTTTGCCTGGATAGTCGCCCGTAAAAGAGTTCTCCTCATTGCATCCTCCTCTTCGCTTGCCTTGGTCGGACTTCCGGCCCGTTCTTCATCGATCTCAGCCAGTTTCTGCTCCACATCCTTAATCATGCCATCGAGAATCTCGATTGCAGACTTGACATGTCCAAAGTTTTCCCACATCTGCGAGAAGCGTATCCGAATTCCTAACGCATCGGGCTTGAACGGATCCATGCCGGCCTCTTCTGCTTTTTGAATGGCCTGCAGGAAATACTTCGCCGACGCCTCTGGATCAGGCTGGATATGTGTGTAGTGTAGGGCAAGACGTAGTCTCTCCTCGACCTCGGGGGGGTAGTCTGTTGTGTGGAGTTTATCTTTCTTGTACTCGTTGTATGCCATCACCAAAAGCATCGACACCGAGCCGAAGCAACCGATCAGAAGGAAAGGAAAGAGGATAGGGTGTTGCACTCGGGCGTCGATCACCATCTTCTCGAATCGATTCGGTGGTCTGGTGTATGTTTTGGCGGTTCTAGTCTGCATTCGAGAAATATTGCATTGCTGCTTCCGACGCAGAGGCTTCGGGGTGGCCGCGCTGTGGTAGGCATTGCAAAAAGTGCCGCGAGGAGTCTTGCTTCCAAGATTCAATCGGGAGCCGATCTGACGAGCAAAAGGACTGTTCATGACGCCAACAGGTCGGGGGATACACGTAGTACAGGAGGCGTGCAACAAAGCGGATGTGGTGTTCTCAATGCGAATTCTTGTGGACGATGGAGGCGGCGCAAGAAATAAATCCAGTTCCCCGGATTGCGACGTCATTGGCTTTGGGATCGTCACCCGCTCATGTTCGGGACGAGGCTGCAAAGGAGATGTAGCTGAAGAAGCCACCATCTGCAATGAATCCTGCCCAGGAAATACACACTAGAGCGTCGCTGCGTTCACCAGCGACTTGCAGGGCGCATACATTCATTTGAATAAAGACAAAGGTAGAAAGGAGATTGTCACTACGCAGGAGGATCACGCCAGTGTTGTTGATTGAATCGCGATGTTCTCTCTGCCTTATACTCCTCACGACGGCCACCTCGTTTTCATCACATTCGTTGTTTCATTACGTACTCATATTGATAACCCGTGCTGTTCTTCCTTGTCTCTCCCTACCAGTGCGCCTTCCTCCACCCGGCCTCCGCAAAGATAGGATCATCCTTATCCGTCTTGGGGTTCGCTTCGACAGTGAACCTCGCCTTCTTCGAGCCCTCTGGTCTACGACTGGGAGTGTCAATCTCCTCCGTCACGCTCAGCGAGCTCATCTCAAGTGGCCCTAGGGGCGGGTCGGTAATGATACTTTTGAATACTAGTTCGCCGCCCTGTTCGGAGAGATAGCCTGCCTCATAGGCGAACTTGGACGTTAAGAGGATGGGCACGCGACATCCATCTCCTCCTTCCTCGTTTTTAATACATTCTCCGAGCCAGGAAGCAGAGTAGTTCGTGCTTCTGTTCATGTTTAGGTGAATATTCGTATCCGTAGTGGTGACAGTCTCGAAGGGAATCAATCCGCTAGTAGGTGGACTAAGAAGGTCGTCGGTCCAGGCGTACAGTATGGGAGTCTTATTCGTGGTCAGGACAAGGAGGATGTCTGGTCGTCGCGGGTGCCAGAGGACTTGCTTGATGGGGTGAGAGAAAAGGAGGACAACATGCGGGTGAGCGGCTACGCCAGTATTAGGTGCGATATCTTCCGATTTCCAGAGAAATAGGGTGCGAGGAGATACGCGGATTCTTGTGGCTAGGAGGCTCTGATCGCAGTTGAGAGATGTAATGTCGATCGAATTCGAATCTGCTATGGTAGACGTGGATGTGGAAGCGGACGTGGATGGTTTTCTCGTCTCATTCTGCTTCTCTTTCAATGCATCGAATGTGCCCGTCTGTCGCACGAAAAGCGTCAAAGAAGGGCCTTGTGCCGGGAGGGTTTCCTGCCAGATAGTCGTGCGGGCCCCGTCGACGATGTGCGTGTGTTTGAAGGCCGCAATTGTGCTGACTCGAATGCTCTTTGTGCTGTGGTATCGCATCACCATATGTGCCTGTGCAGTCGTTACTATCTGGACTGTTTTGCTGTCGCCCTTTTCCTGTGTCCGTATCCATTGGAAATGAGTCACCCCGAGGCCATCCACGAGCTCGATACTTTGTCCGAATGAAGTGGGCGTGATGTCGAGCTGCTTTAAATAATGACCTTGCGCAGTGAAAAAGGAAATTCTTGCACCATGTGCCGCCGAGTCGCAAACAGCTATCACCGGACTGCCTGCCGGACACCACGCCATGCTCTGTGCATCTGCAGTATTCGAATCGAATGATTTGTACGTTATGTCGTTGCTTTGGCCGAGTTCAAACACGGTAACTCTGTCCTGTCCCCGGTCTCGCCTAAGTAAGGCAAAGTACCGCGCGCCAGGACCAATACCCAGGCTCCGGCTGTCCGAGAATTTGACATGTGGTATGTCTTCTCGCTGTGGTTTCGTCATGCTTAGAATGGCAGCGTTGGTCCCCCGCTCAAAGAATACCAGTACGTGTCGGTGGTTGAAGACAAACTCGGCAAGGCTGAGTTTGCCAAAGTACTTTCCGAACTTGTAGTCGGAGAGTATATTTGATTTTGTCAAAGTCTCGTCTCCGATGCCACGCATGGCTCTCGGCGACCTCAGCTCTGTGCTTAGCGCAATCAGACGGTCGCCGTCTGAGAGCAAGAGCCACGTCCGACCGAATTCACACTCGGATGTGGTGGTCGAGAGTGTATCTGCTACCTCCTCCGACATCCACATCGTTTCTGGAGACCATCGTATTATGGCGCATTCTCTGAGAAATGATCGTGCCGACTGCGGTATTTTGATTACCGTGATGGACCTGTGACCATTTGTGGCCGCAGCAAGATCAACAAGATGGATCTTCTGATCCGTGGAGATAGCGGCCAGAAGCCGTCCATCAGGGGAGAGAACAGGCCTCTGTAGAGCTGATCCCACGTCGCAAATTAGCATGGTGTCGCGTAGACAGAAGGGAAGGACAAATCTGGGATGTTTTGTTGTGAACGGCTTTATGAGACTCACAGTTTCCAACAAAGGCGATGTTCTCTTCCATGATGGCGAATGCCATAGTTTTGAACAGCCGCGATCGGCATTTGTCCCCTAGAAGGGGTTCCTGATATATATCATAACGTTGTTGCTCTTTAAATTGACGTTTCGTCGAACGTCAACATGATAAATGAAGACGCGTTGATCTCGCGGTCTGAGTAAGGAAGCGAGACGCGCTTGAGGCGGGTGTCCCCGTGATTACCTGAGAGGGCTCTCTGTGCCTTTGCAGATACAGGGAAAGATCACTGGTATTGGCAATGCGATGGAACGTGCTATCACACGTTGTTTTGTCACATACGTGGAACTGTGATTGACAAGCTGATCTTCTATTGCCAGAGAAAGTGGGTGTGCCGAACCTGTAGAGGCGATTCGTCTCGGGCCCAGGAGGGGTCTGGAGAGAAGACTTCACCTTGTATGCTACGAGATCATCCAGAGGACATGTATATGCTACAACCGATCTGCGGATACGGCGAGGAGGCTCTACCTTCACCAGTGAACTCCTCTTTGTGATTTTTATCTATCAATCATGGTCCAGTGATGCCGTTTCTTGGTCCTATCCATGCAGATTGCTCTTTGAGCCAACCACCTAGTCATATTCTTGTCCCCTTGTTTTACCTGTCTTCGTCTCAGAATCCATTCTCGATCTGTCCAGCCATTTGAGCCGGGCTTCCAAGCCCATCGACCGGCCGATCCAAATTCTGCCCGCATTGGACCTTCCAGTTCTTGGGGGTGTAGCTGTCGCAAACCCGTTTGAATGCCTCAAAGGTACACAGAGTGTCGTCACCCTGGTAGTTGTGGCCCTCTTTCGCGCATGCTGGCACCCTCATCACCTTGTCGTTGTATCTGACACGCACATAATATCCATCAAGCCGTTCCTTCTGCTTCTCCGATAGTTCACTCCAGGGCGACCTCGCAACCAGGTCCTTGGGCGGGATGCTTGTTGCAATACCCGAGCCACGACTAAGTTTTGGTGTTGAGAGTGGACTGCTTGATCCGTCTGCTGGTGGAGGCTGTGCGCCTGTACCTCTCAAGCCCAACAGACTAGCAAAGAGACCCGGTTTTGTCTCCCTGGCTTTGGGTTCAGTGCTCACCGGAGTCGTCGGTGTAAGAAACTCTGCGTCTTTCTCCGAGTCATCTCTCTCTGCGTCATTGCGCGCTCGAAATAGCTCGAACGCAATATGACTCGTGTAAGGCGGCCACTTCTCGCCATTGAACGCGCCCAAGCTGGTTAGGACTCCGGCTAAAGTGGTATCATGGCAGCCGCTCATTGCGAATCGAATGCCCATTTCTCCTCCTCTTCCCTTCCCTAGCCTTCCGTTCTCACCTCCAATTTCGTTGATACTGAGCCCTGCACCTTCGATCTTGCTCGTCATCCTTTCGACGATATCCCCCATCAAGCTTCCAATTCCGAGCGTGCGGTACTCCCTGTTCTCGTTGTAGCCGGCAAACCATTCCTCCACGCCAATTCTGTCGATGATATCCCTGGCTTTCGGATCGTAGAACTCTTTGGGCAACCTCGTCTCACGCCCGTGGGCGAGGGTGCTGTTAATGGTGTCCATTATGCCTGATAATCTAGGATGTGAGTCCACTGCGACTTCGGGACTGCTTTCTGGCATCCATTTGCCCATCAACTTGGTGAGATATTTCATATCGTCCGTCTCATTCCAGCGGTCTGCTGCTCGCTGGGCAAAAGCCCGTGACAGCTGCGCGAAGCGCCTGCAATTGCCATCGTTTGGAAAGAGCGTTTCGTCGGCGGGAGTACGTGTAACAATCGTAGGCGGAGGGAAAGATGCAGTTCGCGCGGTCAGCGGATACATGCCCCAGAAAGTCTGCTGGACAGACTCGAGAGCCCGAGGGAGTGGAGTCGCGCGCAGATAGATCAGGTCTGCGTTGGCGATGAGCTTAGGCATAAACTGAAGCTGATCTATGTAAAGATGCCTCAAGCGGCGGCCGAGTTCGTAGGTTGTCTGTCGCCCTTTGTCGGTGAGCTCACCAAATTGGCTGAACCACAGCGTGCAGTCAGTCACCGTCGCCTTGTACCTGCATGACCATAAGGAACCCATGAAGCAGAACGTACCAAATGCCGTCAACCTCGCCAGCTGGTCCAGCAGCGACCAGTGGGCCGTCATCGTTACCAAATGTTTCGAGTCTCCTCCGCCACTGTAGACTGTCCCATTGAGACACGTCGGTGGTCATGGTGACCGACCGCAAGCGTTGGGCGGCATTGCAATACGGCCAGTAGGCGGGTAGGCCTGCCTGGGATCTCTCGTGAGCCGAGGGTTATATGCCTACCGCAGGTAGATTGGGATGTTGCACTTACATTGCCGAAACGTGCAGACACAGGCGCGCGTTCACCATGGCGAAGGAGAACCTGGACAAGTCGCAGTTCAAGGCCCTTCGGGTAGAGCTTGTCGAGCTCTTCCTTCGAATACGGCGTGCGGGGTGTGAGGGTAGTCATGTTCGAAACTCGAGTTCATGTCTTGGTCCAGTGAGGGAGCCGAGTCGGTCTACAACATGAGAACCGTATGTGGTTCTAGCTTGTGAACCTTTTGGGGAGATGTCAACATGCAAAAGTCATTCAAGAGGGAGAAAAAGTGTCACCAAGACGATGGGCGACTGTAGAGCGTGCTGCGTTGTTTTCTAGGATTAGGCTGGTTGACCCGCTAAATATATTCTAATGATGATGCTGGCCAGGGACCCTGCGAAGGGATGAAACGGCGGAAACCATACCGGTTCTCGACACCGAAGCGTATGCACAAGTACCTAGGATATCGTAGATTACCATTTCAGCCTCACAAGGGCTCGCATCGAATACATGAGGGTATCTAATGACAGAATATCCAAGGCTTGCATCTGCTAATCAAATCCGCATATCATTCATTCGTCGTCCAACCGTCTCTCGCTCATCTACTGGGCTAACAGGGCTACTTCCGTAGGCTCCATTGGTCTGAGTCTGGTTGCCAGCACTAGAAGGAGGAGTGCCACCATGCATGGTCAGATGCGCAGCTGAAGAGTCCTGCCTAGCCATGTAACTCTGTGTCGGCTGGTAATCTGTTCCGTACGGGCCTGGTCTTGATTGTGCAACTGAGGACTCGTTCGAGAACTGGTTTCCCTGTGGTTGAGTCGACGGCGTGTCTTCGCCAAGATCGATCAAGTTGCGACTGGGCTGCTGTTGAACTCCCGTCTGGCCATATGCGTCGTCTGTGAATGGATTCTCGGGTACACCGTACGCATAGGACTGTGACTGTGGTCGCACTCGTTGCGGAATTGGCGGTGCTTGTTCAGGAGCAGAGTAGGCGTCGGCATAATCATACTCAGTCGACGGAGGCGGAGCTCTGACTGGGCCACGGAACCCAGAAGGAGGTCCTGGGGGTGGCTCAAAATGCTCCGGTGTTTCTTGCCGAGGAGGACTGACTGGACTTGGTACAGTATCCTGACGGCGCGGCGGGGATGTTGGATATGGTCTGTTGTCATGTAGGGAACCGCTGCTGTAGACGTTTTGGCCTAGGTTGTGCTGTGGCATTGCTGCAGAACTCTGCGGAGTCTCAGCATGAGGACTAGGCGTTGCCAGGCCACTGGACCTTCGTGCTTGAAGTATGGCTCTCTGGTGTTTGGACATGGCTATGTTGAGCTGGTCGTTTGTCTCTATCAGCGTGAGCATTGTATCTGGGTCAGGCGCCGGGTTCTGGCAATTCATGATCTTCTGAATGCTCCTCTGCGCATTCTTCGCTCTGTCTGCAAATTCCGTGACAAGCTCGTTTGCGAGCAGCTCAGACTGCGGTGTGGATTGGACGGTCTGAACCAGTAGACGGGCAGTCGTCTTCGCCTCCTCAATACGCGCCGCCAGCTCTTCAGGGGGCGGCAGGAAGTCTTCACGTCTGTGGCCATTGCCGTGATGCTGGTATTGGTACTGTCCGGCGAGTGGAGGAGGAGGCACACGGTAATTCTGTTGGCCATCAGCGAGATGATCAGGGCCAACAGCTTCCATAGAAGCCCAACCTACCGAAGGACGAATGGTATTCCGCTTTCCCTTCTCTTTCCGCCACATTTCCATCAATGGACCGAGGGTGTCATTCCCAGGCGCCTTCTCGAACTCGAAGTAGTCAAGGGTCTCCCGTAGAATCTGCTGTACGCTCTTGTCTCTGCCATCGCGGAGTAGCTCTTTCACCGTATGAACGAATTTGGCGTCGAAATTCTGCGTGAAGACAGGACCTGGGTTGTCGGTTAGAATTCGGGCCAGCATAACCGCATTGTACTGTGCGTAGCCCCTGGGGTAGTTCTCTTTGGACAGGAATCGTCGGAGGGTAGCGGCGGCCTCTTTGGCGGCTGTAGGACTTGACTCTGCGGCATCGACAATAGCCGGCAGGTGGAGGTATTCGTCGCCTGCGCTTGAAGAGTTGGGCGCGCCAGATTCGCAGAAGGCGGTCTGGGAATGTCAGCGTGATCATATAGTAGAGCCGCCCTGGTGAAAGTTACCATCTCCCGTACAACCACTGCTTCTGGTGAGTCGCCTTGTGGAAGCACCACCGGTGAGCTGCCATTTCGTTCCGGACCTACGCCTTCGAAGTCAGATTGTATTCAGAGCACCAGTGATCTCAGCAACCACGTACTGTCATTTTTCTTCTTGATGTTTCCCAGCAATTTCTTCATCTTGACAGCCTACTTTCCTCACAGATTGGAGGGGGTTCTGCAAGTTATGCAAGACAGAAGGGAACAGGCGGCTATGAAGAAGACAGACTTAAACCACCTTTGGGACTAAGTAAACAGCGAGGTAAGGCGCGTAACTCGATCTGGCGCTGCACTGACTGTGGATAAGAACTCAGGGAGTCAATATGACGACGCTGGAAATGGAGCTGGAGATGAAGATCACCCGCGGGCGCGGGCGCAATAATCCAGGGTTTCAGATCCCGGGCTCTCAGGGTCGCTTAGCAGTGACAGCGGCCACTTTGGCGCAGAGATGGCAAACGCAGGGACGATGAGATGAAACAAAGAATGCAGACTCGCGACTAGTTTGCAGAATCGAACAAACCTGCGGACAACGCACCCTTTAAGGTGTCTCTTCGACCTGAGAAGGCGAAAAAGCCGCGTCAATGCATTAGGTAGCGATGAAGCCAACTGTGGTCAGCCGCGCATTCTTCGCCTTGGCCATCGAGAGCTCTTCGTCAGCACTGACTCCGAGATCTGATGGAAGCGCATGCTCCAGCTGTGCGTCCTTAGCGGGCCTTTGGCGTGGTCGTCATCCGCCCAGACCGATGCACCAACTCGTGCCAATTCTAGCCAACGACAGAGGCTGTGTGCTACGTCGACCGCCTTACATCTTGTTCTTTGTCGTCTTGCTGGCGAGACTCGATACCTGGCTCGCAAGGCCAGCTCGAACAGATGCTAGTAGCCGCTAGGGTAGAACCCCCGAGATCATGTACGTACAGTATGTATCTGCTTGTCCAAAATATCATAAATTCAAGTCTGTCTATCTGGCTGGTTCTTCGGTCTACCAAGTAAAACTCTCCTCATTCATGTCTATCGCAGCCAGGTGTATCCTATTCCGGACTGCTGCTCTCACCTCGTCTGCCAAAGCTCCTGGGCCGCAGACACTGACCATCGTAGTGCCAACCCGAGTAGGAATCACTTCGTCCAGAACAGACGCCGGATCAACTCGTCCTCTCACCACCTGCATCGTCGGCTTGCTCTTCTTTGGGTTGATGGGTTGCGTTGGTTTGCTGACGTGCACAACAATTCTGAGCACTTCTCGACGACCTTCCATTTTGAGAATTGAATTCATCCATGGCTTCACCCATTCCATCTGGTCAGTATCTCGAATAGACCAAATCAGAACAATCTTCCGTGTTGCTACGGTTTGAAAACGCGCGCCTGCCAGTAAGTGCCGGATCTGGATGAGATGGTGTGTGATGCCAGCGCCGCCAGCAAACATGATGACGGTGCCGTAGCTCTCGAGCGAATCATGCCCAGCATAAGGCCCTTCCAGGAACCCCTTAAGCTGCAACGTGTTGTTTGACTCTGCTCGAGCTGCCTGGTAGAGCTTTCTGGTCATACCACTGCGTGCTGCCATGACAAGAGAAACACTCGTTGGTGCAAGTGAGTGGGGGCCTGGGCACGACAACGACTGCCTCTCAAGCGAGTTGGGCGTCTTTGGCAGGCTGAGCCGGTAATTCATAATCTCAGGTTCTGACTCGACGTTCGTCCATGCCACCGAAAAAGGGTGAGACATCCACAACGATATCGATGGAAGATATGCATAGACATGGCTTCCCGGTCGGATGGTAACATGGCGCGGCAGCTGAAACGTTACTCGGCATGCTTCACCCGGTAAAGCCTCCACAAGTGCTGTGGTGACACCTCCCTTGCGAGAGAAATTGAGATACAGCAGTCGGCCCAGACGCCATACGTGCTCGGACACCAACAACAACACAGCAGCCAGGACCGAAGGGTACGCGGGTAGCTTGGCTACATTTAGGTGGACGTAAACTCCGAGCAGAGCCAGCAAAGCACAAGCCTGGTGTATGTGCAAGAAGGTTTCGTAGAAGGCATGTCGGAGCACCGAGAATGAATGAAACGCCATGACCAACATCGCGAGCAGGCCGAGGAGTCCATAGAGAAGAAAGGGATTATGGTCGAATGCTTTTGGTGATGCCCGAGGGCCCTCGGCTTGGGTGTAGGCCGCCATCCATGCGAAGAAGTGTACACTGGCCTCCACAACAACAATTCTCCCAATCCAGCGATGGAAGAGATTGAAAGTATCGAAACTGACCCGTAGCACCCGAATAGCAACATTGTTCCTCGAGGCTAAGATGACCAGGGGAATCAGATTGACTGTTGCTAGGACGCCGCTGCGTCCACGGAGCTCAGCCATCAGGGCACCCTTCTGTGGAGGGTTATAATCCAAAATCAAGCAGTATGCCATGTTCGAGGCTCCGTAGAAGAGTAACATTAGAAAGTGGATGCGTCCGGGAAGGGTTCCGTAATTGTGGGCGCTCGACATCTGGAATTCTCGGTTGTGCCGCTTCCTCCACAGAGGAGCGTAGACAATGTGCTTCTTTAGCCATGGCCAGATGACGTTGTGGTCGACCGCATAGTATCGTTGCTGCTCAGAATTTGCCGTCATGCAAGAGATGTTCCGGACATACGACACAAAAAGCTGTGCCAGTCGAAGTACAAAGATTATGGCAACTGCAACACATATGGAGAGCCACAGCATCTTAACCAGTTGACTATCCATCACTAGGTTGACCCCGTGAAGTCCAGTGTAGAAAGGTGGCGTTCTTGGGGGACTGACGATGGTGAGGTTATGGAGTGTTCCATTCTTCGTGGGCTGAAGGGTGATATTGGACGGTCTCAAAGTGCCACCATGTAAACCTCTCGCAATCCGACTACGGGATAGAGTAATGAGCTCAGACAAAGGCAAACTCGTGTTCTGAAAGGGTTCATAGGTCGTGTCCAGCACGTCCGGAGTTGTCGAGATCATTCTGCTGGTCTCCATATCGGTGTTGTATTCAAATCGCTGATCGCTGACTGCTGCGAGGAGGGCCTTGTATGTCAAGATTGTCTTTCAGGTCGAAAGTGTAGATATCCGAGTACTTTGTCCCTACCAGAATAGTTCTAGACAAAGACGACTTTGTCCAAACGATGCTGGGAGACTGGGGTCTCGAAGAAAGGAACGTCGCTATGCCAAAAGGACAAAGGGATAGTAATCCTGTGCAGAGACAAAGAAGCGTTGGGATAAGTCCAACGAATAGATGCAACATCCTTGTGTTCAGTTTTGTCATTGCACAATGACGGTTCATTATTAGCTTCAGTCATCGTGATCTCAATAAATATGATGCCAATAACTCAATAAGAGATCTGACAGCCTTTATGGGACGCCGTAGTGATGGAGGGAGGTGAGTGGTGTTGAGACGTGTTCTGAATAAAATCCTATTCACTTATTGACAAGAGACTGCCCAAGCACAAGGCGGCAACGTGGCGTAGGCTGCTTCTGTTGCAGCCACGGCACTCTACCGGAGCCTTTGGCATCAGAGAGAATGTCGGTGGCCTACCTCCAATCTCGTCAATGCCGTTCTTCTCAATGGCTACTGCAGGGAGGAGAGCAGTATCAGTGCAGTTCACGAAATGCCCGCCACATCTTTTGTCAAAGGGCAGAGTTGTTCGGCCATAGAGACTGATGTGCTGCCAGTCTACGTCTCGCCACAGCATAGAATTCTGCCTTCAGGTACGGAGCAGAGATGGAACTGTCTTATTAGCAGTGATGGCGCTCGGAGAGGGAGACAACTTTAGCTCTATTTCAAATGACACCCTCTGCGTATATTGTCGTCTTTTGATTTCCCTGGACAGCTGCTCATATCTTCAGAGTTTTGGCGCAACCCGAGGTATGTACATAGGTAAGACAAAAAATACATGCTTTACTCCAGAGTCGACACTATTCTCGCGAGTCGCGAACACCCTTGACCTATTCATCCCCAGCGTAGACTTTTCATCGACCCATCCAACCTCCGTCTATGGTCAGCACCTCCCCATTTATGTACGCGCTCGCATTACTGGCCAGAAAGACGACTGCCCCTTTGAAGTCTTCTGGCTTCCCCCATCTGCCAGCCGGTATCCTCTCCAGGATTTGTTTCGCCCTCGTCTCGTTGGCGATCAAGGCTTCGTTCATATCCGTAGAAATGTATCCAGGGGCCACAGCATTGACATTAATGCCCTTCGCTGCCCACTCGTTGCTAAGGGCCTTCGTAAGTTGCCCCACGCCACCCTTCGACGCCGCATAGGCTGGAACTGTTATGCCACCTTGGAAGGTGAGAAGAGAAGCCACATTGATGATACTCCCTCTGGAACCCGATCGGGGTTCTGGCTTGGACAGGAGATATGCTCCGAAATCGCGACATAGCGTGAAGACTGTGGTCAAATTGACCTGCAATACAGCATCCCAGTCCTCCAAAGGAAATTGGTGAGCCGGATGTCTCTTCTGGATACCGGCGCATGTAAGCAGGATATGCATGTCGTGTCCTGCATTGACCAGGTCTGGTATGATCTTGGACACCGACGATTGATCTGACAGGTCTGCTGTGACTATCGTGGCTTTCCTTCCAAGCTCCTGGATTGCGTGATAGGTATTTGTATTACTTTCATCCCTCTATGAACTGCGTTAGTTTACCTCATCTTCTCCGCCGGCCGGTGTTCGTGGCTTCTCCCATGGTGCTTTACTTACTTGGATAAGGATGATATCTGCACCCGCCTCGGCCAGCGCCAGTGCCATAGCTGCTCCAATCCCTCTTGTACCTCCTGGCTGTTCGTCAGCAATATACCTACAAGATCTAGTCTGGTGGCGCCTACCTGTAACCACTGCTGTCTTTCCGGCGAGCGAGAACATCTTCGCTAAGGCATCCATGTTGGCAGACCAAGTCCAAATCTTCGAGAACCCTGGAGTGGGAAGCTTCGTCAAGACATGGAAGATTTTTGGGCAGCTTCGTGTCATGTGGAAGTCGACAGTCGACCTGCACTACGCTTCTCCAGAGCCTCACTGTGGGACTATGCGGCAAAGAAGCCGATTCTGCGTGGTACTGTACGGGGTCGGCAACTGAATGTGCTAACAGCGATTGCCGACGCGGGGGACATTGAATAATGTTTCCGGCGAGAATGGCGCCAGTAAAGAACATTTACATACAGTGCGTGCCCATCGCCAGAACCACTCAACCCCATTTGCATCACATCCCAGGACTTACGAACTTCCCGAAAACTGTTAAGGACTCCTCTTTGCACTTTTCTCTCCAAGACTTCCCTTGGTTGTGTTCGTCCATGAATGCTCCTCGCGAGAATCAGCCCATACGGTCTTTCAAGGCGCGTATGTCAGCTGGCGAAGGCCATCGTCACTCTTTGTGGCCAGAGTGACTTGAAAGCTCAGTAAGCAACCTAGGTCACGCTGTCTGTCCTCGTTGGTGAGGTAAGTTGAAGGCTCAATTAGCTCGAAAGATGGGCCAATGGCAATTACAACTACATTATCAGCTCAATATTGCCGTCGACAGTGCTTCTGGAGCTGAGAGGCGCATATGCGGCTGACTGATATTCCCTTCGAATCAAAAGGTTGCAAAGGATGCAATTCAGCTCGGCTAGTCTCCGCCATGTTTTGCACCTTACACGATCGCCAGCAGAGCTGAGCAGGAGATCATGTTCATAAGGAGATGACCATGCGCAGGAGTAAGCTGGCATGGCTAGACACTTCTCCGTCCGCCTGGCGATCTTACTTCAATCACGAATTGACACCCACAGAATGGTAAAGCAGTCCTCTTGAGCCATCAACCAAGGTCCAGTCTAACTTTCAGTCGTCCAAGCCGCAGTCTCAAGCCCCGACAATATATCTCATCCGCCATGGTGAGAAGCCACCTAAATCCCCCAATGGCGACGACGAGGATGGTCTGTCTGCTCTCGGTCTCAGTCGTGCTCAGGCACTTGTCAATGTATTTTCCCGAGAGAGTAAATACAACATTGGCTACATCATCGCACAACACCCTAAGAAAGGTAAGATCACAAATGGTACTCCGGGCAATCCAAATTGACGGCTGTTAGATGGCAGTCAAAATAGACCGTACCTTACTGTGAGCCCGCTCGCCGAGTCACTCAAACCGCATGTCGACTTCAACCACGAAATTCACCGCGACGATGCGGACAAGGTAGCCCAAGCAGCATTGGGGTATACAGGAACAGGAAACGTCTTGATATGCTGGGAGCATCATCATCTCACGGACATTGCAAGCGCAATCGGCGTGGTAGATGCGCCAGCCTATCCTGATGATCGGTCAGTATCATGGTATCCGCAGTCTTTTCTCCGTGGCTCAGAACCGTCAAAGGTACGACGTTATCTGGACGCTCGAGTCCCCCTACGATAAGATTTCAAGCGTGACATCGGAGCACTGTCAGGGACTGGATGACCAGTATGCAAATGAAGCATAAGGAAGCACCAGACAGAGCCCGCTGGTATGATCTGGCGACCAGAGGGGAGTTCATATCGTAGGTGGAAAATATGGGGTCACGCTGCTGCGATTTGTCCTCATGTGTAAAATTTGAGTCGTAGAGCGAGGGAGCGAGGAGCTCCATGGTAGATCGAAGAAGCAACTGCATGGAATCGTGATCTAGACTCCAGCAATGTCCACTCCTCGTCAACGTGCAATACTCCGTGATAAGGTGGCGACCTGTAGTTAACAGGCAAGGCCAATAGACAGCCTCCGTCAGTTAAACCCTCCACTGGGGCACACTAAGTTAGGCGGTCTAACTAATGAATCCCCATGGCTCGAGGCCTCAAGCCCCGAAATCTGGGCAGCCCGCTAGCCCGTTATGGGCACTCCGCACCTAAGACGCTTAAGGTAGTACTCCGTCCTTGTGCTCTATAGAGGGCTCGCCTGCGACCCCGCGCAACTTCGCACAAAAATCGCCTCTGATTTCAATTGTACAATTCGACGGTCAGGAGATAATCGTGACGCCGGTGACAGTCGTTCATTTCAACTCGGTTGCTTAGGCGCTCCCTATACGAGTACAATAGTTCGGCATCAATCAACCAGTCTCCTTCATCTTGCGTCAACCAAGTGTGAAGGATTCCTCGATGCGACTCTGACAGCAATCCCTCCAACTACCTACTTATTTTGCGATTGAGCCAGCAACATTCGGGACTGGACGCTCTGAGAGCCATGTTGCCGCACAAAGCTCGCAACGTGACCCTCTTTCGCGAAGCATGAGCCTCAGCAACACCCCGACTTCAGAGCTCCCAACACGACAAACAAGCTCGGCAAGCCTCCTCCCTCCACCTCGTCAGATCCGCTTCGTGTCCACCGACGGGCAACCACACGCGAAGAGAAGACGCATCAACGCCGCGTGCTTGACATGTCGCAGAAGGAAAACGCGGTGTTCGGGGGAGCGACCGCTGTGTAAGACATGTACCGAAAACGGTCACGCATGCTCAGGTTACATAGATCGTGGAGGACAAGGAGACGGTGATAAGACCGACCATGATGGTGAGGAGGAGACTCTCACCAGCAATACTGCCATCCAGAAACTGTCAGAAGATGTGGAAACGACGGTATATCCAAGAAGCAGCATGGGTGCCCCAGATGCCCATCCTCCTCAGAGCTCTGCGGTTATGGCGCGAGTCCAGGCTGACGGCGGTGAGATAAAGAGTCCTGGTAGCAGTCAAACAGGAAACAGTATCTCATCCTCAAGGAATCGAGTGCCTTACTTTCGTTATTTCGGCCCTACTGCGATCGTCCCTGGCTTCAAGCAGATGGTGGTCCAAGTCAAAGATCACAGGCAAGGGACCCAGACAAATTCAGTGGACTCCCCCTCGGCTGGACAACGACTCGACTCAACGCCTGTACTTATTGGAGAGAGTGCACCTGTTGACATTCCGTTCTATGATGCCACCGATCCCGAGCCGAATGCACCCTTGATCACTCACCTGTGCGAGACTTTCTTCACTTATCTTGGCTGCAACTTCCCCTTTTTACAGCGTGAAAGGTTTCTAAAGGATTTGGAAGACAAGAAGGTAGATGCGATTCTCGTGGACGCTGTTTGTGCCGTTGCAGCTCGGTTCTCATCAGACACCGTACTATGCCATTCAAATGACCCATCCATTCCCCGGGACGGCGAAAACAAAGTCAGAAGACCATTCCGTGGTCTTCCTTTCGGTCAACGGGCCATAGCTGCAGTCATTGACACATTCTCATGTCCCACTATGGCAGTCACTCAAGCCTGTTTGTTGCTGGCCTACGAAGAGTTCGGACTCGATCACGACAGCGGCCTGTGGATGTACTTGGGTACTGCCATACGAATGGCGCAGGACCTTGGTATTCAGAAGCTGGACGGCTTGCAACTCGAGGGTCGCATAGGGCCTACACCAAGCACCGCAAAACACGGTCAAGAAGGCAAAGCCGAGGAGCAAAGAAGGTTCGAACAACAGCAGGAGCTCTTGCGTGATTTCGCGCAGCACGATCCTGTACAAATGCAAGAGAGAAAGGCCAACGAGCAAGAGCGTATTGACACCTTTTGGGCAATTTTCTTCCTCGATCGAGCCATCTCGTCCGGAGTGGGTAGACCAGTGTCATGGCGAGACAAAGACATTGAGATATCGTTTCCCTATCGTCCAGATGGAACAATGATCGATGGTTATCCCGACCCGTTCCCACCCATGATAAAGATCGTACACATGTACGGACGGGTAGCAGATGTACTAAACAGCATAAAAGACGTGAGTCAGGTAACTCCAGCAGTGTTGAAGCGGCTGGCCAGCATGGAAAAAGATCTAACGGGTAAGTGGCACATCCGTTCTGATACGGCCTTGAACTCACCCACATAGGTATATACCAACGTCTTTCTCCTAAACTGCATTTCAATGCGACGAATTTCCAGCATTATGTCAAATCAGGGCATGGCACAAACTTTGTCCTGCTCCATTTCTGGTTCCATACTTTGATTGTGCTGGTGCATCAGCCGACGCTCTTGCATTCTTTTGAAGGTCGGATTCAGCAGCTGTTTCCCGACAGCAGGGAATTGTCAATGTCTTCAGCGAAAACTATCGCGGATATCATCGCATTTGCCGAACTTATTGATGTGAGGAGTTTTGCAGGCAATCCCTTCACCAGTCAACCAATGTGTATGTCCTCCCTAATGACCGTTGCTGTTGCCCTGCGTATCTTCCAAGTCCCTGTTCTTTTCACCACAAGCTTTTGGTTCACTAACGGTATCAGACGTGGCTGCATGTGCATTTCTTGCAGAAGCTGCCGCTCATACCTCGCAACCGCCCTCTCGTACAGGGTCACCTCCGAGCTCTCATTTGTCACACGTCCAGCAAGAAGTAAACTCTCAAAAGGCGATCTCAGAACAAAAGGCAGCATCTGCTCGCCACACCTTGCTTGCGACAGCAGCAAACCAAAACTACCAAAGGTGTTATAAGGGCCTCAAGACTCTCGATTCCTACTGGGCCGGTTCTCGCTATATCTTGACGGCGCTTGACGGAAAGGCAAAGGGTCTCATGAGTCCTCTTTTGTTCACTGCTGAAGATGTTGATGGTGATATGCCATCAACTGAAATTGCATTTACCACTCCCGGGTGGCGGAGAACCAATTCTCTTAGCTCCTCGCTAGGAGCCTACCGTACTGCTCTACGAAAACATATCGCGCTGTCCCCAACAATGGATTTTGGTCAAGTCATCGGGTGGTCGTTGACGGGCACGGCGAACTCTCCGGCACCTAGTTTTAGCTTTTTATACCCGAACACGGGTGGTGAGAATGGTCAGGGACCCGTCCATGCTAATAGTGTCAGTGCCATGCCAGGTCTTGTCGCTCGCAATCAGCAGTTTCTGCATCAACAAAACGCGGCGAATGGCAGGCAATCATCCTATGACATACAAACTTCGTTAAATGGTCATCCCACATATCCGAAACAGGAACAATCGGCATCAGCTGCGAGGAACGGGACAACGTCATTACCCTATGACCCAGTTTCTACAACTGAGGCAGACCTGTTACTCGGGCTGCAGGGTCCTTATTCCCGCGAAGCGTCGAACGGCACTGTTCCTGGGCCTCAGGCACCGAACGCTTTGGGTCCGCAAGGGCCACCAGTCTCCTCTACAACCCCAGAGCAACAACAGCAAAGTTTCACTGCCTATAATCAAGATTTCAACAACATGTTTGTCACCTCGCAGGACGTCGACATGGATGGAGATGCACTCGACTTTGACTTTTCTAGCAGCGATATGATTCCATGGCTAGAATATTTACCTCAAGATGTATTGAATTACTTTGGCGATCCACCACATGGGGGGTCGGCTCATTGATCTGGAGTGCTGCTCCAGCCTCCATAGTCCACGAAAGGGAAGGGCTCGTCCAAGCTCATCAGCCCACACTGCTCGGATTCGAATGGGTTTAGCAACAATGGCAGAGAAAAGTCACCCGGGTACAAGCCCGGCATATACGAGGCTAGGAGATCATCTTGACCTGCGAAAGCATTCATATAGTTGTCCCCTGGGTTAGCCATCGGGTTCATCATGTTCGAGCCGCCAGGATTGGAGGTATCCATATTCTGCAGCGGGTTGAATGCTGGCTCGGTAACCGCAAAGCCGGTTGGGTAACTTTCTGATCCACCTAGGTTTCGACCCATAACTCCATCTGCAGGCGTCGTCGCTGATGTTTCGAACTGTGCAGGGGCAGGCGGCTGGAATGCGCTTCTTCCGGCGAATTCTAGATCCCGAGCACGCGCCTCTTGTACGTATTGCTCCGCTGAACTCAGAGTCTCACCGAGAATTGTCTCGGCGAACTGGCAAAGCAATGCCTCTTCCTTGGACATTATACTTCTCAGGCAACCATAGCAACTGGCCATGATTGCGAGGTCGGAATCGGACCTTTCACTCAGCGGGCGCTGGAGAATATGCATAAATAAAGTCAGAAATGCCATCATTGGAAAATAAGTCGGCAGCCATAGGAGCTTGTGCTCCATCTCATTGCCGTCGAGATGGCTAGCTGCGAGATACAAAATGGACCTCGCCGCCGCCAGGACCAATTCATAGGACGACTGCTGCTGTGGGGCCGACTGCTCCTGGTCCGAGAGCATTGAAGAATCTGGAGTTGTTTTGTCGAAACCTTCGACTTCTGCCTGCTGGGCGACCCAGAGCTCGTGCTGTGCGTGGACGCGGTGAATGCCTATTAAACAGTGATAGTAGTTGATGTGGAGAATGACAATGGCAAATTCACTGCCCTTCTCGCAAACAATCGGATGCTCTGGTCTGGCGTCCAGTGGTATTTGCTCTTTCCATCGCTGAAGCTCGGCGTCGAGTTTGCTTATCGACTCGAGCCTCTCGCTGGTTGTGCCGATCCGCGAATGGACGGCATATAGCTCGCGATAGACCTTGCTTTGTATGACAGCGAAGGCACACATGTGTCGGAATGGATAGAAAGTGACGGTCTCGCCACGAGACGCGATCGAAACGGCAATCTCCTCGTCGCACGGTTCCGTCGGAAGGCTTAAGCCAACATCACAGTCATCGATGGCAGAAGGCCTGCCAATCCGCATGCAGAAATCTTTTTCAAAGACATACAGAATCCAAAAGACTCGCTGTCGCTGTTCGAGTTCCGCCTGCCCAAGTCCGAAGCCGTCCAGCTTCCTGTGGAGGCCCAGGGATGTGGCGATGCGAGCGGCAGCTCCGACCAGCAAAAAGGATCCTTCACCATTGAATGTTGCTTGCAGAAAGAAGGCCTTTTTGAAAGGATTAGTCTCGTGTAGACGCTGAGTAGAGCGGACTTGGCTTACCATCGCGATCAATGTTTGCACTGACAGAAGATCGAACTGGAGGAACAGTATGTTGAAGAACATTGAATACGCATTCTGAAAGAATCTCCAGGACATATCGGTCAGGCTCTCGGTGCTGGACGGGTCGACCATCTGAATATTCGCTCGGGATGATTCCGGTGTCATGTAGCACCCAATTGCAAGAACGATATTTAGAGCGGCAAAAGAGGATCCTTGTTGGTGGCTTTCGGCCGAATATTGGCGGTCAAAGAGAACTTGAAAGGTATCTCGGCGGAAGAGTGGATAGATCTTGTTAAAGGTTGAGAAGAATCCTATCGAGTCAGGGTCAATGTGTGGGAACTGTAGGGGAGGAGAAAGAAGAGGAAGACGAAGAGTCACCACATACGATCCACAAGATATACAGCTACCTGTTTTGATGGTAATGAAGACCGCCTCAATTGTCCATCCAACCTCCCCTGAAAGCGTGCTGTTGGCCAAATGGAGCCTGTTTTATGTAGTTGTGAGAACAGATTGTACATTCGTGGATTGCCTAGTTTATGGCTCATCTGCACTCTGGTCAGGCATAATAACTTCGACATGGCAACAAAGACGCGTTGAAAAGCGCCTCCAGCATTTTCGGTTCTCAGGACTCACTTACCCAAGCTAGTGAACGCGGGGAAAACACGCTGAACCCAGACGAAGGCCCTGGCCATGACATGACACGCGTGAGAAGACCCATCTTCATGGTGGAATCGGGTTGACGGCTTACCAATGTACTTTTGTTCTCCGGTATCACCTACAACAAGGTTCGACATATCTTTCTCAAGGGCTGTCATGGTTGGCCGCGCCGCCGGGGTCGCAAAATGATCTGCGGGAGGCGGTCTTGCCTTGTTCGACAGACCACTCTGGAGGAGAGCCTCCATTCTCTCGATGCGCCCTTCGATGGAGTGAAGGAACTGGGCCCTTTGAAGCTTAGAGGCGTTCAAGGTAGACAAGTCTCGTGGGGAAGCATCGGCTGTTACCTTTTCTCTTTGGTTCTCTTCGGCGCAGGGGTGACAACACACGCCAGTCCGCGAGCTCTGCAGCTCGAGCAGGGTTGATCATTTTGACGATCGCAACGTATCTATCCATCGTGAGTATGCGATCGAATCGATAGGTCGAGTCTGTATTCCATGTTGATAACTGGCGTGACTCTTATGGTCGAGCAAAACAAAACAAAACACCAGCACCGATTCAGTTGCTGACAAAAGGGGTTTGGATAGACACAGACATCAAGGCCTTCGCCGCGCTTGGTTCTGATCAAAGGCAGAGAGGGTCTAGACTCACTTTCATCTTCCGACACAGGTCGCAGCTCTGTCGTCCTCGGGGCCTCTTTGAATCCGACCGTGGCCCCTCCATTGTTACTGTGTAAGCCAATGGGACCGATCTCGCACTGTCCCACTAGGTACGTTCGGCGTCCAGGGTTGAGTAAGACGCCGGCGGCCGGTACGAGCGCAATGGGAATAAGTCGCCCTCTGCGCGGCCTTGAAAAGCCAATAATCGGACTAAGACGATCAGGAGATTCGAGCAACAATGCATTGAACGTGCCAACGGCGCCCGGAGTGTTCTTGGGGACTAAACAGAAGATGTGGCACCACTTTCGCCTGCGATCGGCTTCGCTGCTGGTGCCTGGCTTTTGATATGGTGTAATAAGGGTGCCAAGGAAAATATCTATTTGTCTGACGGGTCATTTAAAGCGCGAGTTTTGCGCTGAGCTGGACTCAAATGGGTCGTCATACAAGCTGTGATTCTTGCACGTCGTTATTGGTTGTCGATAGAGGCTAGCAGAGCATCAACTTCACGTACGACTGAGTGTTGATGATTGACCTCCATCGCCAGCTTTGATACTCGGTATATGAGGGTCTCGTTCCTCGCGCGGCGCCCTCCCATTTTTGCTCTCTAGAAAGGAGGGAGTTCTTTCTGGTGCTGGCTATTGCCAGAGACCTCTCCAGAGGCCTGCGTAGTGTTGACATAGTGGTTGCAATTTAAGGGCTGAAGTCGCGTAAAACGCGAAAAGATGAAACCCGCGTTTTGTGTGTAGACTTACGCGTCTGTACTTTTGTAACTTTCAAAGGTCGGCTGCCTGCTCCGCTGCAGGCAGCGAGGTAGGCCAAGCTTGTTCGTCATATTAAATAGCATCACTTGTGCTCCAAACTAGATCTTGACTTTGAAAGTTCTGGCGGCAGTCAGTATGAAACCGGAACAGAAGCCCAAGCTCATTCGTTTGATTGAAAAGGAAAGGATTCACTTCCATGGTCCGAGCGAATGTCGCCCTGGGAACCATGCGCAAGTCTTCAGTGCCATTCGTGAAATCAGCAGCTACAAATTCGACCAATATGTCCACAACTTTACTTACGAGGCTCACCAGAAGCCATGGCGAGCCAAGGTCAAGCAAAAAGTCGAACGTCTTGTCTGCCTTGTCGAGAATTGTCGCCGTGCTGGACAAAATGAGATGGGTTGGAGACTGAAACTCGAACCTGAAATTCTTGCTCGGTTCGGCACAGAAGTTACGTGGTCGGGCCATCATCCTTTCATCAGTTTTCTTCTTGCTCTAACAGTAATAATACAGCAAGCGGTGCTCGTCTAAATTATGGCGATCAGAGGTCGAGGTCTCGACAAATCCATCCGACAACTTTGGGGATATACTCGATCTCAAAACCAGGCAAGCAAACCGAAGACCTTGTTCCTGCAGCGAGATGCAAAGATGTCTTGACCGGTAGGCAGAACCGAAACCTTCGACAAATCCAATGTCCGGCTAAGTTTTATGTCCCAGAGA
Source organism: Exophiala spinifera (assembly GCF_000836115.1). Lineage (NCBI taxonomy): Eukaryota > Fungi > Ascomycota > Eurotiomycetes > Chaetothyriales > Herpotrichiellaceae > Exophiala > Exophiala spinifera. The sequence continues at coordinate 2,355,286 of NW_015622514.1, forward strand.
TGACCCTGGAATATGTCGAATATTTCACGACAGGGCAGATAAGGTGGTCAAGCAGTCGAAAAGCGATCCGATTTCCGATATATTTCCGAAGGGGCAGAGGCCTGATCGAGTATATGGCTTCCGCAAGACTAGCCGATTTAGCCGCTTCCTTGAGGAAGAGATTTCACACCCCCCTTTTGAGCGCCAGGAATTACGAGACGTTGTGGAATGCAGCCCATTTAATGACATGAGAGATGAAGTCCTCTTTCCTTTCTTAGTTGTTGAGGCAAAGAGCGAGACTGGGAACTCTTTTGACGACATCGAGATCCAAACCGCACATGCGATTAAGAAGCTTCTGGACATACAACTCAAACTACGATTACTAACTGGTGAAAGAAGTCAATGGCAATCAGGACCTCTGGTCTGGTTTCTCTCTAATCGTGGAGATGATTGGCGGGTGGCAGCAGCCTATGTGGAAATACAAGACAAGATAACCCATTACGTAAGGAATACCTGATGAAACTCTTACAAGTACACGACTGACGTTTTTGTAGCATGTCTATCACTTATGGGGCGGCAGCATACGAGCGAAAGACGCTGCGCTTCAGCTCCTGCTGATCATAGACTATATCTTTGACTGGGCTCGGGACTTTCAGCGTGAAGCTGTCTTAAATGAGCTTCGAATACTTACAGGCCGGGAGGCGGTCAGCATTGCAGGCGATAGTGAGATTCCCTCTCTAGGGGACCCAATGCGCCGCTTTTTCGAAGCAGATTTGGAGCAGCGTCCGATGGAAAACCGAATAGATTCCGAAAGTCTCTACCCGCAAGGCGCTGCGATGTACCGATGGCTCGACTCGGAGCATTGCGTTTTTCGCAGTATATGCTGGGCTCATGCTCGTATTTCGGCGCTTTACATTACAACAGAGAACTTGAAGACACTGTTACAATCTCTTCCCACTGACACAGTGTCAAGAAAATGCGCACGGGATCTTTTGAGACTTTTTCGAGAAGCCTGGAAAGTTAGTCCAGATGCTCTTGAAGCGCTTGAGTTTATGTGGACAGGTACCCACCGAGAGGACCCTGATCTCTATGGGGCGCCACAGAGCTTTTGCGCAGTTTTCACTGTCGCGGCATACTTCTTATCGGATTGGGAGCAAGTTACTGAATTGACATACATCGCTATCGCCGAGAATGCTCTTAATGACCTCAAAGAATATGTCGATTTACAGCAGCCAATCCATGTGTACCCTTCGGAACTACCACATGTCCAGCAAGAACATTTACTTGGGTATTTCCGACATTTTCGGCACGGCTCTGCTAGGTCTAGACTTCATGCCGCGATGAGGCGACGTTGTTTGTCCAGTCGCCTTGCTCGCGAGCGTGATTTCCCGGATAGTTTCTTCCTTGTTGCAAAGGAGCCTTTTGAGCGGGGAGTGCGATACCGCCTGGACGTAACAATGTTGCCTGATCAGAAATCTAAGACACGACAGCTTGTTGCTGCGATTTACAGTCATTGCAAGAGGGGTATGAGGGAGCCCGACGAGTCATTCTTGAGGATGTCGAGCACGTACGATAGCACACCGTGGAGCTGTCAAGATATGCCCTCCGTTTGGGAGGTGGATGACCTTCCCATCCATGAGGGAGCATTATGTGTTCTTCTAGGCTCAGACAAAGTAGCCAACAACGTGGATACGAACCTTTGTGTCTATGTGATGGACGATGTTCCGGGCCCACAAGCGTTCCGGCTAGGCTCAAACTTGTTGGGCTCGTACTTCGTGGTACAAACCAGTCAACGGAAAGGCCTTTCTGGCTCCCAAATTGAGTGGAACGTTGATTTTGTTGCAGATCCGATTCCAACCCTTTCGATCATGTCTCAACAGCTCCAGACGCAGTTTCGAGACCTTGGAATTCTCCAGAAATACCAGCGGATGCCCAACACCAACACCAAAGTTGCACGTCACCCAACTTATCACGCAACAAGAGAACTACCTCCCCACATGCGAGACAACTTGAAGCACCCGCTAGGTCATTGGGTAGTCACTTCAGATCCTTCTGACACTTACGATCATGCACGAAAATTGGCAGACTGTCTTGTCGCGAGGAAATATAATGCTAAGCTCATCATATGTCTCTTCGCCCAACCTAAGGTTGCTGGCCGAGCGGGATTATGGAGCGAGCAACGGCGAGATAAGACAACTGACGAAGGGATGGCTGAGCTGCAAGAAAAACTGCGGCAAGGTTGGAAGCCCAGTGCCGAGGACGTCGGCCCGGCCACCGTGATCCACAGAGGTGATGCCCTCCATATGCCACGCCGATTTTTAAAGCGCAAGAGAGGCGTAGAGACTCAGGAAGACGACCGAAAGGTGGTGCTCGCTCGTGGTGACTGGCTCACTGACGCAGAGTTGGCCCTTAGTATTGATTCGGGAACTTTTGACAGCAGCATGCTCCCAACGTACAGAACAACAGAAAGCGTGCGCAAACATCCACGGACGGATAGGCTAGAAGAGCCCCCCAGGGCGACCGATACAGCAGCCGAAACAGGAGCGACGATGGAGCGAACTGCTTCGAAGCGTATCGTCAGCAAACTCATGGATTACTGCCCCGTCACCGATGAGGAATTCGAGGCTCTCCTAGAAGCCGGCTATCTCCAAGGAGATTAATTCCTTTCGAGAGAATGCAAAGTATGCACGAAAGCTTCTAGCAGGCCCCTGGGCTTATGGCAGCAGCCACGAGGGGCGATTCTTTTGGGCGCCTCGACCACGATTTTCCTTCACCAACCTTTGCTTCATAATACACTGGGAATTGTAGGCAGCAATAGAGGCGGTGATTTGCCAGGTTCACTTAAGGTTTGTCTGAAATAGATATCTTGCTGAGAGGCAAGGTGTAGCAGCTGAGAGACGTTGGCGACAAAGTAATCCACAACTCGGCCTGTTCAACACAAACCTCCTCCGCTGATGCCCGCGCTCTTCAAACTATAACTACAAAGGCGGAGTGTCTGCATAGTAATTGCTGGTATCGGTGCTTCGATCCCCACTTGGGCCTCCCATGGCGTTGATGGCGTCTCTGATGTGCTTGTTTTCCTCATCGGTGACATCAATTGCACTGGCCTTGACGTTCTGTTCCAAGTATTTGATCGTTCTGGTGCCAGGGATTGGGATGAAGTCTGGGCCCTGCGCCATGATCCAAGCAAGGACAAGCTCCGTGGTCGTACAGCCTTTTTTGAGAGCCAGCCTCTCGATGGTCTTGACTAGATCCAGGTTCTTGGAGAAATTCTCGGCACTGAATCGTGGCAGATGACGGCGGGCGTCCTTTTCGTCCAGGTCGTCGATGGATTTGATGTTGCCGGTCAAGAACCCTCGGCCCAAGGGTGAATATGTCACCACCGCCACGCCAAGTTCTCGACAAGTGCGCAGGAGATTGGTGCCGCTGTCTCCCTCAATGTCCAACGTCCACGGGTTGTATTCAATCTGGACGGCAGATACGGGGTGTACAGCGTATCCGCGTCGAAGGGTGTCCGATGAACACTCTGAAAATCCGATGTACTTGATTTTGCCCTCCCTTCCAAGTGTAAGCGTTGTGCGACTCGGGTTCATGGTGCGCAACTTACCTCTTCAACTCCACGAGGGCTTCCATCGTCTTCTCAACCGGCGTAACCTTGTCGAACCGATGGACGTAGAAGAGGTCGATGCTGTCGATGCCCAACTTTTGCAGGCTTTGCTCGCAAGCAGCTTTGCAATTCGCCGGTGAACTGTCCACGAACAAGCTGACTTTCCCATCTTCCCCTATGGTCCAGCCAAGACCAAACTTGGTGGCGAGGAAGATATCCTTGCGGCGTTCTGGATGCATCGCAAACCATTTGCCGAGCAAGACCTCGCTGTCTCCATAACCGGCAGCGGTGTCCCAAAACGTTGCACCCAGTTCCCAGGCTCGATCAAGAAATTTGAAACGTTCCTCATCTGGGCTGAATGTGTGGTCAGCATGTCGCTGCAATCATCTACAGAGGCTCGGGTGTCGCACTCACAGCGCTTTACCATACCCTGCGCTCAGACCCAACAGCCCTAGACCTGGTGCTGGGACCTGAGGGCCACCTTTACCCAATTCGCGGGTAGCCAATTGGTTCGCAGGGGCCATTTGAATTGTTTTGAATTCACAAGAAGATGTATGATGGCGGCAGAGGACCGTATGGTTCAGTGGTCAAAAAGACGCAGAAGGCGGTGCGGTTATGAGGTCCCCATGGCGAGTCCCAGCACCTTTCGTTTCCTTTTATACCTGCCTGTCTTATCCTATAGTGACGAGAGTACAGGAAGACTTATATGGCAGAACCTGGTCAACTCCACGTCTCGTCCAATCATGGCCTTGACTGCTGTTTCAATATAGAGGTATTCTAGAGAAGAGTCCCACCTAGGCGTGCTCCGTCCGCTCTTGGCCTCATGCAAGGCTGGCAAGGTTGGACTCGACAACGGGGTTTATTTAGGTAAGACCGGCACGCTGCATATCCAATCTCTACGGGGCGGGGCGAGGCTGTCAAACCCCGCCGTCCAGCAGATGACATTCACCGCATCATGTCGGTAATTATGCAAGATCTTCGAAGCCCTTTTACGTCGGAGGCCTATATGGGTCGTTCACGGTATGATACGAGCTTCACCTGACGTGGGTCATATCGCGAAGAGGTCCATCGTCTCTGAGAACAACCGGAGCCTCCCTCGCAGCAGACCTCCCATTCCCTCACGGAGCCTCGCTTAGCAGTTGCATGCGTAATGCAGTTCCTTGGCAGCCCGCAACACCTCCTCCCGTTTGCCAGTCGAGCATGGGGGTGCGAAAGTATTCGACGACCAGAAGGACACGAACAGCGCTTGGACGCTTATTTTCGGGTGCCTCACGAAATTTACACAGCCCCCTCCCAGCGTCGCGAGACGTGGCTTGCTTGCTTGCTTTCTGTTCTGATTACTTGCGTCGGGCTTATGAGTTCATCCGAGTCTGCGAGCTGCGAGCGAATCTCGTTCCGTGGACTGCTCCATGGGGAACACCGGTTCGCCGGTAAAGTACGCGTGGTAGATCCTACGACGAAATGATATAAAACCGGGCTGGTAGGTACGGACGTGTATAGAGGTTTCGTTTTTGTCGCGTGTGGAAATGTTATGGTCTGAGATGAACACAAGCACACCGTCGACTTCTCTCAGTGATAGGTCCTTCAACACCGAACCCAACAACGACGCCGCCATGATGCTCGCCCATACCTTACCTCGTCATCATTATGAGACTCCTGCACGCTTCAATTCGGAGGACGACGCGGCCGCCGTCCAACCCACCGAGCCTGTTGAGCAAATCGTCTTCACTCATGACGAACTGACCAAGTATGACGGTAAGTACCAGCGAGAGCCATCATCGATATTCAACACTGGGATCTTAACTGGGATTGAAATCATGACTGATTTTTGCGGTGACATGGCGACCAAAACCAACAGGCACCGACGACTCTAAACCCATTCTCGTCGCCATCAAGGGAACGGTCTTTGACGTGTCGCGCAACACCGCGTACCGTCCCGGCGGAGCGTATCATGGTATGCCCGCCCACTCATTCATTCATCCTGCCTCCGCTCTCTTCCTCTTTCCACCTACCTCCTCCTGTCCTTGTCTGCATCTCACATTTTGGACAACGGATCCCAAGCACTCACCGTCACACAACAACATGGATCAATAGCAAGAGTGCATTGTCTCGGCTAACGTTTTGCGATATGTCAAACGCGTCTTTAGTCTACGCTGGCAAAGATCCTTCTCGCGCCCTGGCCCTGTCCAGCAGGGACCCCGAGGACTGTGTACCGGAATGGTACGACCTCGAGTACAAGTACAGGACCGTCCTGGATGAATGGCACACGTACTTCCAGAAACGATACAAGGTTGTCGGCTCCGTGAAGTCGGGGGTTTTCGCATTGGAGGTACCACCCTCGTGACAGTGATGGCACAGCAAGCACCTTGCCTGTTCGCCACTGTCGAAAGTTTTTGTATGATGGACAATGCTGATGTTGATGTTGACGATGACGATGACGATGACGATGAATCTCTGGTTGTACAATTACTGTATCATGTTTCCGACTCTACACCACGCTATTCTATGCTATGTTTTTCTATTCTATGCAATGCAATGCCCCAAGGCTCCACAGTGGCCATGATTCCTTTTGTTCAATGACAAGGAAAGCTATCTCTCCCCAAACTCCAGTTGTGAAAATGGGACGAACTCAAGTTTGCTTCAACACAGACCCAAACACCAATAGTAACAGTATCGCTGTAATCGCAATTCTAGTCGTGTCTAGACATTCCATTTCCTTGTCGTCGCAACTCGTCATAGGCGTAACGTAGCGTGGGAGTACCAGTTTTCATCTTGCCACATATCACTCGATCATGAAGTAAGTGGTACAGGAACGAATCTCTTCTCGGTACACCGGTGTGTCAGAATGGTGTCGATTTCAGTATTGCTATCTTCCCCGGAGCGATAGGCAGCGGTATCTAGACCGGCACCTCTCATCACGGCCAATACTGCTCGTACGTTCAGGTTCAGTGTCTCCTCTGGCTCTTGGGCATTCATCAGGTACCGCGTCAGTCGGGGGAACAGGACACCAAAGTCCGACTGCGAGAGGTGCGCACTGTTTGGTATGAGGAACAGCTTCGGCGTAATGCCGTCCTGCGACTCAACCATGGGTGTGAATGAAGTCATGGAGCTGGACGCACTCGAGTCTCGTTCTTTTGACATCGACTCATTACTCGGGGTCGAGGTCCGGCTTGAGAGAGGCGATGGCGATTGTGACTCAACACCATCTGATGCGGCGGCGCTTCCGACTCTTTCGGTACTGAGCTCTGGTTCCAATGCGGCTTTGTCGAGTGGTGGAGACACGGTGGGCTCAACCCCGATGGAAGTGTCGGATGGTGATGACGACTTTCGAGAGTCGAAAGAGTGCATGGATTCGACGGGGTCTGCCGACAGCGAGGCTTTCATTCGGTTCAGCAGGTCGGTATACTTGTAAAACTCGGCCGTCACAATTGCGACAACATTCGGTGTGGTGCTGTCGTCGGCTTTGCGGTCGTAACAGGGGAGCGGTCTTTCCCACAACCACTGCGTCACTTCTCCACGTAGAGGCATCGTCCATAAGTCGAGCAGTCCAACTGGTGAGGACGGTGTTATTTGCCGCACGAGGTCATGGTTGGCCGCCGGCTTGTACAAAGGTCGCCAGTCCATGTCGTTCTCGTACGGTGTGCCTTTCAGCGAGGGAAGCGATTCATGGTAGTAGACTGACTTGATGAACTGGACGATCGTTGCGGCGCCGAAAGAGTGGCCAACCCAGCTTACTTGGCCAGGTCGGAGATTGAGTTTGTTCTCAAAGGAAGGCATCTCCTCGGGCACGGTGGTGTCTGAGCTAGCGTAGTTTGTGAATTCTTTGCCTTCATTCAGCCCCGTCAGTGCGGTGAAGAGAAGCTCAAGCTCCCACAAGCGGATTCGGAGCTGTGCATTGCGCGCATTCAAGACTTCGGCCGTCGGGCTATGAGCGAGCTTCTGGTACGGGATCGCAGTGGTCGAACCGTCCGCAGATCGTATGAGAGACGTTGGCGCACTTCCATCTCGGTGTTCTGGAGCGACACATACTACGCCAAAGCTAGCCAGGGACGTACATATTGAGCTGTAAGTGTTGAAATTGCCACCCAGGCCGTGGGAGAAGATGGCCATAGGGAACAGGGTGGGCGAATCCCTGGATAACAGCGGCGCATCGGCCAGTGCTGGGAGAGTAGTGTAGTTGATGGTGAATGGTAGATAGGAGAAGAAGGACGAGACGCGTGGATTGGCCCCTAGAAAGCTGGCGTACGCTTGCTGCCAGGTTCGCTGTGGCCGCGGCAACCAGGGCACTGAGGATTTCTTCAAGGTCGCTGATTCTGTGGCAGGATAGAAAACTCGGAATTTGACGGTGGCAACTCTCTGATCGGGCACTGGTGATGACGACGGGATTTCCGATACTGGAATCTCGAGCTCTGTCGTCCCGACCTTGTGCGGTCCCAGAGGCTTGGGCAGAGACGGAATCGGGTTGAGGTAGGATGGTATCATCCTGGCAGGAATTTGTCTTCGCACTCGAGAGAATCGGGAAACTGGTCTCGTGCCGAGAATCAAATTGGTCTGCTCGAATACAACGCACAAGATTCGGGCAATGGAGTCGGTGAATGATAACAAGATGGCGGAGGTCTGGACGAGTGGAGCGCGGGCGACAAGGACTAGGAACACGATGTGTGAGGAAATAATGTGCAGTGTGTGTGTGTGGTATATGGAGTAAAGTCTGGAAATGAAGAAATGAAGGTGTTGTGGAAAAAACAAAAGAACTCGCGTGCTCAGCTACTTTATTCTGCAGAAGGTTTTCGATTTTCTGCGACCTTGACGACTTCATCATGATAGGCACAGACTTCGAGTACCTATTCCTCCAAGGGTAAGATACGAGGGTAGCATTGATGTCAGTGGCATGGACCCATTGGATTGGGTTCTTGAAGGCACGGAGAGCATGTGAATTCGGTTACTGTGGCCAAGAAGGAATGTCCACGATTCGATCATTGCGCAGAAAAACTTGTGCAGTCTTTTCGCCGCTGGGGACGGAGATCGGAAGGCAAGCCCGGGAAGAGTAAAATCCCTCCGACTCGCTGCACAGCCTCGTTCTCGAATTAACACGAATACAGATACGAATACGAGCACACGAGCCGAGGTTAACTGCCAGATCACGTGATGATATTTGACCGGCACGATGCACGTGTGGTGGTTGGCACAACGCGGTTTCGACAGTGTCCAGCATCTCCCAGGCCATATCTTGACCGTTTACGGAGTACACGGTACCGATACTGAGTTAGACCGTGATCCTCTCTTCAGGTCTTACCCAGTACTCTTTACACTACAACAATCTGGATTTTATGATTTCTCATCGTTGCCGTGTCCAGCATTCTTGGGCTTCATGCTCCCTGGCGTGCGAGCTTGACGCGTCGGGTCGAGCCGATATCCTTGACGGCGGCCATCATCGTTGACGGGGGCTTGGGGTCAAAAGACAAATGATCTGACAGTTGGTAATATTATGTATTATGTATTAGGTGGTTGTAAGTGTCTAGGTCTGATGGCGCAGGAGGAATCTATATTATCTATGCTAGTAACAAATATGGAAGGCGCGCCCTCAAGACGCGCCAAATCAAGAAAGTGCCCCGAGGGCGCAACATCGTCAATGGCTCCAACCATCCGCGGCATAGACGATCACTCCGTAAGGTAAGGAGTCTCTCGATGCTAATGCTTCACTCTAGACAAGTCCACGCTACGCCTCTCCAAACGCACTTGTCCAAAGCAAGACTCTGACGACAAACAATCCAGAAACACGACCTTCGCGTATCTGGCGACCGACTGACGCGCTTGTAGTCGGCGTTGGGCGCGTATCATCCACGTTCTGTATTAGCATCATGCATCATGCATCATCCTGCAGCTTCAAGTCCAACCGTCACACTCAACACCAGGCGCTACCTATGATCACGTTGTTTTCGGATTTTCACACATTCACGACCGCGCCAAACTCGCGATAGAACCAGAGCAAACGAGGACCACCTTGCATTTCCCCCTCAGCTTCATCAGTCTCGTCCTTTGTTACCCATCACTCGCTCTCGCTTCGAAAAGACAATGAAAATCCCATCGTCGTCCACCTCCTCTGCGACCCTTCGTCTTCCTCCTGACCAACCCAGCGCAGTGCGTCTGTCGCTGCAGCCACCCAAATACTTTGCTGCCAAAATTTTCTTTGTACATTATGCGATAGTTGGATTCTTTTTCCCATTTGTACTTCTTTTTGAATCTCCACTCTAATAGTATCGATTCCGTGACAAAGAGTGGCCATCTGAAGAGAACCGTCATTGCTCTTCTCCGACCAACAGTGTTGAGGCAAACCACAGCATCCATTTTATCTGCCTTCGCTTCGAGCGATGCCCCTGGCCAGAAATGTCTTCAACGGCTTCTGCCAGATTCTGGCAAACAGACCTGACTCGCGAATGCTTCTTGTCTATCCTCCCCAAGGATGATCTTGGCTCTCTGAGACTTGTTTGCAAGGAGTACTCCAAAGACATTGCCCCTGTCTTGTTCAAAACCCTTCACGTCCACTTTACCGCCAATACCTTTACGCGCAGAGCGCGAATGTCGGCATTGGAGAGGATTGGTGGCTATGTTCGGAAACTCTCGTTCGTGATGCCTCATCAGCCCGAGACATTCCTCCCACCACTCTTGGTGCCGGACACCTTGGAAGAAGTTACTTTTATCTATGAGCCTCATTTATTCCCGTCAAGACCAACGTCGTCTGGCAGCTCGTCGACTTCCGGCTCGAATTCCAAATACGGATCCTGGGAAATGAGTGACTTACTGGTCAAACAATACCCCCCCTTGTTCCATGCCGCAACCAATGTCGAATCTTTCTCCCGCGCGGTATGCGCCATGCCGAACTTACGGCATCTGCAAGTCTCGTGTCCAGGTCAACCGGCAGGACAGAGATACCGAAAGGATATTGTTGACTACGCCTTGATCTCCCTCCGCATTGCCATGGAAGCTGCGAATCCCACTCAACTCGAGATGCTAACCCTGGCACCTGTGCATCCCGGAACGGTACTCTACCTGCGGCCACACTTGACCTTTGGCTCTTCGCCAGCCTCGTCACGAGTCTGGAGACGGATCAAAAGGCTCGACATGGAAATGGACAGCTTCGAGTATGGCCGTGATCAGCCAGCAGACCATCTCAAAATCCTTCACAGCTACCTGCAAGCTTTGAAATCCCTTGAGCATTTTAATTTCAGGTGGCTTGGACATAAGGGGCCTTGCCCATTGGCACTCCATATCGAGCCCTGTACTTCGCGACCCACTTCCCTCCCCTGTCCGAATGCCTGTCCAAACTCGAGTTCCAAGTCATCCTTCCGGCCTCTGAAATTCCGCCATCTGAAAACGATGCATCTCAGCAATGCTAGTCTTGACGCTGACCAGGCAGCGGGCTTCATCATGTCACACCGCAAAGTCCTGCATGAATTTCGGTTTGATCAATGCCATTTGAGGTCGGGAACATGGGATGATGCATTGGCTCCATTGACTCGCATCGCAGGCGATGACCGCTGGAAGGAGAAACAGGAAGAAGTCATGGATGTTCCCTTGGTGTTGTCGCCAACAGACGAGAAGATGGAGATCGAATGCCTGCGGGAACCCCTGTGGGATGATGTTCTGTCCAAGAACAAGAGGATGGAGATGCTTCGCAAGATGAGTCTGAGAACGAGAGACCTCGTGCCAGAGCAGGTCAAACGTTTATTGAGGACAACAAGACTCGCCTGGCGTTGACTTTATGGGTGCCGGATGTTGTGGAGGATGTCATGTTGGGCTACAAGACATCCGGTTCATGAGCTGTCCTGGCTACTGCTACCAGGACAGCGACAAACGATAGAAAGAGTCTTCAAAGATTGTATTGTAGGGCCTCTTCAAGTCGCTTGCCGCGGTCTACAAGCTCACACATAATTCCCAACGCTCAGATCGTCCTTCGTACTCCGTGGGACTATGCGTACCTAAGTGAAGCTTGACTAGTGATGCTGACGTGTGCTTTGATAAACGATTTACTGGATAAGAGTAGAACGGAGTCGTCTCGTACGGATCACCAATGTACTGTGTAAGCCACCAACCTGTCAGAGGCTCTGTTGATGTCACAGGTTTCATTCAGCCACTTCAGCTACGAGCGACCCCTGAGTGAGAACTGTTCCAGGCGTTGGACCAGTCAAAGGAACTAGCGGTTGTAGCCTGGGGGCGGAGGACCGTGTGCACTCCGGCGGCGCTGTAGGGAGATCCGCCAGGCCTATTACAGCCTAGAAGCACGCCTAGGGTGTCTCGCAGGCTAGTGAGTCGCCGCGCGTCAGAGAAAGAGAGCAAAGGCACCCAGAATACGAGCACCACATGTTTTAGATTTCAACAAACTCACCCACACTTCATTCAGCTTTTGCAGGCCATAGATGACCATTTCTGTCACTCGTTCGAGCCTTTGATACAACCAATCCTCATTCTAGCGATTCTGACTGCTGTCGATAGCTTCTCAACGGAATTGCAAAAGCGCATCTGAGTGTCCTCGATACGCCTCTATTCCCCGGGCACGGGAGGCACCGCCTCCCTCGCGATCAGACGTTGCTGAAACAACTTCGGCACTCACAGTAATCGACATGGAATTCACTTTGTTCACGTAGACGCATCTTTGCGCTCCGGCCTTGATTCCATACCACCCCTACTACCGATGTCTTCTCGCGACAGAACGCCGCCGAAAGCGGCGCCTCGGCAGTCAATCCCTTTACAAGATCTCTCAAGAGGCCCCGATGATTCCTTCGCAGGTTCGAATGGGACACAAGGACACAGCGCTGGTTCAAGTAGTCACTTTCATCGACATAGTCGCACTCGCTCGCTTCTCGCCGGTCGTCGAACCCCAACCTATGCACGTCTGGATGAAGAATCGCCTACAAGAGGGGGGAGTGGATGGGGGCGCGCCGGCGTGGGCGCACGAAGACACGACGACAATGACTCTCCTGTTGAGGATATAGAAGGCTTCGCAGCAGCTACGGTCGGTCTGGATCTGAACCTCCCATCTACACCCCCAAGCGCGAGCACGAGGAGGCCGACAATCATCACCACTCCAGCTGATCCCGCCGAGGGAGATCATTTTGAGACCGACATATTCTCCCCCCCGGATACTGATACAACACCATTAACCGAAGGACGTGGATACACATCGTCTCTGAAGACATCTGGCTCATTATCTCGAGGACAGAGGCACGATAGACAGGGAAGACTGTCCAGCGTGCACTGGGCAGAAGGAGAACCTCCTTCAGTCTCTCGCGGTCGGGGCTCAAGGCTTGGAGATGACCTACCCACCCTCAATACAAGCACCGCTCTACGTCGAAAATTGAGCACTGGTAGCACCATGGCTGGTCTAACACCCGAAAGAGCAGAGTCCGGAGAACGATCCCGCTCACAGTCACCGTCTCCTTCTCCCATGGCAAGAGCGAACTCGATGCTGCGAGAGATATCTCAGCGTGTCGTCAATTTGAGTAACGACTCAGATATGGTTGATCAGAAGATTCGTCGAAAATCCTCAGTACGAGATCAGAGGCGACCAAGTACATCGACCCCTATCGGACAGCCAACACCAGATGAGGAAGAAGCATCCGGAATGCCCTCGCCACTGGAGAAGGTCCCTTCTGTCGACGCATCACCCGCACCGTTCATGCCTGTTCATTACCCAAACCCTCTGCTAGGCAAGTCGTGGGGCGTCTTTGGACCGGAGAATCCGCTACGGAAGTGGCTGCTCGAGGTCCTTGTGCATCCGCTCACTGAACCCTTAATCCTGGTGTTGATCATTACTCAAGCCGTGCTGCTGGCAGTGAATGCTGCCTCTGATGCTGTGTACCTGCAGACAAGGACCAAGCGATGGGGCACAGGCTTCGATTATGCTATCTTTGGGCTTTTCGTAATCTACACTTTGGAACTGGTCGCCCGTACCATCGTCTCAGGCTTCATCTCGAACCCACGCGAGCATAGTACGATCAATCGAGAACTAGGTCTCAAGAGAGCGGTGCTACAAAAGGCCCACACACTCTTTTCCGGACAGCAATTACAAGATATGCCACCTGCAAAGACCGATACTCCAAATCCCTCCATCGTACGTACTTTCACTGGTGTCCCGGGTCCCGGCGCCCCCGGTCATCGCAAACACCAGCAGAGGATGCGCCTTGCTCGGCGTGCTTTCCTCAGACATTCTTTCAATCGGCTCGATTTTGTGGCTGTTGTGTCGTACTGGATTTCGTTCTCTATGCAGACGACGCTGATAGAGAGCAGTACCCACGTCTACGTCTTCAACATGTTGAGCAGTTTACGAATCCTACGCTTGCTTGGCCTGACAGCAGGAACTTCGGTCATTCTTCGTAGTCTGAAGAAAGCGGCCCCTCTCCTGGTTCATGTTGCATTTCTGATCGGTTTCTTCTGGCTCATTTTTGGTATCGTTGGAGTCCAGAGCTTCAAATCAAGTCTTCGACGGACCTGCGTCTGGGTTGGAGACGATGGCTCTGGTCAGAACTACACACTTAACGTCGCTCCTGAGAATGTACAGTTTTGCGGAGGTTACCTGGACGCAGTCACAGCAGAACCCATGCCATGGCTGAAGCTCGACGGGCAAAATGGCACACGCAGTCCCAAAGGTTATTTCTGTCCACAAAATTCCTTATGCGTGGAAGGCTCTCAGGGCCCTTACAATGGTACTGTCAGTTTCGACAACATCGTCCAATCCCTGGAGCTCGTGTTCGTCATCATCAGTTCCAATACCTTCTCCGATCTGCTATACTACCTCACCGACTCCGATTACTTGGCAGCAGCGCTTTTCTTTGCGGCTGGTATTGTCGTTCTCAGTTTGTGGATGGTCAACTTGTTGGTGGCTGTCATCACCTCTTCCTTCCAGATTATTCGCGAAGAGAGTCGTCAAAGCGCATTTACCGCGGACAACATCGACCAGCCAGTACTTGCAGACGATCCGATGACCAAACGAAGCCAGCTGAAGAAGATCTTTGACAAGACTCATATGTTCTGGGTTATTGTCATTGTCTATGGGCTGGTGGTGCAAAGCTTGCGCAGCGCGCACATGAGCGACTCTCGTGAAGACTTCATCATGAACTCCGAGACAATCGTCACACTACTCCTTCTCGTTGAGATCATTCTTCGCTTCCTTTGTGACTGGCGAAATTTCTTTCGAGGCAAACGTAATTGCATTGATCTTCTCCTTGCCGTTGTCACTTCCATCATGCAGATCCCAGCAATTCGACATTCCGGCAAGCCTTATGCGTGGCTCACAGCCTTCCAGATTGCCCGTGTCTATCGAGTCGTCTTGGCGGTCAGGGTTACCAGAGAATTGGTGATGCTTGTGTTCAGCAACATCGGTGGTTTACTCAACCTGATACTCTTCGTCTTCTTGTTCACCTTCATGGCAGCCATTCTAGCATCCCAATTGCTGAGAGGAGACATCCCTGCCGAGGATAATGCTGGGGACACAATCGAAGTGACCTTTTTCAACATTTGGAATTCATTTGTCGGCATGTACCAAGTTTTTTCAAGCGAGAACTGGACCTCTCTCATGTATAACGCCACCGAGTACAACCTCATATGGGATACAGCATGGCTAAGTGCGATGTTTTTCATTCTGTGGTTTATCATCTCAAACTTAATCGTACTCAATATGTTTATTGCTGTCATCCAAGAGAGTTTTGATGTGTCTGAGGACGAGAAAAGATTGCAGCAGGTGAAGGCTTTCCTTACGCAGAAAGAAATCAGTGGCTCGGCCCCTGGCAATTTGTCACTTGCCGCAGTATTCAAGATGGGACGAGATTCACTCAGACATCGCGATGCCTTGGAATACGGCTCCGCTACTGTCGAGCAATTGTTAAAGGAGGCTGTCGTCACAGATTTCTTGGATGAACAGCAGGAAGGACTGTCGAAGCGACCCCCTTCGATGCATCTGCCCGATGCTGGAGCAGTGAAGGTAGGCCTCCTGTCAAAGTATTGGGGTAAGCTTGTCGGCCTCAGCAAGCACCATGAACCAAATCCGTTCTATTCCAATGCCACCATCACACGGGCTAATGAAGAGTTCGACCCTCGGGCAGCTGCAAAAAGGGTCGTCATGACCACTGAGAACCGACGGCGCGCTCAGCGTCAATATTTGCAGAAGCACCCAAAGTACAACGTGTCACTCTTCATTTTCAAACCCAACAACCGACTTCGAAAGCTTTGTCAATACCTGGTCGGGCCAGGGCGAGGATCAGAGCGAGTTGAAGGTGTGTCGCCGTACAGACCTGCCTGGTATGCCTTTTCGGCTTTCATTTATGCCGCCATAGTTGCTATGGTGATTCTAGCCTGCATCACGACGCCGCTATATCAACGCGACTACTTCCTGGACCATGACGTGAATTTCACTAATTGGTTCGTTTGGACCGATTTGGGCTTCGCAGTTCTTTTCACTGCAGAAGCAGCAATTAAGGCCATTGCTGATGGGTTCTTCTTTACCCCGCATGCCTACTTCAGAAGTGTCTGGGGTTTCATCGATGCCGTGGTCTTGATGACACTATGGATCAATGTCATCACCACATTGTATCGGGACGATGGCGTCTCTCGAGCTGTCGGTGCCTTCAAAGCTTTAAGGGCGTTGCGACTGCTCAATATCAGCGATACTGCCCGAGAAACATTTTATTCCGTCATCATCATTGGCGGATACAAACTTATAGCCGCAGCATTCGTATCGATGAGTCTTTTGGTCCCGTTCGCCATTCTAGGTGTCAATCTATTCAACGGTGAGATGAAGGCATGCAACGACAGCAATTTTGGTTACAACTCTTTGACCAATTGTGTTGGTGAATTCAACTCGACACCCTTCAACTGGCCGGTATTGGCTCCCAGGCAGGTGTCAAACCCGTGGTACTCTTTTGACGATTTCGGCAGTGCTCTGTTCATCCTTTTCCAGATTGTTTCTCAGGAAGGATGGACCACTGTTATGTGGTCTGGCATGAGTATCACTGGTAAGGGATTACAACCTCGGGCATTTGCATCCCAGGGGAATGCTGTCTACTTCATCGTCTTTAACCTTCTAGGAGCTGTCTTCGTGTTGACATTGTTCATATCAGTCTTCATGCGCAATTATACCGAGCAGACCGGCGTCGCTTTTTTGACCGCCGAGCAACGTTCCTGGCTGGAATTGCGGAAACTTTTGCGGCAAATCTCGCCCTCCAAACGGTCAATCGGGGAGAAGACATCCCGTCTTAGAAAGCTGTGCTATGACTTGTCAATCAAGAAACGAGGGAAATGGCAACGGTTCATCACCACCATCCTGGTCCTGCATTTGATTCTTCTTATGGTGGACTACTACCCCGAGCCGGTCTGGTGGGAGACATTGCGAGAATGGATATTCCTGGGCTTTGCCGTCATACTCATCACCAATGTCGTGATCAGGATCATCGGGCTATCCTGGAATCGGTTCAGAAGAAGCTCTTGGGACATGTACTCGATCTTGGTTCTCTCAGGGATCCTGGGGACTTCTCTTACGAGGCTTTCCAATGTTAAAAGCAGCAGCTTTGAACAAGTCCACAAGCTCTTGTTAGTTTCAGCCACTTTTCTACTCATCCCACGCAACAATCAGCTCGACCAATTATTCAAAACTGCGGCGGCGTCGCTGCCACTGATTGCCAATCTCCTTGCAACATGGTTTGTGCTTTTCTTGGTGTATGCGATTGCATTCACGCAAGCATTCGCCTTGACACGTTTTGGGGACAATGAAAGCAACAATGTCAATTTCCGCACCGTGCCGAAAGCTTTGATACTCCTGTTCAGGACAAGCATCGGCGAAGGATGGAACCAAATCATGGAGGATTTTGCCGGGATTGAACCTCCTTTTTGTGTTCAAGGAGATAGTTTCTTCGACAGCGACTGTGGCAGTTCGGCCTGGGCAAGAACCCTGTTCATCTCTTGGAACATTATCAGCATGTACCTCTTCGTATCATTGTTCGTCTCGTTGATTTTCGAAAGCTTCTCCTACGTCTATCAACAGAGCAGCGGCATGTCTATCGTAAGCCGCGATGAGATCAGACGTTTCAAACAAGCCTGGGCAGACTTTGACCCGAATGGCACCGGCTTCATCTCCAAGGAACAATTCCCTCGCCTGCTAGGGGTAAGTGTGACATCCTTGCGCAAATTACCAGAGCTGACATCAACAGGAACTCTCCGGTGTCTTCTCGATGCGCATCTATGACGGCGATTTTTCCGTGCAGCGTATTAAAGAGGACTGCTGCTTCCAACCCGGAGACCCTGTTGCGCCGGGTAGTAGAATATTCGAAGGGATGGACTTAACTAGGTTATCTGAAAGAGTCAGCCAAATCCCGGTCGATGAAATCCGGAAGAGAAGGGAACGAATGAACGTGTTTTACGAAGAAGCCTTGCTCACGGCTGATCCGGGTCGCGGGATTCCTTTCACAGCATGTCTCTTTCTTCTGACCCATTACAACGTCATCACGGATTCGCGAAGCTTGCGGCTGGAAGAATTTTTACGACGGAGAGCACGTTTGCAGAGGGTTCAAGAAACTATTCGACGCAATACTGTGGTTGGCTTCTTCGACACCGTCTATTGGTCGCGAGAATTCAGGAGAGCTGTCGAACGGCGACGGAAATCACGTCTTGCTGCCCCTCCAGCGATTCCTGTGCCGGAGATTTTCATCGAGAACCCGGATGATAATCTTGAGAGCAGCAGCAGTACTGAACCGCGAGACTTTACAGCATCAACGCCCTCATACACACCGAAGAAAACAATCACACATCTTCCACCTATCGACACATCATTCCAGGCCGGTGACTCGCTGCAGAGCCCGTCCGGATTCAGCTTCGACGAGTCACCCAGAGCCAGCCCGACTAGGACGAGATTGGGGTCGGTGGATACATCGTATCATGGCGCACATAGATCGTCACCTACAACGCCAACATTGAGCCACAGCCGCCACGGTAGCACAGCTAATGGGATGGGTGGACAAGGTGTCATGGAAGATTTTGATGCCTCAGCATGGGGAGAGAGTCTACGACGAAGTTTTACCACCAGGAGATCACGGGATGACCTCGATTGAGCCCACAAGCACGGAGGGAGTATATGCGACGAGGAATGACGATTGACACGACACTGTTTGTACATATTTGGGGAAGGGTTCGTTGAACATAGCGAGGGCGTTTTATAAGACCACGCAGTGATGGCTCGATGGGTGACATGTGTGTATATATGCATTGCTAGTGAAAGGCACCCAAAGCCTCCATGCTTTTTACGTTGGAGATGAAGTGGCAGTTGAAGCCCGTAATGACCAAGATTTGTTTCTTCATCTGACAGAAAAGGCACGGTAGCTACTGCTTGTCCGTGAGGACTGTCTACCGATTGTTTCAGCTCACGAGGTTCCTCTTTTTGCGCCCATGTTCATCTGTATTGGCACTCTGTTCATACCGAGAACGATTCATGAATCACGAGCTAGACTCTCAATCTCGGAATCAGGATCATGTGAAACGAGTCCCATAATGATATGTACTGTAGGCTTCAGCGAGTGTCGATTAAAGCTGCCCAATGTGACGGTAGGCTAATCTTGCATCTTTCGCGTGCAATGGAGACTTGAGTGCAAGATGGTACTATTGTACGCGAATACTAGGACTCTTGTATTACATTTACATGCTCGGGTAGCAGGTACAGAGTACAGTGTCAAAATTCCATCAGTTCCAGAACTAGTTTCATCGCTATGTGTGTCACTACCACAAGGCACCAGGGGATGGCAGCATCAACATCCTGGTGCCGTTGCACAAAATCTCATGGGCTCCTTGATCTGGCCGTGTCTTGCTCGTCGCCCGTTGATATACATGGTATCATATAACTAGGGCACCGAACACAGGGCCCTGGCACACACTGACCAGGCGTTGTTACGGCAATCTGAACGGTGCGCAGTGGCCAGTGCTCGTCCACCAGGGACCAGGACGGAGACCCAGAAGCTTTGAACCCTGAAGACTGGGATCAGCGACGTGTTCTGGGCTTTTCCGCTTCCATGCAAGCGACGTGGGCTCCGAAACTGACGCGACGGCGAAAGGCTCCATGGGCCCCGTGGCTCCTTGATCCAATGATCCCTGCTTGGCTCATCTCAGGTCCGGTGCGAGACGCGTTTCAGTTGAAGATCCCAATCAGCGAGGAGTCGATCCCTGGCCAACATCGTTTGGGAGTGACAGTGAGATACAATAGCTCGATCCTTCGCCTACGAGGACAAACACCTCCAACGGGCACGGAGGACAGTAATACAAGTTCCGAGACGACTTCTCCTTGGGACGGAGCACAGTAGCACCAAACACCTGCTGCGAATAGTTGTCATGGCCGCTGATGGGGCCTCTGGTGTCAGACCCATGCTTCACCGGTGCCTCATATGTCCTCCTTTACTCGTGCTCGCGATGAGGGCTTGTATTGCGCCTTTTGGCGAGATCCGTAATACTGTCCCTGTACAACATACGAATGGTGATCTAAGGTTAGTTTGGATACTGCGTAAGCCTCTCCTACTCGGACCCCCACGAGCACGTCTGATGCATGACACTTGGTGGCGTTTCGTTAAGACACGGCACACTGAATCTTAAAGCTTCCTTTGTCCATCCACCCTTGGCCCGTCAGGACATAGGAGGACATAGGAGGACATACTCTCATCCCCGTCTTGACAAGGTCCAGTCCGGGACCCCTCGCGTTTGACGATCCTGCTCACTCTGGCACAGCTTCTCAGACCCCTGCGAGACTCTGGGAAGGGAGAATCTGGTGACACCGGTCGGCAGTGCCTATCAATGACCATGGAGGATCAGATGGTCCATGCTTCAACTGGGTTCCCGCGATACACCTGTCTACATACATAATCTCTCCGGGAGACAGTTTTGACACTGACCCTCTGGATAGGAATGTCTCACTGACCTCTCAGCTTCTTCTCTTCTGTCCGCATTGACCTTTTCTTCCCTTCCATGTTGGAACACTTCAATAGCTCTTGATTCCCCAGGCAACATCGGTCCCAGCACGATAGCGACGACGATTATACACTCTTTTCCTTGCCTACGATACCTCTGTACGGGCACCTTGACACACTGATCGCATTCTCGCCATTGCTGCTTCCTCGACAACGTGCTGGACAACGTCGAGAGCTACGCGAGGGCATAATACCAACTACCCGTCATTCGTTTTTTGAACATAAAGAATTTATCCCTCGCTCACGTCTCTGGAAACAAGATGACTGTTGCACAGTTAGTCCATTACTACGAATCAATCACTCACCAAGAACTACTTGTTAAACGTGTACCTAGAAGCCTGCGGTCTCACACATCCGCCTCATCCTCCTTATCTCCCTCATCACGCGTTCGCCTGTCCCTCCAAACGTTCTTCAGTCACAATCCTTTGCACCGGTCATCGAAGCGCTCAGGCAGCATGAACTGCTCTACGGCTGCGTCCTCGGTCAAGTCGTCCCCCAGCTCCTCCTTCAGCAGTTTCGGGACCAGGGGCCGGACACAGGCCCTCGAAAGCCTAAACAACTCCATCTCTCCTTCCCTGTCGATCTCAAACTCTACAAACTTCATCCGTCGACAGCCATCGGCTATTGACATGGCGCTGGAGGAGGAGAAATATGCCGACCCCGTCGAGCTCATTGGGCTTGGACTGTTGGAACCAAGACCCAGAGCAAACACCACTTCTTCCGTCTCGTCCTCTCAATGCTCCATGATGGAATTCATGAGCGAGTCCGTGCAGACGCCAGTGGTTCTTGATGGCATTTTCGAAGTCATGGAGCGTGCATAAAACATTTTTTGGCAGATGAGGCATACATCGAGTGGATGGGAGGATAAGGAGGCGCATGGTGGCAGGGAGAGATCATCTATTCGCGACCATCGAAAATATGCCACCGTTTTTTTAGCGGCCTGGAGGGGGATGGTGAGTGTGGCCATTCCTCCATTTGTTTATTCATTCTACACAACAACATCAACTCGGACGAGATTTATGAAAATATGCGATGACTGAAGAGAAGGGGATTTATTTTTGGACGGTTACTTTCGGCTGGTACTTGGGAAGGACGGTTCACGGGGTCTGGGTTTAGACATAGGATACCATATACCATTATTTAATAGCGGCGAAAAGCGAGATGAATTCTAGCCTCAGATAGACCTGAGAGCAGCACAATGAGTCTGCTACTGAATGTTCAAACACGAAAACGAACGCTTCCATACTCCAAGCTCCACAAGGGTTTCGTTTCCGCTTCAAATGCTCCTCCTTTTCGTATTCGTCGTATCGAAATCCGGCCTCACAGACCACGGGGATTCTGGAGGGAGACCCTCCCGTGGGATGACTCCTGGATTCGCTGAGCCGGATGTTCTCTCTGCTGTAAAATGGCGAGTTTCCTCTGATCCATCGGGTAGGTGATCATAGCCAGTAGGGCGCAGCGAGACCAGAAGAAGGTTACCTCAGCTTAGAGCCTGAGACCTCGTACGGGCGTAGGCTCGAGTCGCCGACCGCAGCCGGAGGACAATTGAGCCTCGGATTAAATGATTACTATTCACTCAACTCACGCGTTTGGCCTCTTGCGGTTAGAAGATTGGTCTCAGCGCTCCATCCTCCCTCCGTCTGTTGAGTACATCTCCTGCCATGGCTTCTCAACCTCACCCTTGGGCAAAGACCAGAGCTACAGCTTCTCGCTCCGGGTATTCTATTAGGCCGAAGGGAATCGTGCGTCTTACTCCTTCTGCCTACTCGTGACGCAGCTGGTCTGATCGCTTGTAACCTCGAAGTGTCTGGCCGTCATCTACTGACGACGATCGGGGTCTCAAGTCAGCAATATACTTTCCTGGGGCCTGACTAATTCTCCCCGGTGATTGCAAAGTCCTGTTAAAGCAGCAATCCGGGCCCAGTCCATACTATTACAACGCCCTCGCGTCGTTCAGAGCCTTTCGGTTTCGAATCCACTTTTGAACCTGAGCCCTTTACTCGTATTCTCAAGAAGCGGCCGTGGAAACCGTCAACAGAGACTGGTACCCTTGCCGTCGAACCGTGGTCTTGCTCCTGGTTGAAGAACGAGGACCGCCAACGGTGGGCAAAGGTACTGCTCAAGGCTAACCACTCACCATTATCTCCCTACCTGATTGCTGTTGGCGCTTGATCCGAACCCCCACGACTCGGCATCGGGAATCGTGTAATCAATAAAAAGTTGCATCCTAGCGACAATAAACACTGTCCTCCAGCCTTGTCTTCTGCGGCAAAAAGTCAGGTTGAGTAATCGGTATTTCTCCTCTCGGGTGTTGTCAGCACATCGAATCATCTCGTCCGAACAACCATGGCGACCACTACGAGTTTACAAGCATATGCAAGGCTCCAGTATGGTGAAAGAACGTATACCTCCCTGGAGTCAATCCTGGATAACCCCACTGACAACCTTATCTCCTCTGCTGCGTCCATCGATCGACCGATGCCTGGCCAGGGGCTAGACGGAATCTTGTCTGCTTCTCAGTACCCTCAAGCCCTCATGGAACCTTACCAGAAGCCATCATCAAGCACTCGCAAACGGAAGGTGTCTTCGAGAGACCAAACATGGCATCGCCCTTCATTCACCGAAGTAGTCAGCGAGAGCAACCACTCGTCCTTGGTAGAGCCAGAACAAGTGTCTTCACACAAGAAAAAGAAAACCGCCAAGCGAGTGTCGGTCGACACTGATGGTCAGCAAACTGAAGGCAAAAAGCAACGAGGTCGGCCTCGACTTGACACACATGATGAAACGGCTGCAGACCGTCGCCGGACCCAGATTCGCCTAGCCCAGCGGGCCTACCGACACCGCAAAGAGACCACCATCTCAGCGCTCAAGGAGAAGGTGACGGCGCTTGAGAACACCATCGATCAGATGAACAAGACATTTCTGACCTTTCACGATAATATGGTCGAAGCTGGTATTCTCACTTCGCACTATACTCTAGGCCGGCAACTCCAGGCCGCGACCGAGGAGTTTGTCGCCTTGGCCAAGATCACGGCGACCGAGTCTGATGACGAGGAAGAGAAGATTTCCAACTTTATGAAAGAAAATGACGATGCCCAAGCTTCACAAGAACCCGGACCCACATCACAGCCGAGAAGGAATGGTCGCGTAGACCGAAGAGGGGCCAGCCTTGACCGCACATCGATCGAAGGGGATGCCGATGTGGAAGAACTCCAGGTGGCCGCCGTAAACCGCACAGAGTCCAACCGCAATGGTGACAGCAACGCTTTCTCTGTTGTCCAGGGCGTCTTTGAGGACAATTCCAACCTCCACGGACTCGACGATCTATTGTCATTCAACGCTACGATTCCAGAATTCAATTTCAACGAAGATCCCGCGTCAATATTACTCTCGAACGAACAGAAACGTAGCTTGGGTCCATCGTTGGTCGAACGCCCTCTCAAACCAGCCGAGTACAGCGGCAATTATACGTATAGCTTCCAGGAAACGACGTTTGCTCGCCGCTTGCACAGACTATGCCTGGAACGCGGGTTCCAGGCGCTTACGAGCCCTCACGTCGACCCAGCGGAAGTCAACCGCAGGTTCCGCTTCACCTTCTGCTTCAGCAACCGCAAACGCATGCTCGGTCGGTTCCAGGAGATGTTGAAGCGCAAGGCCGGCGAGTCGCTCGAGAACTGGAACGTCCCGTATTTCCACATCGGCGGGGCTGGACTACACTTCCCTCGCCGCGACGATGACGGCAACCCGATATACCCGCCGAATATAATCAGCCCGCGACGCGCGTTTGTGGGACCCCAGCCTTTTATCGAGGTCGAGACGCCTCAGTCTGAAGATGCGGGAACTCAGCAAATGCTCGAAGCCATCGGATTCGGCGGCGAGTGGTACGATTCGCACGATGTCGAGGAGTACCTTAAAACCAAGGGAATTTATCTCGACGGTCAGACGTCGTTTGTCGAAGTAATTGAACCGAGTAGTACGGTCACGTCGACAGTGACAGGGCCTGGCTTGAGCGACGGTGCTGGTGACATATCGACATCTACGGTTATGTCAAGTGCGGGTGTTACGCCGTCGGACGAGGTGAACATCCGCACTCCAAGCCCGCTCTCGCTACCGATGGGCGTTGTCGACGGCAACAACAACAACAACAACAGCGACCGTGGCCATCATAACTCCAACGCCCGCGATCCGTATCTAGCTGCGGAGTTTGAGGAGTTGCTGTACGCCGATAGTGCGAGCACTCGCAACAACTATCCTGCTCTGGATTCGGAGTCGATTGAATTTGGCCTCGCGGGCAAATTGGGCATGGGGAGAAGTGATGACAACCCGTGGGCGACGTTTGGCGGGTTGAGTCGCACGAAGCCACCCATCACGTTTGACGTCGAGGCGTTCCTTGAACATATGGTTCAGGACAGTGCTTGTCTCGGACGTGCTCCTGGATTTAGGAAGGAGACAGTGGACAAGGCTTTGGCTATAAGCTTGCAAGAGGGTTTCTAAGTAGTTGCGGAGGTCTCTGTGCTTGTTGATGCTCGTTTGTGGTTATTGACTTGACTGTCTTGGGAATGTCCGACACATGTGGTATTAATGATATTGGAGATACATACTCCTACAGGTGCTCAAGAATGAATTATCGCCTTGAATACAAACTTTTTGATTATCTGTTCCTGACTACCGCTACGCGCTGAGTAGTTCAAGTCTTCTCACACGTGGGCATAACCTCTTCCCCAGCTATTTTAAGTTGTTCACTGCCTTTGCTTGAGCACTCTAGTCAGTGTGTACACACACAAGAGATTTGCAAAATCACAAAACCCATTAAAAGCTAATAAGACTATCTGAATTGCACTCTTCATCATCATCATCATCATCATCATGCAACTTTCGCATTACCATTCCCTACGTAACTAGCTTAACCACGCACTCACTCACTCGTCCCCTTTCTGCAGGGCTACGCCTAGTATCTCAGGACACCCCGTGATCCCCCCCCTTTTATCCCTTTATTCCCTCTTGTTCCCACACCTGTTCGCAACCAATGTCATTGAACGTCCCATTGTTGTATACACTACCATACATACACCCTTGTGTTAGCAACAACCCTCCGATCTCATCGGTCGACTCCCACTCACAGTCCTCCCAGCCCCTCGCAGTCCTGAAATCTCATGGCACATGTCTACAGTAGGTACCTCGTACGTGAAAAATGGCCAGTGGGTTGAAGTTTGAGTTGCATCCTCCAGGGATTTTTTTTTTTTTAAAAAAAAAAACCCCTTTGGATTCACTTCCGGCCTTCCTGACTCGGATCAAAATCGCCCAGAAACTCGGCGTCGTCGCCGCTCATGTACTGCAGAGGCGGCCTGAAGAAGACGGCGCCGACGTTGGGACTCGACAGGGTGTAACCCATGGACTTCTGCACCTCGGGGGACCACCCGAGGACGTCCTCGGGGCTGTTGATGAGGTAGGCGTTCTCCTCCTGCCTGATGTAGCCGCGCACGTAGAAGAAGCCGTGGACGACGCGGTGCTCGGAGGCGGTGACGTTGGCGCCGCCGGCGTGGTACAGGCTGCCCAGCATGATCCACATGTCGCCCGGGTCGAGGGCGGCGTAGGTGGCCTCGTGGCGGTGCGGCACGCGGGCCGCGTCCCACAGGTGGCTCCCCGGGATGGCGAGCGTCGCGCCGTTCTCGAACGACGTGTGCACGCCCGCGATCAGGAACCCGATCAGCACGTCGGACCCGTTGCGGTACCCCGTCGCCGTCTGGTCGACGTGGTCGACGTGGTAGTTCTTGTCGTCCCGGTGCAGCCTCTGCGCCTGCGCCCCCGGTCCGATGTCGAACGTGAGCGCGATCGTGCACACCGCCTCCGACGTGTACGTGTGCTTCGTCTCGCCGTAGTAGTTGGACGTCGTCTTGTCGATGAAGGCCGCGTTGACCGACCGGATCAGGGGGTCGACGAACCACGTCTCCCGCGCCGTCTTGCTGCGTCCCACGAGGTTGGAACATCGTCGTGTTTCCGGCGGGAACAAGTCGCCCTAGATAAGATATTCAACAACCCCCGAGTTAGTTGGATGACAACCTCGGGTGTATGATCTCGACAGATATACATCAATATCACCAAAGGACAATAAGGTTTTTTTTTTTTGTAAAAAAAAAAGAAAAAAGAATCTGGTCAGCAACTTGTAGTCTGTTCGGCCGTATATCCTCTTCTAGCCCAGGTCTCCTTCGTGTCGATGGCAGCATCGAATGATACAAAACAAGACACGAGTAGTACAAAAACTGAGAGCACCAAAAGGACACCAACCAGGCGTTTGAACAGTATTGAACGATACGCAAATATCAGAAAGTGCCAAAACCACCAAACCCCGACCTGCCGGGGTGATTCTTGAATGCTCTCAAGGAATGAACAGCATCAATTACATTGTTCAACTGCCACAGCAGCCCGAATAAAATCGAATAAAATGGAATAAAATCAAAATCAAGAATACTGGGCACTCCTAAACGATGCCTTTCTTTCTTTCTCTCTCTCTCTCTCTCTCTCTCTTTCTTCGTTCGATGCAGTGTTGGATCATATACACGGATGTAGTACTCCGTACTCAGGCAGGTATTTCTGAATATTCAATCATTCACTCACCTTCCATGGCTTATCGGCGTCGAGATACGGCCGAACCTCGTTGTTCACCGTCTCGACGGTTTCCGGGTCTGCGAACCCCTTCACCACGCAACACCCATCTTTGGCAATGGCGTCGATGATGCCCTGTGTATCGGACCGACCGAGGCGTTGAATCTTGGGCGTTGATACCGTCATGGTGACCAACTGAACTGATTCGACCTTGAAAAATATATCACCGATCAGACTGTGACGAGACTCGGTAAGTCTTCTTGTCGTACTATTTAAACTTCTTTATACTTCTCCTGTATTCTCTCCTCAATGATTGTCTTGTCCTCCTCAAACAGATACGACAGATATCTGCAGTGGATGATGGGATAGAGCGCAACGGCTATCTCCGCCCTTATTCTCCCCCCTGAGTCGTCCAACCTCCAACCTTCAGTTCATCTGGAGATAAACAACACAAAAATCTACTATCGACGCCGACACCTTCCTCCCGTCCATTTCCAGATTTACCATCTCCGAAAGTCCAAAGTCGTAGTATCTTCTTAATTTCTATCTTGAGCTCTAACGGCTCCAATCGTTCCTCCTTGATTACGTATCTAACATACATAGACTCCTCTCCATGGGGCTGCAAGGGTATTCTGATAAGCAATCCAAGAAAAAGGACATGTTCGCTTTCGCTTTCGCTGAACCACCAACAACCAAGATAGACTGAATCTTGAAAGACCCATGCAAGCCATCGGTCTGCCCCTCGTGCAGCAGCCGTAGCAGCAGCCGTAGCAGCAGCATCATCATCATCGTTGTTGTTGTCGTCGTCGTCGTCGCTTACCATCGGGTATTCATGGTTCTTCAAAAAAAAAAAGAACTCCCTCGTGAAACGCCTCGCTGAAGACGCAATTCATAATCGTACAAGACCCAAAAAAAAGAACAGAAATCATCTACAGCCTGCGGGAGTGCACCCATGTACACTCATCTCATCCATCCACTTCAGCTTGCTCATTCCGGCTTTCTCTTTCTCCTCCTTGCTTTAACACCTGGCTTCCACAAGAACTTTCGGCAATTCTTTTCGCCGCAGTGGCATCGAATAAGGCCGTCAGCCAAGTCGGCATCACCACTCTCAACCCCGGCAATGGCTTCGGCGTTTAGATGGTCGTCATCGTCTTTCGACTTATAATCGATGGTGATCTCAGTACCGGCGGCAATGTCTTTGATTGCGAAGAACGGAAGGTAGTAGACTCGTTTATCTCCCTTGTGGATCTGGACAATAAAACTGCGGGTATTGGGATTACAGCTGTGGTTGGCGAATCGCATAGCAGACCCGAAATTCTTGCCGTCGATGTGGTAGGAATCTCCACCAAACCAGTCCATGGTGTAGATGTAGCTCGGTTCGTCTTCGGCCGCTGCGTCCTCTCGGTTGCGAAGTTCTTCTTCCGTAATTACTTCGCCAAGATAAAGATCTATAAACTGACCTTTGGCAATATTCTTCGTCGAGCGGACTCCAAAGCCACAATTGGCAGTCTCAAAGATTTCTAGAGGAAGTGTTCGACCGTTGCCGACCACACGGTTATAGCAACCAGGACCGCATCTACAAAGTTCGTTACACTCTGTGATCTCGAAGTGCCTTGCCGAGGGATCCAGCTCGCGGTCGATGTATTCTTCTGAAAGGACGACGAGGCCATCAGAACGTCTGGTGTAAGTGCGGACTTGCTTCGTGTACTTCTGGCCCGTGGCCTCGTCTTTCCAATCCTTCCGAAAGCATAGACATTCTGAAGAATGACAACTGAGACAGTCGCACCCGTAGTTTGTGGACGGTGGAGCTGTTTTGATGCCTGGACAACTAAACACATAGCGATCGACAAATTGAAATTTCCCGTTCAGTCGTCTTTCATTAACGTCGTTGACAAACGTTAGTGGAGGGTTCATATATTCCTCGAATCGACTTGTGAGGATCTGTTGTGCGGCCTCCGCGGGATGAACCAGTTCACCTCCCAGACCCAGCTTTCTCATTGAAAGGTCTAGGCCTTGGTCAGATGGCAACTTTGTCCGGGTCACTTTTCGTGCCTTTTTCGAGGCCAGCTCTTTCATCCTCTGCTCATGGACATCATCTGATTTGGGCCGATTGAAATCCTGAAAACACGAGCCAAAGAGCTCACGAGCCTCTTGTGGATTCTTCAGCGCAGCAATTGGCCCTTTCTTCAACTCTTTCAGCATATTCTTCCTGCGTCGTTGAATCGGCTCTGGCTTATGTCCGCGAAATGAATCCAAAAGCCGTCGGGATGGGGATACAACGACCTCTATTCGAGGCTTGGTATTTGTCACCTGCTTTGGGGTGGTATGTGTTGGGCTCGCTGGCCCTTGACTGGGCCTGAATGGGACATTCTTAGAAGGAATGTCAACGGATATCAAACGTTGAGTCGAAGAGCGTGGGATGGTTTCGGGTGCCGAGTTCTGTGGCAGCTTAGATTCTTTCATACGGTGCGCATATGGAGACCGCTTCCCCCAAGGAGACAATTTCTGCGTCTGATTTGCAGATGGCTGTACGGGTGTAGTATGCCGGGGTGGAGAGGGCGGGGATCGGTAGCTGTTGTATGTGCCATTTGGACCGCCATGGCGAGAACCATTATTCGTCGCAGACGCAGAGGAAGGATTTCTGACAGTGCGAGGCACTGGTGAAGTAGACCTCGTTCTCTTCTTAGGTGGCTCTATGGCAAGCTGGTAAAAAATAATCAGTCCTCTGCAATGAGTCCTCGTTGCCACCGTAAGAATAGGTGATGGTAGAGATGAAGGTGGAGCGAGGGGAGTTTGACTGCATTTGTCTCCTGAGGAGACGCAGGTGCCAGATCGGGTGCTTAGTCAGCGCCTGGAGCAGGTAGACTTACAACCTCATCGTCCTCAGACTCCTCTGAAAGTGAAATGATATTCGACCTGTACCTCTGGAATTTGTTAACCTTGCGGCCTTGAGACAAAAACAAGCATACAGATATGTTGATGTTCAGGTCGACCGAGCAGAACCCACGCTCGACGCGTCGCGCGGCGCCGGAGTAAACTGGTCGACACAAGCATCACAACAATAAATAGATGAAATGATCTCAAGTTGAAACAAAAACACAACAATGAAACTTGAATAATTGACGGTAAAAGGAAATAGTCCTTAAGGCACTGAACTCTTACCAGGGCGTCCGCGAGTTTTCGTTTGGAGATTAGATTTGCCATCGCGTCAAGAAGGCTGACGGCGCCACTTGACTCCTGGGGCCAAAACACATTCCAACTGTGGATCCGCGCAGCGTTTAAAAACAAGTATTAATTCAGTCTTTTAGAGGGTTAAAAACGTGGTGGGAGTAAGTTAGAGAGGAAAGTAGAAACTGGCCGCGAATAAATTGTAGAAGTTGAAAGGAATTCAAATGTCAGACTTAGAGCTGAAGGGAGACACAAGCTAGAACAATGAATCAGCAGCGCCAAGACTATATTATCTAATTTTATTCTCTTAACTATATATAGTTCTAATTGAATAAAGAAATACTAGTAGTATATAATACTAATACTGCTTACAAATTATAGATATAAACTTAATACTTGCAGTGGTCATTACTTTAAAATTTAAATTTCAAAAAACGAGGTTAGATATCTCTAATGACTTCTTAGTGATACTGTTATTGAGACAAAATTTAGTACGGCTTTATCGCTTTCAACTTTGCGATAGACATTGGGCACTACTACTAGTGTGCCACTAGTAACATTAACAGGATTATGCATAGCCACTACTACAGACTCCTGAGCCTCGATCCAAAATTTTGTTATGGTCTATAACTTGCCGTCAATGAATAGGCAGTGATTCAACAAGTATCAGTCTTCCAAGTTCTGCCGACAGTTTTGTTGAATTTGAAGTTGTAGCAGTGTTATTACTTCCCAAATTCATTTGTCAGGACATGATTTCTAGAATTAGTAATTTGGCCTTTGGGAGAAATTATCACGCTACTACCAATCACTCTTTACCCGCGCCTTACTACTGACTACTTCATGTTAGGATTCTCGGCATCAAAAGGAAACCCTTTAGATAATTACTCCGTACTACTCGCGCGAGTCTTAACTTTAAGGTATAACGTCCAAAGGTACAGGACGCCTTGATTTTCATCGAGTTTTCAAACCCTCTTACACAAGTCGCTGTTTCCATTCGTATCCTCTAATCGTCATTAGTCTCCAAGACTCAATCCTTCACCATCGCCAGTATCATCACCCTCGTCAAACCCCATCTCATCGTCTTCCATTTCATCCTCTAACCCACCAACAAGATACTTTTCGTTCTTTCCCTCGGTTCCGTCAGCGACAACATTGCCATCTTGCACCTCACAGCCCACGAGTGTGCTCTTGTTGCCGATTTTGGCCTTCTTTCCCACCACAGTGTTTGTGAGGACGCACTTATCTCCTATTGTAGCACCATCCATGATCACACATCCGGTAATTCGACTTCCAGTGCCAATGGCCACGCTCGCACCGATTACACTAGACTTGATCACACATTGCGTGGCAATCGTACTGTTGCTGTCGATAAGAGTGTCTGACCGGGAAATCGTGACTCTTGGCGCAATTGTGGTCGTAGCGTGCACTTTGACTTGGTGGGCGAACGGTGATACATGTGTCTTTGCCGCAATCGACTCTTCCACCGAGGGCACCTTTGCAAGAGCGAGTGACACTGAAAGTAGTAGAGGCGTAGTATCGACTCGTCGAACCAGCGGAGCATCAGGAGTAGAAGGAAGGATGTATGACAAGATTGGGGGGACAAGCGGGACTGGACCTTCTTCGTGGTCGTCTTGAGATCCGCCGCCGGGCGAGAGGATACTATCGTCAGGGTCGGCGTGGACTCTCGTGGCAAGTCTGGCTGTGCGTACATGTGGCGTCAAATTTGCTAGTGCTGGCGTGGTGATTTGCGTGCTACTCAAGCTGAGCAGATCGATCTCTTCTTCAATGGGAATCTCGTGGTTAGGTAGCGGCGCTCTATCGCTCTTTGGCTGTGGTGAGAAGATCTTTCTCGCACCAAAACGCGCACGATAGGAAGGCTTCCGCCACTCTGCTTTGGCCCACGTCCCGACAAGATCTTCGCTGACTGACTCAAAGTCCTCGTTGAGATTCGCAAAGTCCTTGACCCAGAAAGGAAAGAAATAAATATGCGCGTCGCGATACTTGGTAAGACATTTTATCGCACCGTGCTTGCGGAGTAGAGACTGGCGGATCTTCCAAGCCTTGTCCTCTTCGCATTGATCCCAGAGTTCGGACATGGGCATAGCCCAGACGAGTTTCCGGAGGATGCCTTGATCGAGAGAGGATTTGCTTAGTGATGAAGGAATGTCCTGTTCCGGGTCGAGTTTCGTGGTGCACATGAAGTCGCATTCTTCATGTTTGACGGATTCCTCGCGATCGAGAGTGTTGTACCATATGCTCAAGCCGCCACGACGACCGCGAGACTCGCCACCAAGACCCAGTAATTCACTGCGTGACGTCTCAGCATCTTGGTTGTGGCCGATGCCTCCAGGTCCGCCCAGACGGGTGAGATACGTCTCGAGGAAGCTTTCTCCAGGTATGGCGCAAATGAGGTCGCATGGCAAGAGTATAAAATCGGATTTGATCACTTCCTGGACCTCTGGAAGTCGGATGAGTTCGGCTGTAGGGGTTGTGAATTCGAGGTCTTGTGGTGCGAGGAGGTCGGGACTTGGTGAAGGCAGAGAAGTGAGGTAGGGGTTTTGTGCGAGAGCGGCTGCAATGGGCTCTTTTGACGATGGTGGAGCGATCAGCGTAATATCTGTAACGCCCATGCGGTAGCACCAATCTAGGACATACCAGATCATGGGCCGGTTTCCTACTTCGACGAGAGCCTTAGGGAATTCATTGGGCGTGCTGGTGAATGTGCTCAAGCCTATACCTGGACCGCAAAGGATAAGGGCTTGGAATCCGGTCTGAGGCATCTTGCGTGGTCTGAGAGATCGAGTTCTGTGATAGTTCTTCAGACGGGGTTGGCGGGTACTTGTGAGACTGGGTGGTGACTCATGCCCCGGATATGGCACTGAGTAGGCGAGATTGCGCAGAGGCGAGCTTGAGAAACGCTCGAACAAATGATCGGGACTTTCGTCGTCTCCGTCGGAGACTGTACGATGCAGCGATGGTGGCAGCGGTTGATATGGAGGTGTTGAACCAGCGACGCCCTGTCTGCCTCTTACAATTGCTGAAAGACGCAAAAATTGGATGCGCGGGTTTAGTGATTGTCGCGGTACGTTTCCGGCGCCACTATCGGTCTCTTGGATCTGTCGAGGCACTTGAGCACTTGTATCTATGGCATCAACATCACCAAGAAGACTGAGGGAATTTTTGGCTTCGGGCGTGAAGCGCGTCTGCATGTAGGTGAAGGAATTTGCTTCCATCGTGACTGAGAAATGCGTGTCTGACGGAGCTTGATGTTGGTCTTGGCGTCGAGATCGACTGAAGCGTCGGAGTGACGACCGGCGGATACATGACGAGGGTCATTCAGATCATCAAATCTTGCATGTCAACAAAGAGAACTCAATGGGTCGGCAGATCAATTGACAATGCCATTGTCTTAATCGCCATTGTCGGCGAAAGCGTCTTGCGGCTTGTCAGGGTCAAGTGCGACTATGGTACGGTGAGGAAGAGCGGAGCGGAATGGAATTGTCAGTATCATGATTCAAGATTCACAGCTACTGTGCCTCCGACTCTACACAATTCATCTTCCTTTTGCGACAGTTTTTAGTTACTTCTAGAATACTGTGCCTGTCACTCATTGATCCGAATGAGAACGCCATACAGAATCAGGCTCTACACTTCAGCAGCATTGGCGGCTTGTTGATCCCCATTTCCATTCGCCGCTGCCTTGTCCTTCTCCCAGTTTCGGGCAAAGACCTCGTTAAGTGCGTCCTGGAAGATGTGGCAGTTGTAGTCAATCAGGCCTTTTTTGTCGTTTGCCCCATCATTCTTGATAACAGCCACCAGGCATAGATACCTGTAGTTTGATCAGTAAGGTCGGTGCTTTGCAAGGCTGGCAATGAAGTCTCACCGATTCATCTCCTTCAAGTAGATCATCGTTCCATCATGTACCGTGACCGAAGATTCTGCTTCCTGCATCTGTTCTCCGAGCACCTTGTTGTGACTGCGTTCGTATCCGTAGATGTCTGTGATGTCAACAATGACGTCGATGTAATCCGAACACATCTCGTAGACTTCCATATCGATTGGTCCGCTATCACTGGCGACATAGATCTTGCTCAGAATGTCGAATAGGTACGCTTTGGCCATTCCGCAGTTGTTGACAAGAATGGTGAGGAGGTTTTCGAGGGTGTTGAGCTGGGGAACGAGCTTCTGGATAACCCTACTGAAAGCTTCGAAGATGGAATGGTCGTAGATGGATGTTAGGTGATAGGTGATGTTGGGGTTGATGTATCCAGCGTCGCTGAGATCGTCGTTGACACGTTGTACAATGTCCTGATAGATGTCGGAGCGTAACTCTTCGTTGAGGCTGTCAATTTTGTGGACGAATACCTCAACATTGATGTGCGGAAACGCGTTCTGGAGGTTTAGTATTGTCGTGGTGAGCCGATTCAAAGAGTCACTGTAGTCATCCTGCGCGTCAATGACCCAGACAAGAGCGCCGATTTCCGAGAAGATTTCTGTGGTGTCGAACGTAGGATCGAAATAGTCAAGTTGGCCAGGAAAATCCCAGACTTGGAAATCCATGAATGATCTGACCGAGTCTTTTTGAATACGCGTCGTAGATTCGAGGAAGAGAGTCTCTTGAGGGGGCATTTTGTGGAAGACCACACTAGTAATTGAGGATTTCCCGCTCCTTCGAGCTGTCAGCCACCGTCTGAAATAGGTGCATCGCAAATAGACCTACCGTCGCTGTCCCATAAGCAGGAGCCGAGGTTTGTTCTGGCGCAGCTTTTTATCCATCGTGAAGACTCCTCCTTCAACTTTGCTACTGGGATTCGGGGCCGGTTGGACAGTGTCGTGCTTGTCAACGGAAAGAAGGCTCAACTTCACGGCTTTAGTAATTTACACGTGTGAAAGTAGCAGAGCATGTGTTCAAAAAGAAATCTTGCGGGAGAAGGAGGCACTTACTGCGAGCGATGGTGGCGAACCGGGAGGAGTTGTAGAAAGCAGTTCGAGATTGCGGCGCGGCGGAGAGCCGGGAGAGGATGTTTTGTGAGCTGGTGAACCTATGGATGACTCTTCATTGGGAGTGCTATGGTTGTAGTGGTATTAGTCTCGTGAGTTCACAACGTAGCAGAAACATACAAGTCCGACATGCTGGCCGAGGAAGTTGAAACCCCATGAGATCGTGATGTGCCAAAAGCGAGGTCTCAAAGGGACAGAAAAGCAAGCAAATGGCAAAACATGAGAACTGTGTCAGGGACACGTCTTGATCTTGTTGTTGCAATGGTGTCGTCGCCATGGGCGCAAGTCAACATCCCACCATGTCTCGGCGACAATCAGATCAAGTGCATTGCAATGCAGAACCGATATTGCAACTTCATTTTCTTACCTTGTGATTCCTACGAGGAACGCATTTTGTGCACAGTGACCTGGTTATCTTGAAGTCGTCCTTTCTTGTTGCAGCTCTCATCGATCAAGCTTACAAAGTCGAAGAGTTTGAAGAGCCGCATGTAATTTATGTGGGTGGCACAACAGCAAGTATCGACAAGACAAGGTGTCGTATCTAGGTTTTCTTCCTGATAGCTGTCCGGTGAGTTCAATAGGAAGGTATAGAGACGGAGAGGTAGAGGATTGTGGTCATTGTGGTCATTGTGAGGCTAAAACAATACTTGGATCAGGAGATACATTATTCCGATCCGACCACGGACATTCTCTACGGTGGTGCATACGGAGGACGAACTTGCATACGGTGGTGCAAGTTGTCAACTTTCAAAAGAACGCAATGCTCGCCCATGCAAATAAGAGACACCAGAGAGTATCAGGCACACAGCTACGGATCCTGGCCCTTTAAATGGTAGTTAGAGAGTCCGTTAAGCGAAGCTTTCGAAACCTGGCCATTCGTCGATTTTGTCAATTCAAACGGTAGACGGTTTATACGGTTCCCTGTGTGTCTTCTTATGGACAGCGGACTCTCCGACGGTGATTGACTAAAAGTTTAGCACTCCACACACCTACGACCGAACGCACGGAGTGACTCGCTACGACCGTATGCTACGACCGTAGTGGCAGATCGGTGTTCTCAATGATTTCTAAGACAACCTACTGTACAAGAGAAGAAAGGATTAAATTCCCCAATGAGGGCGACATGGGACCAGGGGCGTTTGATTCAGCACTAGACGAGCTGAAGTCAGACTCATCATAATACAACCAGTGACTCGTACAACCATCCTAGCCGCTCATCTCTCGAGAATTGTCCAGGGCGTAGTCAGCATTGCTCAATTTCGATCTCGAGTATTTGTAAAAGAAACAGGAAACTCGGTGTTTGCTGAGCTCGATGGCGTTGCGTCTTTGCATAATGTCTTTGAGAGGATTGTGTTGAGCGCGCGGGTAGGAATACGAGGACGGCTGGTGTGTCCGAGCAATGGCGAAAGAGTGTGCCGTGCTGCGATAAACGGCCCCAACGCTTCCATCTTCCCTCATCCTGGCCGAATATCACGATTACGATTCTCAATCTTCGGATTCTGATTCACACGGAAAGGCTCATCTTTACGTCAATCTCGATTGGCTCCACCATCCGGCTCATCCTCGTGTTTCCGTCTTCGGCTGCGTTTGGCGACGGCCGCAAGCGCTTGCAGTCGATTTTCTAAGCGCTTGCGGTCCCCAAAATCGCTACCGTTTAGCGAGTAAGTGCTTGCCAGGAGTGGATCAAAGTCCGCTCACACGCTAGGGTTAGTATGTGCATTAGCATATAAACTAGCCAAAAGGATAGATTAGAAAACCAGAATCGCTCTCCACTTTGGCTAAGCGATATATATCGCTTACAACGCTTACAGAACTCGATACTTTTTGCATAATTTTCGCGATATCTATCGCCTCGATATACTGTCAGTGAAGTCGAAAGCGCCCTTATATCAATGGGATGAAAGGCGTGAACTCCTTTATTTATCTCTCCTTATAGATAACCTTTCTAAGCACATCAACAACCAATGGCCTCCTTCCTTTTCCACTCTCTGTATCGAGAAGTTCAAGGCGAAGAAACTACCTCCGCTAACTCCCTTGCAATTAAACTCTAAGCGCAGTTCATGAGGCAGTACTTAGCGCGTCTAGTATAAGCTTTACTATGTAAGTGGCTAGGGATTTAATGAGTCTACTAGAATATTAACAGTAAGTGAGGAAACATAAGAGATAGCTATTACTATGGATTTAAAAGGTCAAATAAAAGGCTTTTAAAAGAGGCCTCTTAAATATAGACAATAACTTAAATAGATCTTCTTAAAGACTTAAGCAATAGAAGAATATATCTATAGACCTAACAATTCTTTACTTGTATCTAGACTTATGTCGCGATAAAAGATTTTAGATATTGAATTATTAATAGATATCTCTTTAATGAAATCATTATCAAGAAGAGATATAAAAAGAAAAGATAAGTCTCCTATTATAACATCGCGATATTAAAGAGTTAAGATAGAGAAAATAATTAAGCACTATTAATAAGAGTTATTAGAAGTTGTGAAAGTAGTTAGTGAAAAGATAATAAAGAAAAAAACGTCGTAAGATATAATTAACTTACTAGATAATAAATATAGAGATAATATAGAGACAAAGAAATATCTTAAGATAATAGAGATAGTGATAGTGGCGCCTAAGATATTTTACTTACTTAAGACTTATCATTAAATAGAGTGATTAGAGATATAACTTATAAAGAGTCTATAATAATCTAAGATAGACTTAAGACTTTATCTCTTTCTCTAGAGCATTAACTAATCTAATTAGTTTAATATATTTCTGTAATTTTATCTCTTTTACTAGCTATATCTTTCTTTTTTTGCTAAAACTCTTTTTTTGTTAGCGCCAATCAATTTAATAAAGGAGAAGGATTTAAAATAAATTATTCATGTATAAAGACAGCGTCCAATTTATCATTAGAGCCTAAATCTACATTAAAGAATTTATGATCTTAATCATAACAAGCAATAAAGTTAAAAAGCGTAGTGAGAACATAAACTAGATAAACCTAGAAAGTTAGCTAATATATAAGGTGATAGATATATTAACCTCTTATCTACACTAAAACACCGATCTTAAGTTATTATTTAATAATAATAATAAAGTTCTATTATAGTCTAATTTAGCTCTCTCTCGAGACTATATAGACTCTAGCAATTTTTAAGGAAAAACCTAAATCTTATCAAGATTCAAGAAAACCTTTGACTCTCTCTTGAGCTGTCTATATTTTATAGGCGCCTTTCTTGCTACTCTTTCTGTCGCTTTATAATTATCTTTTCCTTTAATTTATAGAAGGTCTTGTTTTATCACTCAGGATAGTCCCTTAGGGGTGTATACTCTGATGTCTCTTTCTTCTCTATCTCCCTCGTAAGTTATAGATATCTTAGCACTCCTTATGCGAGCAGTTAGCGAGTCGCGTGCTTCGCGGCCTTAGGCCTTGAAAGTATCTCGTTGACTCTTTATGTTTCGTAAGCCTGGAGAAGCTCCTCTTATTTATACTTTCGATAGTGTAGAAGAACATAATGTATTGTTTCTATATATTGACTGTATAAGTATAGCGAGAGTATACCTAGGACGTCGATTCTTGCTAGCCACTCATTGAGCCTGATTATCTCTGTCCTAAGAAGGAATAATGTTATCGCTTCAGCTTTTGAGAGGCCTGCGTAGAGTGTGTGTTTATCTAGCTTCTAGTTAATTATCTAGGTTGTTGAGAGATTAGGACCCCTTAAGGTCGCTTTAGCCTTTTCTTATCTAGTCTTCTAGTTGTGGTCTATAGCTCTATAAAGAGTTGTCTTCTTTGATGACGGTACTTCTAGATAGTAATGATGATATTGTTCGCGTGAGGTTCACTGGTGACTTATCTTCTCTTTAATATAGGTGTCTATCTTCTTCTAGATATATTCCCTAGTGAGGCGTGAAAGCTTCACTCGGTGTTAATATCTTATTCTAAGACTATTCTATACTCTCTTAAACGCTTTCTAGATACTCTTTTTAATCGGGTTGTATACGGTTCGCAATGTACTTCTTTTTGCCTGGGTAAGGGCGATAAGATCGAGTGGGGGTATATATATCTCTCTCTTTAGGGCGGCTCAAAGGGTTCTTTTATATCCCCTTATTATGCTTTAAAGGTATTTATTCTATATCTTCGCTAGTGGGCTAATACACGAGGTTAAGAGCGATCTTTACATGATTTATATACTTTATTTCTGCGAGCTATAGAGAAGGATTAGTTATACTATCACTATATAGAGAAGCTTAGTATTTTATATTAATGGTTCTCAGATTAATATAGCTAGCTGAGTTAGCGCCTTTAACACTATAAGTTCCTTATAAGCTGTATATATAATATACTCTTTTTATATAAGCTTTGGGTTAAGCTACACACTAAGGATCTTAATCGCCTTTTATTTTGAGGCAATTTCCTGTTCTGCGATCTAAATACTGTTTACTTATAGATCATCAGTGAGTTATCTACTCTTTATAAAGTGAATAAACTAATATTTCTCTGGGGCGAATTTTGTCTCGTGACTTTCTGTCTATTTCTTATATTCTTAATAAACTATATTTAGTCTATAATAGTTATACTTCTCGCTTAGACTCTATACAATAATATTTATATTATCGATAAAGCTAAAGCCTATAGTGTTGTCTTATCTATTGATAAGGCTTTCGAGGAGCCCTAAAATATAGAAGAGAAATAGAATTAATGATAGAGAGAAGCTCTATAGGATACTTATTTTAGTGTTTATCTAGTCACTCTCGTGCCCTGTATATATAATCTATATATGTCTCCTAAATAGGAAGCTTTAGATAGATTTGACTAGCTATTTTGGGAAGTTCTTTCTCGTGAGAATATTAAGTAGTGTGTTATAAGATATATTATTAAAGGCCCTTATGATATTGAGGCTTAATATTAATATTATATAGCCTAGTTACGCTTACTATACACGCTCTATATAAGTTATTATAAGGCTAATGGCTAAGAGTATTAATCTATTCTAATGTTCACTTATTTAGTTTTAGGGAAGAAGGTTATATTTCTTGGCGATATTTATTATATAGTTAGTTAGCGCTTTCTTTATGAGCTTCACTAGGGTATTCTTAAGGGCTATTAGTTTATATACACCTAAGAGAGAGTAGTCTTTTTTCTTCTTCTTTCTTAGAGCGAGAGTTATAGACTTCTTTATCTCTCTAGAGAGCTCTTCTTACGCGAGAGCCTTATTTATCGTGTGCGCTAAGTGGTCATTAATTATAAGTGAGAGTTGCTTTAGCACTTTATTTAGTATCTTATTAGATTCTGAGGCTTTTTAATTTAGGAGCTTAACTATTAAGCTATGAACTTTATCTATTATCACTTTCTGCTGAATATTTAGCGTGTTTATTGTGTACTCCTCGCACTCTCTTTGCCTGCTTATTAGGGAAGGGAAGAACTTCGCTCTAAGGATTTTATCTTTCTGGGTATCTATATAAATTAGATTATCTTTTAATGTATAGTGTAGTGATAATAGGTAAGAGTTTTTATGTGTGATGTATATAGCTCTTTTGCTTCACTTAGTTATTCTCTAGATATTGTCTTTGCCCTTGTTCTGTGTAAGGCCCTCGATATATTGACGCTAGTTGGCTCTTGTGTTTCTTCTTAGTTCTTGTTTTAGTCTATCTGTAAGGTGATATAATTTTTATAGTGTCTTCTAGTTTTCTATTATAATATATCTACGCCTTATATATCTTGAGCTCGCTAGTAATTCGGATACTATTGACGACTAGTTAGGCCTCGCTCTCTATAATGGCCTAGTTAAGAGGTAGTGTCTCTTTAGGCTCTTTATAATTATTTATTATAGATCTTCTAGAGTGCCTTTTAGTGATGTAGCTTTAATGTCTTTTTACAAACTATATATATCTAGTTTATTAAGTATAAACCGCTTACTTTTTATCTACAGTATTGTTAGGTCAATATCTAGAAGGAGATAGATTAGAATATAGTCTCTTATTAAGGCCCACTATAGTATTGTCCTATAGTATACTATTCTTATACTAATCACTTACTCTATGAATACAAGATCGATAACTAATTTTCTGGTTCCTTATTGTTAGGTAATGTTCTCTTGTTCTGTAAGTAGCTATAGTTTCTTGGTCTTTATAGCTTAGAGTAGATGGTTTGTATACTGGTCGTAAGCGGTTTCTTTCTCTCCCCATTTAGGGTGGTGGGTATTAAAGTCGTCTAGAAGTATTACCTAGCCCTGGGCTTGGTCTATAGTCTGTTAAATCGCTGGCTATATAGAGAGCCTTATTCTGTCGTCTAAAGGGTTATAGATATTAATGATTGAGATACTTCTATTTTAAAGGCTTAGTTCTAGCCTCGCTATATTTGGTTTGTATTATCTATAGTTTTAGTGTATTACACTTATATCTCTCCTAATTATGAAGTATATCTTTATCTCTAGCGTTGCCTTGTACACTAGCTAGTAGGGCTTTAGGCAGTATATCGATTTTATATACTTATTTCAGCTTAGTTCCTAAATTACTAGGATAAGTGATTAAGTAAAGTTATTAAATAGCGCGTGTATAGTATATGTATTTAAGTTATTATAGTTATATTAGATAATCTTTAGTCTATTTATTTTAAGAGCTAAATTTTAGGATCTTTTCTAGTATCTAGCTCTCAGTGAAGTTAATGCGACTCTATTATGGGTCGCGTGCTATCACTTTTATTGTTATGGGCCTACTAACTTTTCTTAAGATTATTAGCTTTAAGGAGACTTCTTAAGGGTGTTTATTAGACATTATTGTCTATCCCTAAGTATCTATTACTGCCTAGTTAGGTGTAACTTATACACTAAGTATGTATACTCTCGCTACGAGATATCTATAGATCATCTTATTATAGTGTTATTAATAGATAGTGTATTCTTATCTATACCACACAGTATAGGCTTTACTGTAGGCCGCGCATAATATCTTAATCTTCTTACACTCGCTTATTTAATAGTCTTCAGCGTATCTACTGTATCTTGTCTACTTTATATATACTGTTTCTGTGTGATCTTATTACTGGTAGTTAAAGTATTGCTTTTTCTGAAGTGATCTATCGAAATAGGCTATCTTATAGAGCTAGACCCTAATTATTAGGTCACCTTAAATAGTATTTCTCCTTATACTTTCTATACAGAAGCCTATAATAAGGGTACTATATATTTTTCCTGTGTCTCTTATATATTGAACTTAGTGCTGTAGATAGAGCCATTTAATTTGGGAGATCTAGATCCCCGAGGCTATATTTCTCAACCTTTTATAGATCTGGCTTACGAGATATATATTGTCTATATACTTTCTGTATATAAGTTTTATACTGAGCGAGAGTCTATTAACCAAGACTAGATAGTCTCTTTTATGAACCTGTAGTTTCTATGTGCTTGGTAGAGCTTGTGCTCTATCCTTAGTGGTCTTGTCCAGAATAACCATGTCTATATTGTCGCTATGTAGCACACGGATTATAACTGTAGCGCTAATAGTCTTCTTAACTTTATTTAGTATTTCTTTGTTTGGCTTGCCTTTCACTGTCAGTATCGAGACACATACAATATATCTATTTAGTTTCGCGTTGAGACTACTACTTAATACTTGTGTTTTAGCCGCGATCTAGATGTCTCCCGCTATAACTGTTGCTCATGTTGTCTTTTCTAGCCTAGGGCTAGCTATAAGCTTTACTAGAGATTTCTCAATGGCCTCAAGACACCTTTTAACCTTATTCCCGAGTACTTATCGCGGGCTGATAGTCTGCGGGACTCTCTCGGCTATCTAATGAAGGGTGTTGAGCCACTTGAACTATACTCCCTCCTCTTTGAGACCTTCTACAATCGTCTTTAGGTCTTCTTTAATTGTACTGTCACTCTTTTCCAGTGATATTACTGTGCCACTCTGTCGGGCGAGTATCACGCGTTTCGCAGCGTGTTTTGACGCGTCGGGGCCTTTCTCAGACGCGTTTTTCTCTCCAGCACCATTACGAGCGCTTCGGGTGCCTTTTGCAGGCTCTTCGCCTGCGTTATTGGTATTAAATAGAGTTGCTTAAGTTATAACTACCGCTGGACTATCACAGTCTATTTGGTCAGCTTTGCTTGCCTGTTTCGCCATTCTGAGTCTTTCCTATCGACTAAATAAACGATTTTAAGTTATTATTTAAGGCATTGAAACTTCTTCTTAAGAACGCTAAATATTCGCTTAATAGCACTTTATAATGAGGTATACCTTATATTAAAGAGTTCTTCCTTATTCTGAGAAAGATTCTCTATCCCGCACTATTTCTATAAGTAATAACAAGTTTTTAAGTATAAAATAAGCATAAAATCACAGTTATAAAAGCCTATATTAACGAGATAGTATAGACCTATTAGAGACTAAAATTTATCTTATACTAATATATCTTTTATAATAGCGATATTATAAGTTAATCTTTCCATTTCTGTGTAAATAAAGATAAAGAGATTATTTAAGAAGCAAGCAGCAAAGATATTTTATGATAGTTAATCCTTATAATTATGAAATAGAATTTACTTTATATAAGAAATTAATATAGAGATATATATACTATTAATAGCGCCATAATATCTATCAAAGTACTTAAATCAATCCTTCTTAAGTCTATTCAATAACTTATTAAGAGCCACTATCTATTTAATCTCTATAGAGTGCAATAAAGAGAGAGTCTCTAGAACTATATAAAAGCAATACTAAACTATTTATTTAGAGTGTTTAAAGATCTTCGCAACAACAGAAAAGCTAACACCATAATGATAGCGATATAGAAAGATTATAACTCTCTTATCAGCCTATAAATATTAACTCTTAAGTCCATACGCGCCGCAGAACCGAACCACCTCTTTAAATGTCGGGATAGATATTCTCATGTAATGCTCGAAAAGAGGAGGATATTCTAGCCAGGTGCGGAGTCGATAAGTTGGTTAACGGGGTTGACGAGGAAGAGACGGCGTTGTTATATAGATATCAAGGACGGCGGAGGCGGCGAGGACTAGAGTGAGGAACCCTACGATCTCCTCTTCATCCTCCATCGCAACACCATGAAAAGGCTATATCAGACTCATTTATATGAAAGACGACGGCCTCAATATTATCAATGAATGGATTCATGAGATTTCACAGGTATGCAAGCCCACGCGTTCTGCTACGCGACGCAGGTAAGTCGCCACCAAATTAACTAGTGCAAGAACCCGTGTTTAGTGCACTCGGCACGCAACTTGGCATTATTTAGGGTGCCGACGCCATGTGGACCGCTTATTTTCATAAGCGCTTGCGTCGCCAAACGCAGCCTTCATGGTCCTCAATCCGGACATTTTTCCACCATGCGCTTATCGCCTTTGTCTCCTTCGTATTGTATCCCTGGTCTCACTGGAGTCCTTGCCCCTTTTCCGCCATTCATGCTCGTGCACACCGCTGGATTTAAGCTCAGCATGCCAAAATGGTTGCATCACTCGTGGCGGACCGCCATCGGGCTGATTTCCTGGCCGTAATGCCAGAAAAGCCCCCTTGCACC
The DNA here is from genome assembly GCF_000836115.1 of Exophiala spinifera. Classification (NCBI taxonomy): domain Eukaryota; kingdom Fungi; phylum Ascomycota; class Eurotiomycetes; order Chaetothyriales; family Herpotrichiellaceae; genus Exophiala; species Exophiala spinifera. The sequence goes on from NW_015622514.1 coordinate 2,400,167, forward strand.
AATTCCTGTCGATGACTATGAGAAATATTGACTTCCTTCGCATGGCTTCTTCGAGTTCTCTTGTGACGATGTAACTCACAGAAAGCAGGCAGGGTTTACATTGTGTCTGTCTTTGCCGGAAGCCGTGTATCTTAACGCGTCGAAATGTCAATAATGGCCGCTGCTGACATAGCGCAGCCTTGCCGGTTGTTGAGCCTGCCAGACGAGTTGAAACTGCACATCGTCAACTATGTAGGCATCCTACTGTCATCGTGACAAGGCTTCATACTAACCTCAATCAGCTCGATGTGCGCAGGGATCTCTACAACGTGTCGAGAACATGTCGTACTCTCGAGGACACAACCATGGCTCGCCTCTATCACGATGTGGACCTGAGTTTATCGGAAGCCAAAGCCTCGGGCACACCCCTTCTCCGGGCTCCAGTGACCCAATCTGTTCGACATATCACGCTGAGGAACGAGAGAACGAGGAAGAGAGCCACGGAGAGTCCATCCCAGCATGAGCAGGTGAACCAGTTGCTGGACATCATACCTGCAGGCCGACTGATCAGCTTTTTGTGAGTGGGATAGAGTTGCAGATACGAGTAGAGGTTAACGGTGACAGGTTGCTCCATCATACTGCCCTAACGGCGCAGACTCTGGAACTCCTCATACATCGCCACGGGACCACTCTGCAGTCTCTCGCTTTCTGCGAGCTCGCTTCGGCGCTGGAACCGACCGTCGTCCCCTCGAACCTGACCAGCCTTGAATGCAGGACTATCAACGATGGAGAGGGAGTCGAGAAGATAATGTCAGCAAACACAAATACCTTGCAAAGGATATACTTGGGACAGGAAAAGCCGCTGCTGATGGGCTATCACCGCTCCAGATTTGGCTCCTTGGAGCGGATCCCACAGCCAAAGGACACATTCTTCACCGCGGCTTTTGCTGTGGGAAACATGCCACGCCTGCGCGACCTCTCACTCTCTGGCATTGACTTGATTCCCCTTCGACCCTCGTCAATCCCTCAGATCGAGTTCTTCTGCTGCCTCGAACGCCTTTCCTTGGAGTCTTGTCCCGGCACCGCCGAGTTTCTCGACCTATTAGCCACGGGCTTTGGCTGGGTGACACACTCACCAGATGCTCCTCAGAACCCGCGCACCCTTCCATCACTGAAACACTTTTTCTTGCGGCACGAAAGTCCTACGGCCGCGCTCAAAGACGCCCTGGTTCACTTCACCACCTCATTCACTGGTCTCCAAACGCTGTCGTTGCTCTTCGAAAATGCAACCATCCTCGAGCGCCCTTCGACTCTGATCGCCGGACACGGCCCTACACTGCGCACACTGGTCCTTGAAGCGCGCATCCAGCCTCGCGAGCACCTTGGCCTCGACACGTCTCGACCTTTTGGTGCCGGCGGATACTCGTCGGATGTCTGGGTGGACACCATTGACGACATTGCACGCCTCTGCCCGAACCTGGAACAGCTCGGCATGGGCTTCCCCTGGAGCGACGAGATGGTGAGGCTGCGCAAAACCTCGCTCCCGGCCCTTGCGGGCCTCAAGACCATGCACGTGCGTAACTTTCCCGAGAACCGCCTCCACTCCCAGGTCGGCGACTACACCATCAAAGAGTACGCGACCAAGTTCATCGAATGGGCCTTTCCGCAAATCTCTGTCCACTGTAAGCCAAGTCTCGAGCACCTCGCGATCGGTCCCACGATACACGAGAGTCGTTGGAAGATGGGTTTCGGCGGTGGCGGCGATGGTGTCGGCGTCAGGTCTCTTCCTCAAAAAATTCCCGAGTTCCTGAGAACTCATCACTTCTGTCTGGACTGGGCGCAGACGCGATTCGGACGCTGGAGTCCACTGATCACTCCGGTAAGCGAGAAATTCATGGAAGAAACGACAGGGGAGAAACCTCTCAAGGGTGTATTTGAGCCGGTGTGGTTGAAATAAGTTTTGTCCTTTTGTTTTCCTCCTCGATTTGCCATTTTCTCATTCGTGCATGCTTCTTTGATTGCTCTCTTAGCGCGGTGACATAGATCTCTTCTTTCTCCTTTGCCTTAGATTTGTGTTTCCAGGGTCGGTGTCGGGGGTTTTCGAGTTATGGCATGGTTTACATCGGGCGCGGGAGATTGCCTCCAAGAGGGTCTACATGTGTGGGCTCACACATCTTGAATCATTTTGGGTTTGGGTCGAGGAGTTCACCGGATTGAGCGAGGTTTCATTTGGTCATCAGGACTTGGTAAGACCATGATTCTAAAACAGGAAGGTCATGACTATGTTTATGACTCTTGACTATAAAATGTGGAACGTCTTGTGTACATGATGTTCGCGGGTTTTGAGTTTGAGGTTGGGGGCTTTTGCGGATCATGATACCCTTTTTCTTTTTCATGCACCGAGTAGAAGACATTGATTTCGATTTGCAATGATGACCAGATAGATACGACATGTCCTCCTCCCATGAGTAAGAAAGAATTTGTCCAGTCCTGAAAATGTATTACAAAAAATACCTGGTGCATAGGTAGGTATCTGACAGGTGTAAAGGTAAGAAACCGTCAAACCGTCAACAGAAAGAGAAGATGGGAAGATGGACGGACGTCCAAGCCACACGTCGAAAGTACCCAGAGAAAGAAAGAAGAAAAATACATGGCCTTTGTCTGTCCCGGGAGTGACGATGAGCAAGCCTCTTAGGTAGTGAGCGTCACTATATCCTG
>NW_015622514.1:2402963-2433353 GCF_000836115.1 Exophiala spinifera
GGGGGGGGGGGAGGCAGGTAGGTGAGTGTACCTAGTCCAAGGTCAAGCCTGCTGCCATACATATCCGAAAACCCGATTCAATCGTTCTCAGCCATCTAGCAGGTAGGGAGTTGATGTTACCTAGTAAGGTAGACAAGTCATGGTTCGAACCAGCAAGCAACAAAGGTCAGTTGGAGTATTCATGTATTAGTTATTTTGAATTCTTTGTCAGATGGGAAAAAAACGCCCATAGAGTTATAATTATAATACTGTACATGTATACACGTACGCATGCATGTATACATAGATAGACCCAGGCAGACATTAGGTAGGTATCTCTTAACTAATAAGAACCTCGCTCCGTCGTTAATGGAACTCCCCCATTCTCAAGCATGTCCACCAACCGCTGGCGTCTCGTAGAGAGGAATTCACGAGTACCAACTCTGCCTCGGCGCAAGAGGGTCGTCGTGAACGAATCCGAAGCCTCGCAGTCCCCTGCTCTTCGAGCCATCTTGGACTCGACCGGTACTGCAACTGCTTCGGCCTGTTCGTGCTGCTCGTTCGTCGCAAAGTTGGGGACAGCCGGACTACTACTAGTAGTGGTGGTGGTGGACGAGGCCCGTCGTTCTTCTTTTGTATCTGGTCTGCCGCCGCCGCCGCCGCCGCCGCTGCCGCTGCCGCTGTGAGGCGGCGTCGTCGTCACAGGCCACCGCGCCCAATGATAATGGATGTTCGGCATGAGAACACCGTTGTCAATCTCCCTTTGCATGTGGGAGGTCCAACTGGCAATCTTCTTATTCTTGATCTCGTGATATTGTTGCTCCAGAGCTCGTAACACGTCCGCGTCATCATCGGCTTTGATGGCGTTCGTCAAGCTCGTCTTAGTGTCGCGACGTTTTGGCGTGGCCGCCGGCCCCGCTCGGTCCACCGCCCTATTGTCGTCGACGGCAACGCCGACTTTCACAATGGAGTTTGACTTTTCATCCCACACCCAGTCTCCAGACTTGCCGCCGCTCTTGGCGACGACCCGAGTCGCTGTCAGGACCATGGCCTTGTCCACGCCCTTCAGCATGTCGTACATGGTCAATCCGGCCACGGACGCGGCCGACATGGCTTCCATTTCCACGCCTGTTTTGCCTTCACAGTCCACGGTAGCCGTGACGGCGACGCCGCCATACTTCAACGCGTCTTGGCCCAGTGCCAGGGGCCCCGCGGTGAACGGCTTGGGGAGTTGATCACTCATGAACGGTTCCAGATGGACTCTCACCCCCGTAATACATAGGCCTGGATGTGCAAGCGGAATCAGGTCGGCCGTCTTCTTGGCAGCTTGGATCCCGGCAATGCGAGCCACAGCTATGGCGTCGCCCTTGCGCAGACGAGCTGCGAGCAAGGCTCTATATGTTTGAGGGTCAGAGAACAAGAGGACCGTCGTTGCTGTGGCCGACCGTCTTGTTGGAACCTTGCCCGAGATCGAAACCATGTGGGCTTCACCGTCTGTTGTGAGATGGTTCAGCTCGGGTGGATCCTTGTCAAACTCCGACGACGACGAGGAGGAGCTGTGCCGCACATTTTCTTGAGAAGACAACTTGCGCGTTTTGACTCGAGCCCGGGCTTCTGACCAGGTATGACTTCTGAATGAAGGGATGTTTTCCGGCTCACTTGTCGGAAGAAAGCGAAAGTCTCCTTGGCAACGAATGTAGCGGAATGTGTTCTTTGACAAGACTCGTCTCGATCCTGTCTTTTGGGGCGCCGAATCGTGATACCATCGACGAGCGAATGCTGAACTGCGAGTTGGGGAGGACGAAAAGTGCCGCCAGTGTATGCGCGACATGTTGGGTGTCGAGCTTGCTAATAGGTGGAACGGGACAGACGATGAGTGTACTCTGCTGAGATGCGCGCTGGATCGAAGTTCTGAGTGCAATTGTGGTAAAAGAAATGTGGAAAGAGAGGGCATGTCATCTACAAAATAAGTCAGCACCGTAACTGACCACACAAGCAAAGACAAGATCTTGAAGGAGAGCGTGGATTCAAACTTGAATATCGGTCTATGTTCATTACGAAAACTTCGCTGATATCCAAGAGAGAATACGTTTTATATTGCCGTACAAATCATAAACACCTGGGGTTAGGGACATTTTGTTGATATGGCTTACCCACCGATTAGGATCATTGGTCTGTTCTTCATATTTTCTAGCTCGCCAATGCCGGCGTGCTTTTCCTTCTTCCGTTTGACGGCCATGCCGATGACGTCGAGTAGTCGAGCTTCCTTTTCGGAAACCCCCAACTCACCAGTACTATCTGGAAGGGCTTGTCGCCTATCCATCTCGAGTTGCCTGAGAGCCTCCATGGCCTCGGCGTCAATAGGTCTTCCGTTGTTGGATTCCCGGAGAATATCACGAAGGGATACTTCGGCGTTTCCAAAGAGGCAGACCTTCAAGTTGCCGTCGCCAGTGATGCGGAGTCGGTTGCATGTGCCACAGAAGTTGTGCGTCATGCTGGTGATGAAGCCCATGCGACCAACGAAGCCGGGGATCTGGTATGTTTTGCTCGTGTCGTTCTTGTGGTCTTGGACTTTCTGTACATCCGGATACTTTTGCCGAATAAGCGCGAGCATTTCGCCAAAGCTGATCATCTTTTTTTCTGACCATTTGTTGCCATCGAAGGGCATGTACTCGATGAAGCGCACTTCAATGTCTTGCTCTCTGCCAAGTTCAACAAAGGGCAGTATTTCTCTCTCGTTCAGTCCGCGCATGACCACACAATTGATCTTCAGCCGGATCCCTGCGCCGATTTTGTTCATCTCCAGGATACGATTGATGGACTTCATGACGGCGTCGTGCCCATTTCTGCGGGTCATGATGGTGAATTGGTAAGGATCGAGGGTGTCCAAGCTTAGATTCACCCCAGTCAAACCAGACTCGACCATCGAGTCCAGCTTACGGTGCAAGGATATCCCGTTTGTAGTTATGCACAGCTCTTTCAATCCATTTTTCCTGAGATTTCCAATCTGATGCATGAGGTCGACTATGTCTTTGCGGACGGTCGGCTCACCACCCGTCAATCGAATTTTGTTTACGCCCTGGTTGACAAACAATTCGGCCAGGTAGATGATCTCCGGCGTGGTCAATAGCTGCTCCGACGGGGACAGCGGCACACCTTCCTCCGGCATGCAATAAAGGCATCGTAAATTGCAACGTTCGGTAACGGATATACGCAGGTAGTTGTGCTCCCTGGAGTAGTTGTCGGTCAAAAAAGAGGAGAAGGACCGCGGTTCATGTTCGTTGCGCAGTTTGTCCAAGCGACGTCTTTCCCGTGCAGGTTGGCCTGATGATTGCACTTTATGTGCTTGCCATTGAGGAGTGTCTCGAGCCGGCTTTGGTTGCCCAGCCGGCGTAGTCGACAATGGACGCTGGGGATAGCGAAGTGGTTTCGTGTGGCGAAAGGATTGTGGCCTGGTTTGGCGCAACGAGGTTGCTATCATCTGCTTGAAAGCAGCCTCAGCCATGGTGAGAGGGAGTGAAAACGTCGAATGATTTCTGGCATCGGAAAACCCGACATCAACAAAGCTCTATCATGATTAACAAGCACGTTTGACGTGGATGGGGTAAAGGATGAGGCTACACGCGGAAGAGGCAAGCGAAATATCGAAACGGATGGCTCAACCGAGGACAAGGTTGAGTTGCAGTAAGCAGCAACAATTAGTCACAATCTCACATTGGCTTGATCGACGACGAGAGGGATGAAAAACTCGGAGATGGACGCCAAATCTGCTCGTACGAGGAACAACAGTAAGAGGTCGACAGCAGAGTGGTGTGGCGGTGCAGTGTGGCGGTCTGTGGCACAGTTGAACTCACGTGGTGTCACGTGGCATCTCGAGTGTGCTCAACCCCTAAGGTTGCGTTTGGTGCGTTTTTAACCTTTAACCGGCTCTGCGTTCGCCCTTTTGATGACTTTTCACCGGAACACACGGGACTTGCCCAGGGCGAATGACTTTTAGTTGTGGCTGCAGGACTACGTCATTTTTCGAGCAGATCCGTGATCAATTGGACGCTTTGGGCCCCCGGAGGCCGTAGGCACGCTCTTAGGTGTACCCTTGAACGGCATCTTTCTGGGGCGGAAGGGATTATGGGAGGACATCACACGTGCAATTCGCAAGGACCCCTTTGCTAGAGGCCTTGGATAGGTGACATCGGGCCAACTGCTTGAGGCTAGACGCGCGAGGAGACTCAGGTACCTCGTGCTCTGTGTTTTGTGGGCTGTCAGTCAAGTCTCAGGGATGACCGATCATAGCTTCGGCAGTTTACAGCACACAGGGGCTGTTTCAAGGGTGTTTCGGGGCACAGTGCTTGTTTTGCCCAATTAAACGATGAAGGACCCTTTGGACAGAGCGAGACTTCACATACTGAGGAGTCTGTCGGTTGCAGTCAGATTTGATTTAACTGCCCGGCACTTGTGCGTGCCTCGCAAGCCGCGACATACAGTATAAACTCAGCTTACAGATACTGCATGTGGAACTGGGTTTTTGCCATGAATAGAATCCACGCTGATCTGCCAGCACCAGTAAAGGACTTGTACACCTGGAGTCACGGCACTCGCTGCATGAGCAGGTGGACGGATAACGTGAACTCACTAATTGCTGTGCACTGGCCACTCGGTACTCTTTTTGACGGCAGCCTAAGGGAGAGATGTGGAAAATCCAACGGCTGCAGTGGCCTAAAGAGGTGGCTCGGGGCCTCTCTCAATGGGACGCCGGAGTGGGTGAAGCCGGTGTTCCGACTGCCTGGCTCCGATTGGGCCCAGTTGCGAGGTGAATCAAGGCACAGCCTCAGTCAACTTCGTCTTTTGGCGTCTGCTCGGCCGATGTCTCTGTCTCTGTCTCGCTCTCAGCCCACGCTCTCCTCGCGCCGTGGTTCATCCCTTCCTGGTCCAGCGGCTGCTCACTGCCCACTGCCAACTTCTCATTCTCATCCCTTTCCAATCTTTCCCTTCTCACTCCTCCTCCTCCCACACACTCCATTGCGCCTCGACCATCCTCGTTATCCTCCCCAGAACCTCTTCAAAGCGACCTCACGTCCATCCTTCTCAGAACCATCGTCATCCGCAGGCGGCCCGTCGAGTCCGTTAATTTCAGGCAACATCGCGAGCCGCGCAGACCAACACACCACTCGTCGACAACGTTCAACAACATCTCCAGAATGAACCACCTCAACACGAAATTTGATCCCGATTCTTTTCTCAATCTCGACACGGACTTCACACCGTCATCGACTCCCAACGCGAGGTCAGTGTCTATGCTGACTCCTCAATCGTCCAACACGTTTGCCTCGTCCGCGTCGACTCAATCCTTTCCTGCACCGAGCTTCCAGTATGATGCGTATCATCAACAAACAGGCATTCCGATCGGAGCATTAGCGAGCACGTTCAACATCAACAGAGCCAGTGGACTTCACTACAACGAATCGACCGGTGGCTTTGTCATGCCAACTGAAACCTTGAATATGCCATTGAGTAACCTGGACGAGTTTGATTTCAAGCAGAACCCTGCCGACATGGACTTTGAGACAGACTCCCCGAACGATTTGCCCGCCATGTTCTTCCCCGACCAATCCTCCAGCCATAACCAATTCGTCAGCCCTACCACATTGGTGGGCACGGGTACGAACAGTTCCGCCCCCATCCAACGGATCTACCCCGGCATGCACAGTCAGCAGGCTGCTCAAGCCAAAGCTCAACAAGCACAAAAGCAGGAACAAATGGCTCGTCAACAACAACAACGACCTGCAGGACAGAAACCTCTCCCGGGTCCATCACCTACCAAGACTCCCCTTACCAAGGATCCTCTTGTTGAGGAGAGCATCTCGAAAGTCCTTAACCGCATGAGACAGGCTAGTGTCGTATCTCACTCAGAGGAAGATGGCTCTATCAGCGGTATCTCGGCCATGCCGAAGATCAAGAAGGACGAAGACGAAATGGACGAGGATGAAAGACTTCTGGCTAGTGAAGAGGGCAAGAAACTGTCTAGCAAGGAACGACGACAGCTCAGAAACAAAGTATCCGCTCGTGCATTCCGGTCTCGTAGAAAAGGTAAGTTCTGGTCACGTAACTGGCCTTCGATGTTCTCCATGCTGACTGCTCTCTAGAATACATCGGTCAATTAGAAGGCGAGGTTGCTGCCAAGGCACAGGAAGCAAATGAACTACGAACACAGAACCAGCAACTCCGAGAAGAAAACACTCGTCTCACAGATCTCACCCGCATGTTGCTCTCATCGCAGGCCTTTTCTGGGTTCCTGCAGGAGCTGAGTCAGTCCGGCCTTCCAGCGCCAAACGTCCAAGTTGACGCTCCAAAACCAAAGCCCGGTCAAAATCAAAGTCAACCTCAATCCGAACCTGTCAAGAAAGACGTTGCCACACACAATGGCACTCAACAGATGCACGTTCAACAACCTCAAATCGGAATGGCTTTAGTTCCGGAGATCCCCATGGATTTCGCGGCATTTCAGCCCTCCACTGCGTGGATGACTGCTCTACCATCGAACGACTTCCAGGTGTTTGCGCTAAGGGAACTACCACAAGCCCCTATCCTTGACATTGAAGCTCTTTCCTCGAAGTCAGCTTCAATCCCGAGTGTGTCGAAGCCTGTAAAGACAATGCCCCTCATACCAGAGTCTCCTGACTCGATTGAATGCCAGGTTGAGCCTACGAGCCCCACTCAGGTCGATGATTCGGTCGTACTTGACCGCGAGGCTTATGCATTGTACTTCGATTCTTCTATACCTGTCTGCAGCCAGTCTTCTCCCGATGTCGACCTGACCGCGCTGCCGACGGATGACAGCGTAACAGACGAGGAGAAGCTGGAAGGACTGAGACGTATGTGTTCAATCTTGGATGAAGCTTGCAGTAGACTATCAGACTTTACTCCGAGCACGTAAAGCAAGGGTTTTTATCCATGACAATGGTACTGTGAATGAGTGATGGACATATCATCCGTCCTTCTGGTTTCGGGGGGTGCTTGGGTAGCACATGGTTTATGAACCTGGTCGACTTCTCTGAATTAGGTGCACTTTTGTTCTACGAGATTTATATATTCAGTTCTCACAATCGAAGGAAGTTGAAGGCAGACTATTAATGGCCGTAGAGATGTATCTACGTACATATGCAAACGATTTTCCAGCACTCCTATCCGTACTTTCCATGCATATTGATCGTAAGTTTCCAGGGCATCAAGTCCGTATAATTTTGTGGAGACCGTGGTGCGCGTAGTGACGCATTTACAGATTTCTATTTTATTTGTCCAGACGGGAACATTTTTCGAGCCAATTCATCCATCTTTATTTAGAGGCACCATCCCACACTCCTTTGGCATAAGTTGGCTTCTTCATGGGTTAGTAGACTGTACGTTTGCTATCTCATGGTCTGTCATCTATTATCGTAATCATACTGTCGCGCTGGCTTCCTCTATTCCTGCTCTTGTTCGCCGACAGGCCTCATGCACGTACCGGCTCCTGGCCAGACGATTGAACACACCTCCCATACCTTCTCCCTTACCCTCATACAGCCGCCATTTGACTGTCAAGCATCTGAAGTCGTCAAGTGCCCAGTTGCACCGTGGTTTAAGCGGTAGTCACCCTGGTCCAGCCTACCCATCACAAGCGCCAGGTGGTTCTGGCAATGGGCGCGCCCGCAAGAAAGAGCAAAGGAAGAAGCAAATACGGGACTTTCACAGAACAACAGCCTTTGCTGTGAGGAATCGAGGAGATAGACCGCTTTCCAAGACTGTGCTGCGAAGAGCACGCGCGAAGCTGCTCAAAATGAGCGACCACAATCATGGCTTGAAGTCAGTCGGTGTGCGGACAAACTTCCACGCCCAATTTGTCACTACACCTACCTCTGACACCCCCGGGACTAGTCTACTGTTGCACTTTGACAGCAAGAGATATCTTATTGGAGAACTTGTGGAGGGCACACAACGTGCGTCTATCCAGCGCGGACTAGGCCTGCGAAAAATCCGGGGGCTGTTCTTGACCGGAAAGACTGAATGGAGCAATGGAGGGCTGATCGGTACAATACTCACAATGGCTGATGTTCAGCAGGGCGAGGTTGAAAGCGATGGCTCGGCTCGACGCCCGAGACTCAACATCTACGGAGGCCCGAAACAACTGCACTCTCTTGCTTGCGCTCGAAGATTTGTGTTTCGCACAGGAATGCCGCTTTCGGTTCATGAATTCGATGCATCCAAACACAAAATGCCGCGAAAGATCCACGAAGATGAGAATATTCGTGTCTGGGCGATTGCAACAGAGCCTAGGACCGATACGCAAGACGACTCTGAGACAACTGCCTTATCTGATTCTGACCGCATCCTCCATGAGGACAAACTCGACGAGCTTCGTAGAGACACGGAGCAGGGCCTTCGCAGTCAGATTGTGAACAATATGTTCGACTCTGAATGGAAAAAGGATAGACTTGTTGAGTCCAAAGTCGGCGACATCAATCTCCCTGCCATGGTATGGACAAGAAATCCAGAGACAAAACAGCTGCAACCGCACACATGCCTCGACCGAAACAACCTTGGTGGACTAACTCTCGACACCCCAGTATTGGTACGTATGCCTTGGCCTGCATCAACTGTCGAGAAACTGCCTGATGCCTCGGCACTTCCGAGCAATGTCTCGATGTCCTACATTGTCAAAGGTCATGCACAGCGAGGGGCCTTTTCGCCTCAGAAGGCAAAAGATCTCTTTCTAAAGCCTGGTAAACGGTTTGCGGATCTGGTTGCCGGCAAGAGTGTTGAAAATGATAGAGGTGAAACGATCACGCCGGATATGGTTCTTGAGCCAGGCCGCCCTGGAAGAGGCATCGCGATTTTTGATGTCCCCTCTGTCTCACATCTTCTCGATCTTGAATCAAAATTAGATGACCAGAGTGATGAAGTGCTTGAGGGCGTTGAGGCGGCCGTCTGGATCTGCAGAGGCAGTTTGCCTTACAGCCCTCGGTTCCAGGCACTGCTAAGCAAGTTAAAGACCATGAAACACATCATATCGCATCCAGATATCGGCACCGACTACATCACCCAAACATCGAGTGCTCGGTCCTCCTTGAGGCTGTCCAAAATTGCTTCAGAATTCTTTACGGTGCCTCGATACGACAACTCCAGTGGATACAATCCCAGCCGACAAACAAAGTCCAAGACATCACGAGACAAGCAGACGATGATCGAAGTTGATGATCCTGAGGTTGAAGTTGTCGCTGCAACACGGGGACTGAAGGTCAACATTGAACCAAAGCTTGTTTTCGATGACAGTGAAGTTCCTCCTACCGAAGACCTAGCGACGTTAGATATGCAGTTGGACCAAACGATCAAAGATCTATTTCCCGAAGATATGTCGCCATATCGAAGATCGACGACCGCGTCATCTAATGATCTGGAGGAGCCTGAGATTATAACGCTGGGAACCGGCTCTGCGGCACCATCGAAATATCGCAATGTCTCTGCTGTTTTACTTCGGATGCCTCACGCAATGGGCAACTACCTGTTTGATTGTGGAGAAGGAACATTGGGTCAATTAAAACGACTATACAATAAAGAGCAGCTCGCTGAAATCCTGTACAACCTCAAGGCTGTTTGGATCTCACACCTGCATGCGGATCATCACCTGGGTACCGTTACAGTCCTTCAAGCCGCCAGCTCGGCTCGCAAAGCACTCACCCGTCCAGGCACATCTCGTCCTGCACCTCCTTGCCTGATATCAGAGGAAAACATGATTGACTATATGGACGAATATCAATCTGTAATCGGGACACGCACAGAATCGCTCTGCACACCTGTCGTCTGCCATTGGTCAAGATCTCCTGCCATGTCACTACGTGGTGCCCCGTTCGACTTTCGGCAGACTAATGTTCCCATCCGAGAGTTGAAAACCGTAAAGGTAAATCATTGCCACGGTGCCCAAGCAATCTCGGTCACGTTCGACAACGGGTTCAAGTTCTCATACAGTGGTGATTGTCGACCGAACGAATCGTTCTGCAAGATCGGTGCTGATTCCGATGTCCTGGTTCACGAAGCCACTTTCGACGATGGCCTCGAGGGTGATGCGCAGGCCAAGAAGCATTGCACAACGGGCGAAGCAGTCGGCGTTGCTTTGGGCATGAGGGCAAAGAACCTCATTCTCACGCACTTCAGTCAAAGGTACCAAAAGATCCCGGTGCTCAGCAGCGTAAAAATGCCAGAACACGTTTCCGAAGAGGATTTACTCGACGATGATGATGCTGAAATGACGGTGGCCCCTGAGCTCAGTGCCCATCAAGAAGCGACCAGTGTCCCTGAAAAATCGGACACCACAGCCTGGTTGGATGGGGATGTGACTCGCAATCTGAACATTGGTGTTGCTTTTGACCTCATGAGAGTCAAAGTCTCGCAGATCGCATCGATGAAACGGCTCTTCCCTGCCATTTCAAGAATGTTTGATGTTGAACAGATGAAGCGTGACAAAGAGCGCCAGGAGGTCAGTGCTGCGCTGAGGGCAATCGAGGAGCGGAAGAATGCCGAAAAAATCGCACGTCAGGAGGCCCACAGAAAGAGATTTGAGGAGTCCCAGGCGAAGAAGAAAGTTCAGAAACTACAGAGCCAGAAAGGCGCGAATCAGCAAAAGGGCAACAAAAGAAAACTTGGACAAGAGAAGGAGCAGGACTCGGGAAGCGGAGAACAGTCTACGAGTAACAGGAGTGTTGTTCCGCCTGAGGACATAAAAGCGTCCCAGGCCCAGGCACAAGCTGGTGAGAACGACACGCAGTCCAAATTGGGTTTGAATGAGAATGCTAAGTGTGCTCAGAAATGTGATGCTGGGAACCACGTTGCCACTACTCATGACTCTCTTGACGATATAGAGAGATCAACAACAATTCCCAGTCCAAAGACAGAAAGGAAGGAGAAGAGGATTAAGCTTTATCCCGCACCTGCCTAGCTTTCAGCCGGCTGGCTGGACTCATCCTTGGAAGATACTGCTTCGGCATCTATCTATACCTACCTGAGGTCGTCACTTGCTCCGGTGATGTGAGAAGCGACGTGCATCTTGGTTGTGTGTGCGATGTGCATTGCGGGTAGGAGGAAGAGGAGGAGAAGAAGCACGAGTTACGTTACGTCAGTCTGTTATGTTTGTTCGTCGGCATCCCTCTCAATCGAAGGACAAATCCTCTTCCCTCTGACTAAACCTCGACTCTCTCCTCCCTGAGCAAGGATGTTTAGATATGAGTATAGTCCGATCACATCACTCATCCCTCCCCTGGAACAATGAGCGAAAACAACAGCCTACCAAGAACCAAGAATCGAGACTTTCTTTCTCGTCTTAGCTTTGGATCAATACCAATCCGAATTCGTACTCAACTCAATGAGCCACAGACAAGCAGACTGCTTTACCTGGCGGCTCTTGGTCCTTTTAACAGGGAACAGGCGAGGGTCGACCACCCTCGTAGTTATACCAGTCAACCCCCTCTCTCACTTGGAAGTTGGATCTGTAGATCCCGGTTGTTCTAGATCCTTCAACCAATTGCTGTACACGCCCTACTCCTATAGAGCACCGATCATGCCGACCCACATCCGGTCCTTGGTTCGATAAGTGGTCGACTTGTCAAGGTTCATCTACCCCTCTGCCCGGGAGCCTGATAAGAACTGAGTCAAGATAAGTGTTGGTTTGTAACAAACAGATACGTTTCCCTCTGGAAGATCACGTCGAACAAAACTTTACGTAAATGTCGTCAATGATTATTGGATTGACCTCTGAGCAAGTGAAGAGTCGATGCACCCCATACTGAAGGCCACTGGTCACTGGCCACCCGTCACTATCAGCGTATCAGCGTATCAGTGTATCAGCGTGTCAGTGTCATCCCTAGGTACTTTCAGTGGCATGATTCTCAACTCGGTATTGCTGCCCTGGGGGGTCCCACCGCTATTCGGACCGCTTCCGTGCTGTAAGAGCCATTGCGGATTTTGCCTTTACCGAGCAATGCCTTTTCAGTTGATACACAATAACGACGACGACAAAGACGTGCGTTCTATCAGTGCCAATTGGCGGCTTTTGGTTTTCTTGGTACGAGTCTAATTACGATTTAGACCGTCTGATAAGCGTCTGTTGATTTGTGTGGACGACCTGGCGCTGCTTATCGTTCGATCTTCAAACGGATTTCGTGTGGCCGTCGTCGTCGTGTCGATGTCAGCTACAGTGGACTAGACTAGTGGAAGCTAAACTTTATATCAGTGAGTCCTCTCCCCGTGGTGGGTACGGGAGTCCTGCACGGCTCTCGGAAAGGTGGAGTGAATCCAGTGCAGGGCCAAAAACCGAAAATGGACGTTGGGACATTCCATCTTTCCACACATGCATGGAGAGAAAGACGGAGACCAGACCAGACCCCCAGGGTCGTTCGGAAGGGAAACCATATTAACAATGGCGGTGTTTTCCGTTATCGCACAGTTAAGATTTCTCTCCAAAAACGCCTATCTATGAAAGTTGTGGAGTGACATGTCACAGACATTGGCGGGAGTGAATGGGAGTTGGCAAACTTGCAGGCAATTCCGAGGGACACAGGACGGTATGGTCTACCTTTCGGCGACCGCGGCGTCGAAGAACCATGAGCAAGCCATATCCGGAAGAATGCCACGTCGAATCAGGGACCCGTGATTACGGTTCTGGTTCTGGTTGTGTCCAACCCGAGATCACAGATTCAAAACCCACCACCGCAGAAGGGGGTCCGGGAGAAGAGGTTCGGTGGTCGGACTCTTACTTGATCTTCTTGAAAGACGGTACTTGTATTTCCCCGTGTGTCTGCGCGTGCGTGAGTGAGTGTGTTTCTACCATTCTCAATGACATCCTCGCCATTTGGTTCTCTTGATTCGATCTGATAAGCCTCCCACGAAAGCCGTCTCGACTCTGAAACCAAGACAAAAAGAAGGAAAAAGAAGAAAAACAACTCTTCTACGCCGCACACTCGGTACCTTGTTCCTTGCGGATATCTATCAGAGAGTTACGGTTGCTCGGTCAAGATGCCAATCTACCTGTCCATGCAGCGGGTGCGGTTCTCCAGCCCCGACGCGTACGAGAAGTTCAAGGTCCTCTTCGCCGACACCCGTCGCCACCTCATGACCCTGCCCGGGTTCCTCCATCTGACGTGGTGGGAGCACCCGGACGACCGAAGCTGGTACAACGAGTGCAGCTTCTGGACCAGCCGCGGCGCGCTGTACGACTGGCACAGAAACGACTACCACAAGTACTGCAAGACGTGGGCGGCCAACGGCGCCATCATGGAGGACATCATCAACAACTTTGAGCTCGTCGGCACGCGCCTCCTCCGCGTCTGCCCCGTGTGCAACCTGGTCCAGGACAAGAAGTACGACTTGGCCCAGGAGCAGGCCGTTCTCCGCGAACAGTGCCCCCAGTGCGGCTTCCACTTCCCCGTCATGGAGGAGAAGCCTTCCAGCTTTGCGGTCTTCAAGGACGCCTTGGTGCCGACGACGACGACGGACGAGGAGGGAAAGAAGAACGGCGACGACGCGGGCGGCGACCACCACTAGTTAGGTCACATGTTAAGGTGGTACCGGGGGAAAAGGTTGAGGGGGGAGGCCGCCGAGGGGTTTCCTATGTATCTATCACTGTGCCACCGCGTGTCCCTGTATCACACGGGAGAAAGCTGGGGAAGCGAAGCCCGGAGCGGTCTGATCACTTATTGTAAGACTCAAACCGACCTATGATGATAGTTGAGACACCCTGAACGGTGGAGGTACGAGGTACCCCAAAGGCACACGGCGATTTCTCTCGAGCGTTGCCTTTTCCTCAACCCCCCGGTTGCATTGGCCCGCCGCAAACTTCACGATGTTTTGCTTGCTGTTCTACTCAGACTAGAGTTCCTGTCCGGGTGCCCCTGGACGGAGTCGTACTGAATTCAAGTTATACGCATCTCATATGTGAATATCCGTGCCGGATCTCTTTCAAGTACCCTGAGGCTCGCTGGCTGCTATGCCTCATCTAGACCACCTTTAACAAATGTAGCTGGCCAAATCTCGACTACACACACCCTCTACTACCAAAAAAAAAAAATACGGCCAGCCGCAATTGATTGCTGCCTCCAAGTTTCACCGTTGATTTCCCACAATGAGAGCGCTCTCAGTTAAAAGGAGTAGTAGTAGTACATTGGCTCCACCTCATCCTTCTTTACAGTCGAAAGGGAATCATCATCAGATAAAGAGACATACTGAAGCGTTTTGGTGGCTCATCGGCAGCCGCTCTTCATCATCCTTGTCAAAGGAGAATTAAAAGTTTCAACAATTGGAATGTCTACTCGAGGAGCGGCGCTGAGCCCCCCTCTGAAACATATACTAGGGTCGAAGCCGTTATTTGCCCCTATCAGTAACCACAGTTGTCTATCTAGTCTAAAACTTCTAGAAACGCTCTTCTACGTATTGTCGTTGTCCACCAAACTTTGTCGCTTGAGCAACTTCTCCTTCCACAACAGTATCCTCAGCAGTATAGACCACTCTCTCTCGAGGATATGCTCTTCTTTCTTATTAATCAGAACACCAGTCGTCAATGGTACACCCACTCACACTATTCTCCACCAAGTATTTGAACAGAGCTCACCTCGAGCACTGACCTAAGCATGCTTGATGTCAGAGGCAACGACCTTTTCCGCTTCTTCTTCGTCACCCTCGCTGTTCGCCACACCAACAAAGATTTCATCTTTGTCCTAAACGGAGACTTATTAGTACAATCCTCAAAAAAAAGGGGGACTCGGCCCCTCCAGGTCGATAACTTTGACTCACGCCGAAAATCGCCGCAATTTCTTCCAGTGGAAGGCCTAAGGTGTCGGGGAAGTACAACAGGATCCCGACGGCACATAGGCAACCCGGAATGATGAAGCAAAGGTAGAACTTCCAGCCGATGGTCCTGCCCAAATGTCAGCCCTTGTCCGAGCGACGGACAACACCCCACAGTTTCGGAGCTTGAACAACGTACTTGAAAGCCGTCGGGGCAACTTGCAGCCACATGACGTTCATCAACGCAAGGGTGCCGCATCCCAGCGACACTCCTTTTGCCCTCAGGTGGGTAGGGAACAGCTCGCCCAAGTAGACGAATTGCGCACTGTCCATGGCGAACTCGTAGATGAAAACGAAGAGGAACAACATGGCAACCGCGGCCTTTAGAGCCGCTGTGTTGGTAGTTCCGACGAAGTTGGCGACCAAGGCCGCTTCGATGATGAGGCATGCTTGACAACCCAGAAGACCGTAACCGATGAACTTGGGACGAGGAATCCGGTCGACGACTAACAAAGCGAGGCATCCGCCGCCCCATCCGAGAGTGAGCCACGCCGCGGCGTACATGATTTGCGTGTTCACGTCGTATCCGAGGCTGCCGTAAATCTAACTCGGGTGTCAGAATAGCAGAATATCATCAATCATACCGATACAGGAGGGTCTTTCTCACCATGGGTCCATAGTCTTGTTACCAAGAGTGTTAGCCGGAAGTATTCAGCACAGCAACAAAAAAACGGGGGTTTAACTCACTATTGATGACCAAGACGCCCGAAGTTTGAATGGCGGCGAATGTTCCCATACCGATCAGCGTGCGTTTGCGGTAGCTGCGCCTGGCAAACATGGCCCAGTAGGAATTCGGAAGGGTCTTGTCGATTTCGGTCTGCGTCTGGATCTGCGCGAATTCGATCTTTGCTTCTTCCGGCGTGTGAAGTTTCAGCAGATTGTCCCGGGCCTCGTCGAGGCGGCCCTTCATGATGAGCCAGCGTGGCGACTCTGGCAACCAGTAGAGACCGGCGAGAAGAAGGAGAGCCGGCAGGCATTGGATCGCTATACACACGCATCAGCAAGTACATTCCAAAAGCCATTCGACAGGGCCGTGTTGGACTCTTTCCTTACCAAAAGGGCCCCTCCACGCGGCTGGGCTATCCAGATACAAGAAGCCATAGCCCACCCAGCAAGACGAGTGGTAGCCGAACAGTAGACAGGCGCCGTTGAGAGAAACGAATACTCCGCGGACAGCCGGGGGAGCTACTTCTGTCATCCAGAGTGTGACCGCCGACATCATCATGTACGTTCTGATTGTCCCCCGTCATTGTAAGCAAACCGCCTGATTAAAAGCTGAAAAAAGGGGGTTGAGAGTAGTGAGACCCCAAAGGTGATTCCTTACCCGGCTCCGGACACGAAGCGGAAGAAGATGAATTCTCCCACGTTCGTTGAACCAGCAAGCATGGCGCCTGCAAAAGCGATGATTATAGCCGCCTGGACACATATGAACGGTTATTCCTTGACGGCACTCAACTGGGTCGAGCAGGTGAAGGTGAAGAAGAAAGAGGAGGAACTAGACTTACGACTCCGATGGCCGCCTTCCTGCCCCATCTGTCCGCAAAGAAATACACCGTCAGAATGAAGATGGCTGCTCCGGCGAAGAATAGTCCCTGAGTTCACCCATGCTGGTCAGTACCCAGTAATTTTGACTTTTTTCTTCTTTTTATTAAAAGAAAAAAAAACGCGCTCACGGAAATTGTAGGTGGAGCGGAGAGACGGGTTCACTGACATTCATGCAAGAGGCGAGACTGGTAGCATCGGATCTGGTGGCCATCTCGAAGTATTCAATGAAGGACGGTTGTGCTGTGTGCATCGTCACACGGGATCAGTGTCTGCGGCGCGCATATAATGACATGTGATATACATATGTATATATGATATATCTCGATGACGACCGTCAGGGAATGTCCATACCGAGCGTGGGCCCAATGACTCCAGACGCATATCCGAAAGCGATGCTACCCAGTCCCGCACTGAGCATCTAGAGCACGTCCTTCAGTCAGCACGACCATCTTCACGTTGATCAGGGGACGGTAATCGTGATCGTATGAGGCTCGAGCTGGAGTGACATACCGCAAACACCGTGTATGGTTTCCATTGCCGCTTGTGCGAGTGTTCCACGTGGGTCGCAGCGACGTGCTCGGCAGGTTCTATCGCAGACATGTTTGTGCCGTGCCGCTGTTCACAAAAGAGTAATAGTTGGGAGTTTCCCGTTTCCTGAGGGCACGAAGTCGACAAGGTCTAGTTCCACTTGAGATGTGTGACCTTTTCTTTCCCGGAGAAAGTGGCAAGTGATGTCGTAACAACAGGACACTCTTGAGTCTCACCGAGGCGAAGTATGGGTATCTATGTATTTATACCGCGCGGACCGTCACTGATTCTCGGTAAAGACAAAGATATTTCAAGGCCATGCTACTTATCAATATATCTCGTAGACACCCAGCGAATGGTGATCTGCGGCGACGGATGTCTATCTCAAGCCCAGCTTCATTCACGTCGGTCTCCACTATACAGTACCGCGAACACGGGAGCCGAGCCATGGTTTCGGATTTGCCAACCCGCCGGGTGCTCCTCCTATCTAGCACGCGAGAACTGATATGTTGGTTGCTGCCACCTGGAATTGTCATGGATAGCATTCCGGACCAGTTGAGCTCTCCGCCCGCAGTATCTCGGGAGACGTTTGAGCTCAAAGCTTCGCTGAAAGATTGCGAGACTGGATGATCGACGTCGAGATTCAGTTGGCCGACCCGCCGTCACCCAGTCCTTTGGTTGTAGTAGAAAGTGGGCTTCATCCCCAACTCGACGTTCCCAAAGATATCGGGCATCGGTCGCGGCCCGGACTCATCTATCAAAAGGGGTTAGACACCCTAAAGGGTGTGCAGTCCAGGAATGACATTCTTGAAGGCCCAATCATTGAGAAAAGGGGCCGAATCTCGGACCGTACCCACCGCGAAGTAGTTCGAAGGGGGTTGGTCCTCACGACGAGGAACTCGAACTCAATCCTTATCGCAAACTCAACACGCAAAGGCCCAGCTCCTGAGGCCATGGACATGTCATTTGACCATGGGCCGAGATCTTAGGGTTATGGGCCGAGATCTGATACTTGTCATATCATCGCCGAGCAACCGACGAGGCGGCCCTACCATGTAGGAACTGTAGATAAGCCCAGCTGAGGCAAACGAGACGCACAGGAAAGCTTCCAAGACAATTAATACTGTACGTGGTTTACCCGGTGTGAAACCAGTCCATCTTCCTTTGCCACTCTTCTCAAAGGACAACTCGTGTTTTTTCTGCTTTGTCTTTGTCGCTGCTCTTAAAGTTTGACATCAGTCCCGACACAACTACCTGTCACCGCCATCTATCCTGAGTCCTACCCGACTCATAGTCAAGAAATGTCCGCCGTACGTGAGCTTGAGAGTGGCTCTCGCAGCACCACTGGAAAATGGACACCATTTGACTGGGACGATCCAATCCATGGGCCTCAACAGAAAGGAGAAGTGGTGGTCATTCGCACTGGAGGCACGTCTGGGACCCTGGCTTCAGGTCTGTGGCGCACAGGTGCCGTGATGCCCGGGTGCAACGCCGACGGCACATGCGACGTCATCTACTCGGCGCCGCTCGGTGACGAGACGATGCTGATCTTAGAAGGGTCGTCGGAGGTGACGGTGACGGCGACGGGCAAGAAGTATCACTTCGAAGCAGGTTCCATTCTGTCGCATCCGAAGCACGTCGACCTATCCTGGCACGTCAATGCACCGTTTCTGAAGAAATTCTGGACAATCTGGGACTGCCCCATCCCAGGAACCAAAGAAGACGACTTGTATGTAGGCCACATCAACGACAACCCGGCCTCCTGGACGCCGTTCTCCTGGGATGAGCCGGGAGTAGGCCCGCAGACGGCTGGCGAAGTCAGTCTGGTGCGAAACAGAGGGTCGACCGGGACTTTACAGGTCGGTCTTTGGCGCACGGGACCCGGTATGCCAGGCTGTAAGCCGGACGGCTCCGCGGTTTTCCCCTACAGTGCCCCCCTTGGGGACGAGACTATCATGGTACTGGAAGGCCAGGTGACCGTCACCGAGGATGAGAGCGGAAAGACGAGCTCCTTCCAAGCCGGGGACATCGTGGCCCTGCCATCAGGCCTGAAGATCACTTGGACCTCCGTTGGGCCGTTTGTGAAGACATTCTTCGTCCTCACAAATGGTACCCATCCCAATTGAGTTAGTTTTGGCATCATCGAGCCATGATTGAGGATCATGGAGCGTGACCCGAGGCTGTAGGAGTGGACAGGACAGGATGGTAGGACAATAAAGACAGACGCGAGCCGAATCAAAAGTGGGCGGCTACACAGGGTCTTCTCTGACCATACCAGCCAGAGTCTAAAACCACCCGGCTTCGACGCTTAAGTAGGGGTTATTCATGCCATGAAATCCAGTTTCCAGTGCCATGTTTTGATATCCAACCGAGTCTTCCCACAAGTCGAAGTTCGAGTAATCGAAAAAGTCGGCGAGAGAACCGTATTGATTTTGGTTGACTACTCCTTCAACGTGTCCTTCTTGCTGCGGGACAGGGCTTGGAGACCGGGTTGGAGTCGCCCAATTGTCGATACTCTCCCAAAGTGCCGTCAGCTTCGGCAGCACATTGATATCGTTGTGGAAATCCAGGATTTGTCGATAGCGCACGCAGTTTTTGTGGAGACGCTCCAGCCTCGTAGCCTGCGCATCAGTCAGTCAATCGATCATTGATAGTAGCCAATTGCGATGGATTCATGGTCGAGGAATGCGTACCATGCGTGCTGAACTTTTCCAGTAGTGTGACAAGTCTTTCAACAACGCCAAACACGTGTTGTACTGTTGGAGTGAAGCCTGGCGCTCGACTTCGACCCCGCCACCCGCAAACAGAGAGTGGATGGAGCCAGCAACCATGGCGCAGTAGCCTCGGAAGCAAGAGACTGTCACGCATCCCACGCGTCGCACGTCCTGTAACATGGAAAGCGCGTTTGCATGCCTCTTACTGGATGTCCAGACTCTGTTCAAGAAGTCAGGTGGCACCCTACTCGCCGTCAGGGAAATTCGCTGCTGAAGGAGGAACGGGTGGTGTAGCAGGCATCCAGACAGATGGAATAGCGCTCGAGCATAGAGCAACAGGCCAGCAATTTGCGGATCGACCGCTCCGTCAGGCAACGAGGCTCCGGTCAAGACGGCCTCCAAGGGCTGATTCATGCCATAATTCAGCTCCAGCCGCAACAAAGTCGACTCCAGTGCCGCGTATCGAGATGTAGACGACCAAGGGACAACATGGCGGTGGTTCTTGTCCTCGCGTAGAGTATATTGAACAACGTGATTCAGGGTGGTAGCCATGAGTATGAGGAGGGCAAAATGACTTTGGGCCGGTAGGGATGTTACGATTGGGGCATCCCCAACGAGCAAGTCCAATGTCGAAGTTGGATGCTCTGAGCCTTCTCGGAAGCACTGCTCGTTGGACGGCAGCTGCAGTTTGCAGTCATCCTCTTGGATGGCCGGGGGCCGATCTCTGCCGCAAGACACCAGTCTGTCCAGCAGGTACACCGACCAGAACACTCTTCTGCGCTCCTCTCTCTGTGCTGGGTTCAGACCTGACGGCGGCTCCATGTTGAGACGGTAGCACTGCGCGATTCGAATTCCAAATCCAAGTTTGATCCAGGCAGCCGCACATCGCCCATCTATCCAAGGTTATCACTCTGCAAGATAGGGTTCTCTAGGTCATTCAACAATATACCTACCTGAGTAGTCAATCACACACAGCAGGAGAATCGTCTGTACCAGGGAGACGGCAGCGTCCTGTTCAGCTACGGCCGGCGACATCAAAAAGACACTTTTCCAAGCTTGCTCGGTATATGCTGAGATTCTTTCCGCGTCCAGAGGATGGAGACGTCCCAAGGCCGAGAACCGCCGCCCACTCGCCAACAGCGCCAGGCACAGGTGTCTTGGAACCGTGCCAGCCGCCAGACGTTCCCGGAAACTAGCCTCGTGGAAGATCGAGTAGGGTTGGTTGTGACAATAGCGAAAGTAAAGATCGGCTGCGGACAGGAGAGCACGATCAGGCACCGTAGCTTCACGTTCGAGCTCCTCTGGGCCGAACTTGTCGAACTTTGAGCCCGCGCGTGGGACATTATCTCGGTCCATCCTAGATGTGAGGCTTGATGCAATTACCATTTGTCAGTCGACTCTCCCACTAACACCCCAGGAGCATTTCAGCTTCACCTTTGGATACTGGACTGAAGAGACGCCAGCTGCCGCGCGAGTGAATGTAAGTCGATCGGCTCACTCTTGCATTCGGCAGCACCGCCCACCGCCGCGGACATTGTCGAATTGTCTGAGGCATACAACGAGACCGCGCCAGACACGCGGGGTTGTAGTTGGGATCCATCCGAGTAGGAGCATTTCTGGCAGAGCCGTGCACAGTACGTGCATGCAGGTCGATCACCAGAGCAGCGCACCTTTTTCCGTCTAGATAGTCAACTCCGTGAGCAATGCTATAACGGATGTCGTCTGAGATCCGGAGTACGCACCTGCAGTTCACGCAAGCCTGCCGGGCTCGTTTCGTAGGCCTGTAATAGTCCTCGTCGCTCGCAGCCCTCGATCTCAGAGGGGACTCGTTCTGCTCAGACATGGGTACCGATCTTCTTCTGCTACCACGGCGGAGAGTACTGGCGAAGCCGTCTTTTGGTTGCCCTGGTGGTGGGGGGAGGGTGTTCAAGTCACCATTATTATCCATCTCCTCGCGGTCGAGGGAAAGCTGGGCCTTCTATTCCCTTGTGACCCCCTTTGGGGACAGCGGTCCAAAGAACCCCACCGCTGGGGCCAACTAGTATGCCACACTAACTAGCCACCGTTCAACGCGACCATCACTTATCAAGGAGTTGTCAAATATCCACCGACGTGGCCAGGAGCTATCGAATCTGATTTGTTCCCTTGTGTCTATCTCGAGTGATCCTCGGATTGGACCAGTGTAGCTTTTTCTTTTTTCGATTGATAGATACGGACATAGATAGGAAAGTCGTCGAGCTGCTGAGCTCCCCTCGTAGTATTTGTTCCCCACTCGCGTTATCGGTAACAGACCCCAACGATACTCGCGGTTGACTTCTGCAATCTTTCGTCAGGTGGAAAGGTCTGAACTGACCGTGCCAGCCCCGTCCAACATTCCAGCCGTACGGGCGCCTCAATATTGTGAAGTCCAGTTCGCATCCCTTGCCCGTCGCGATTCGACATCGACGAGGCATGCAGAGAGCCAGATACATTGCGGGATCACCGTTGTGAAGAGCGACATGAACCCACCACTCTTGGTAATTTCGCCAAGGGCTGCTTCGAGGCCGGCTCGCGGTCCCAGTTACTGCTGCTGTTGGCTTGACCACAGAAATTTCAATGGTCCTTCCAAGCGCCCGACAGAGTCACTGGTATTGAACAGCGTTGTTTTCATTCAAGATCGCTGGACGCTGGCCGTATCGTCGCAGGAGAAGGTGAGGTGAAGGGGGAGCATAAATACTGACCAAACAGGGTGTCCTTCGCGCGCCTACGGAAATCGACGAAACCACGACAGCCAACGGACTACTGTAATATGCTTTGGCCCGAGCAAAAGAGTAAGCGATAGTCAACTGTGAAGAATCCAGAGCAAACTCACTCGAACAATCGACAATCGACCGATCGTGGCAGCAAACAGCAAAAACAACACACATAATGCTAATCTGTCTCTGTTTGCCAGTCTGTCTGCCACTAGCCTCAATGTGGGAACAAAGTCTCAAGGGAGTTCACACTTAAGTGACTACCTAGTCTACAACCGTATCATGAGTCCTTGAAATTACACTCTTGTAATCGTCTAAAGTGCCATTTTCGCAAAACTCCAAGCCTAACTCTTCGAACAGCGAAAAGATGGGTGGGGAAAAGGGGGAAATGGTGCGAAGGAGGAGGGAAGCAAAGGGCGAGAGAATTATGGGAGGGGGTATCATGGTGCTCTGTCTGTGTATTTCCAAATCAACGCGCCAGTTGGAATATTCAGCCCTGCCAAGGCACCTGCCATGATTGTCCATGCTACCTGCTCTCGATCACCCCTTGTGATTCATTCATCCAAGAACGGGCTTCCAGGAATGACTGGAATTCAGGAAAAGATCGAGACTGAATCTTCGTCCAGAGAGGATCGGGTGACCCATCCCGGGATCCGACTTGGGGTCAATTCACAATTGACATCGTGGCAACGAGGATCGGCTTGCGCGCTGTAGTAGTCAGGCGGCAGGAAAAGCAATGGTCTCGGACAAAGTGGACGAGTAGACATTACTTGTCGAGGTGATTGCACGGGGTGCTGTGACTGAATGCCACTCTGGTGGTGCCGGAAGGGTTGTCGCTTGTCGGCGTGACCATTAACTCCGTATCGTTGAAGGGCTGATTCGTCGTCAGCTTCAGCCGATTCCACAATGGTATCGGCTTCTGATGAGAAATGACCTTTTCAACGACCGGTGATCAGCGCTCTGACAGACTGGGGACTGCTGTGCTGTGCTTGGTTCTGTGCTTGGTGATGGTGCTGGTGCTGGTGCTGGTGCTAGTGTTGGGCAAGGATGGTGTGGGACGGCGGTGGTCGATGCCGGGGAGATGGATAGGCATAATCGGGACTAGATAGATTCTCGACATCAAGTCATGACGGTACCTTGATGTTGAGTCTGTCGTTTGACTTGTTCCCTTGCCCAACGTGCCGCGGCAATGGTTCGTTGTGAGAATTCGCGACTAGCTCGAGTTTCTTTGATAAGCTTTGTGACCCATTCTTGTCTATAATAGCTTGAGAGTGATCCGTCTGGGAACGCCTCGCCGAGGTCACTTAAACAAGGCCGTCAGTAATGAACAAAAG
Source organism: Exophiala spinifera (assembly GCF_000836115.1). Lineage (NCBI taxonomy): Eukaryota > Fungi > Ascomycota > Eurotiomycetes > Chaetothyriales > Herpotrichiellaceae > Exophiala > Exophiala spinifera. The sequence goes on from NW_015622514.1 coordinate 2,426,658, forward strand.
GCATATCAAGTCAAGAAGTGACTTACGCAATAATGCCCATACAAGCCCTCAGAAGCCCTTCGTTGCGATTCAAGTCATTTGACACTGTTTGCAGAAACTCGAAAATCGCTGGTACGTAGTTTTGAAGAAGTTGCACTAGGATGTAATGTAAGCAAGGGCGACAGGGTTTCTAGTGACAATGTAACTCACCTTTCTCTGTCCCCTTGAAAGCTAGAATCAGGCCGGACCAAGCATCAGCGATACCCGAACGAAGAGAGACAATGTAGTCAAGCATATCGAATGAAACGTCATTCGCGACAGAGACGTTATTCGCCTGTTGAAGAACTTGGGCGACCACCGTCAGATAGGTCTCAAAGTGCTCACCAATGCTGGTAGCGACATCACCAAAGGTCTCGAGGATCGGAGGCTTGAGTTGGTTGGCAAGTTTATCGGACTGTGTCGAGTTAGTTACTGGCTGTCAAAACACCAAGCACAACATACTCTAAGGTTGTTCAAGAGGTAGTTCATAAACGTGTCGCAATAAGGTTGTGCCTTGTCCTCCAACGCGCGGACGATGTCGCTGACAAGACCAATGGCCAAAGAGCACATATCCGGAGCATCTTGATTGCCCAAGGCGCTGTAGAGATACGGGACAAAAGAGTCCATGTACTTGAGAAAGTCTCCCGCCAGAGCGTTTGCCAATCCGCTGACAATCTGAAAAATGACTTCGGGGACTGAGGTCTGGCCTGTAGCATTGAGGATCTCCAAGGAGATTTGCATTACTCGATCGGCTTGAGGAGCAATGTTTTGTTCGAGTCGTTGGACAATGGCGAGCAAGACACTGCTCAAGCTTACTTGCAGCTCTTCCAGAGTGATCTTGTCATCAATGCTAACAATTTGCTTCTGCATGGGGATGGTGTTCTCCAGTCGTTGGATGATGACGTTGGACAATTCTGCCACAATCTGTAAGCTATCGTGAGCCGCATTGGTCACGAAACCGCCAAGAACCTCATAAGCGGCAGTTCGAAGTTGATTGCTAGCCCCTTCTTTTTCTGTGACCGCCAATAGTGAAGTGACACTGTCCTGGAAATGTGGTGTCAGAGGATTTGCAGCAGCTCCGTCTTCACCCACAAATCGCTCCGTCAAATTCAAAAGTGCCAGGCAGCACGACGCCGCAATCTTTGGGTTGGCCATCAAGCCATTGAAAAGAGCTGACATGAGAGGCTGGAGATGTGTTGATGGGTCGATACAGTCCGAACAGTAGTCACAGATTCTGCTTAGTGCATATGCCGCCGAATCTTGTACTTGGACGACAGGATCCTGCATCATGCCTATCAGGACCGGGAGTGCCTGTTTGACCAGGGGATCCAGAGTCTTGATCTCGGGACCGTCCATGATTGCACCGAACGAGGATACGGCTGCGTCCCGCTTGGTCCAGTCTTCACTGCGCAGGTTCTGTTCGACAAAGGCCAGAACGGTTGGGACAATCTCGCCTCCGATTGTTTGTGCATAGAGTTGCAGACATTGGTAAGCGGCGCGGGCAGTGTTGTACTCGTCCTCGGCGTCATCCTCCGTCACCTTGGTCATCAGCTGAAGCAGAACTGGAACGACTTCTCGGGCTGCGACTCTAGCGAAGTGGAAGTACGGTCGTAGTTCAGTGGAGCCTTCTTGCTGTGCTTGCGTGTTGTCATCTTCGATGCTGATTTCTTCCTCACAGACCGTGCACCAGAACTCAATAGCCAACTTGGCCACATCTTCCTCGTCATTCTTCATACCCGCAATCGTCAAGCCGAACAAGGCCTTTTCCATGTAAAACCTCATCTTATCGTAATAGATGCCCATTATCCGGTTGAGACATCCGAAAGCAGCCGCCTGCACCCTCGTATCCTGTGATTGGGTGGCCTCGCACACGACCTGCATGATGTAGTTTCTTTCGCCTTCATTCTCAAAGTTGCTGCGAATAAACTCGGTGGCGTCGCTGAGAGCAGACAGGGCGGACAACCGCACGTCCTGGTTGGATTCTTCCTTTCTCGCTCCCTGGACCACGGCCGTGAGGATGGCATTCGAGTATCCGACCAGGGACTCGCGGAGCTCGAGATCGTCCGACTCGCAGATGAAGCCAATGGTGGTCAAACTCGACTGTTTGAGTTTGTCCTCTCCGGCACCGACATTGTGCACGAGAGCAGGCATCAGATCGGGCCACTCATTGCGGGGCAGCTCGATGGCAGCGACGGTTGCAATGAGCTGTGCGGCGGAAAGGGCGGCTTGCGGTGTGGCGTTGAGTGTCTTGAGAGCCAGCTCTTTGACCTGTCGCTTGATCTGAAGGTCCACGCCCTGTAGCCATCGTGCCTGGACTTCTCTTAAGCGGGTGATGTCACGATAGGAAAAGGCATTTTTCAAGGCGAGGCCGGCGGCCTGTCGAACTGCCGCGCTGGCCTGGTCGTTGGCAAGTTCTCGTGAGAGGATAGAAAGGTATTCGGACTGTCAGAGGGCACAAATAGTATTAGTTGAGGTGCTGATACTGGGAGAGGAGGATTCGAATGGAATTTGAGAAGACGTACAAAATTTCCCTCACGGGCCTGTCTCAGTTGTTCTTCCGCATTGCCTCGAATCGTTGCATCTGGACACAGTTAGAGATGCCAGAACGAGGCAGTTCTGACAGATCGACGTGATGTACTTACCCGGAGAAAAAGTGTTCTCCAAGACTGAGTTGACGTCCATGGCTGCTGAGTCGACCAGCGGTCAAGAAGAGACGGGAACAGGGTGGTCAAAAATCCGGCTGCGCGAGAAGGCTGCAAAGTGCGTCGTCTAGTCAAGGAGGAGGGCCCAAAGGGAGGATTTTAATTCTGGAAGAGAACAATCGGCGGGCGATACGCAGGTCTGGATGTCAAAGGAGAGAACGACCTGCGGGATGTGTGTTCAGAAGCGGAAAGATGAGAGAGAGAAAGGCGGTCGATGTTTTTGAGAGCGAGAGCGAGAGCGACCAAGGGCTGCGAATTAACTGCCTCTGCACGACTGTGGTGTTTTGCAGCAGAATTGGGATTGATGTGGGATGTTGACGCTCTACGGGGTCCAACTAGGGCCTGAACGCATGTGCTTAGTGACTCCTGCCTGCGCCTGCGACTCGCCGTAACGCCCGCTAATACGTCGCCCAAGCCAGAGCCGAAGTCCCCCTAACCGTCTAGTACGACCGTCACTGCCCAGCTAACTAGTTAGAGCCTCAGACTCCTTGTTACACTATTACAGTCCCATGGTACCTACAATATCCTCACTCTCCCACACAACAACCCTTGACAGTGCTTGTCTATCCAAAAAGACCGGGTATCTAACTGCCTAGGTATGTACCCTGCTCACGGCATCGACATCCTCTGGCCACCTGCTTCTCCTATGGACGTTCTCTCTCTGACAGCGGCACATTGTTTGAGCCTCATCCTCAGGCCGAGGCTGAGGCTGGGCCAAAGGCAAAGTCTATCACCACCCAATCGATCAATTGATGTCCGTAGGTCTCGCCCAGGCCTAGTGAGCCCAATCGTTGGGTTTTGATCCGGCCTCGCTTGGAACGGCAGTGCCTCACAGCCTCACTATCTGTTGTTTTATGTTGGCTCGAGACGTGGCCAATACTTTTCTTCATCGTCACATTGGTTCTCGGTGTTAATCACATTCGCAGACATCATTGTCCCAGCTATCAGCATCATCCGGTCATGATCTCGTCGTCCATTTCTTCGCCTTCTTCCTCCACAGATCCATCAGCAGCATCGAGGTCGAGCACAGTATATCCCAGACCAGCGTCATCTACAACCGCAACGGCCCTCCTTCCTACCCTCCCATTGACTTCGAGTCTCGCCGGTGTCATTCCAGCGTTCATCCTACCAGAGTCAAAAACATGATGTACTTCCCAATTGTCTGCCTGGACATCGCTCGCGAGGAGCCGTGAGAATATCCTGATGTCAGTTTCCGTTGTGGCGAGAACCATGCATGTGTCCTCGTCGACAAACTTGACGTCTAGGATGCTCTTCGCCTCGCGAATCCGAGCTGGCGGCAGTTCAGCCGGACCGAAACGCAGACCTTTGCCTCCTCCATCCTGCTGCATGATGGACTTGATGTACTGTAGACTGCCTTCTTCGGAACGGTCCCTTGCCATGCAATAGAGCCGGTAGATGGTCCTGTCATGGACGTCCGGCACGATTCTGAGATCCAACCGGCGTCCATCACATCGTCTCGGAAACTCCAGCATGTGACTGGGCAGTATGCTCTTTCTGAAAGTCTCTGCAATCTGTGCGAAGACTCTCTCGGCCTGCGTCTGCAGGCGTCCGACCACTTGGCCAAAGGTAGGCATACTCTTGTTCTTCTTAGCCTTTGGCGGAGGAGCCGCTCGTCTCTTCATGTAGTCGAGGAAGAAGCCAGCGTCGGTATCGTCCTCGATCAGCGCACCTGCCGACTGCTCGGGGCCGTCTGGGACGATGTATTTCTTGATTCTGCTGTCCTTCATGGCGCCACCGACATAGTCCAACACCCTCAGCAACTCGTTCTCGCCCGTCCATGATTCTCTGAGCTCCGCAGCCCTTTCACTGGTCTCCTCGAGGGCTTCGACTTCACACTCCCACTTCAGCCACTTCATGAATGCAGTAAACTCGACAATCTCCACCTTGACATCGGCGAGGAGGTCCTCGGCGAGAATCCCCAGGGCATTCACGGTCTCCATGACCTTTCTCACGTTCTTCTCCTCCAGGCCTAACCGCGAGCTCGTCGGACCAAACTGTGCGAGGCCATCGAGTCTCGTCAACACCACTTGACATCTCTCCAACGCCGGCATGAGACATTCGCTCGTCAGTCGCCGGACAATGTCAAGGCAATCCCCGACGGCCTTCTCCCACCTCTTCAGACCCCTTTCTCCAACCTCGTCAACCAACCACTCTTTCAGCTTGCCATCGCACTCGCCCGTGACGGCTAGATGGTGTGCGGCGTGCACAAAGTCAACGTAGTCGTCTCCGTCGCCGAGGTACTCGTTGATGTTCCGGAGAAATCTGCCCGGGAGATCAAAAGCGGCCTTGACTTCAGACGCAAGCTGCGTGTGGATCTGGGCGACGTAACGCAACAAATTGCCCAGCTGTGTCGCCTTCTTCGCCACGACAGGCAGATGCCTGCCCGTCTGGGAGATGAAGCTCATGTCCAGACCGAGCAAGTGCAGAGTCGCGGGGCCGTCGTCTGTCATCTGTTCCACAACAAGAAGGGCAGTCGACAAGAAAGGGTGACTCTCAATCTTGACGACTTTGCCACCCTTGGAACCACCAGGCAGACACGCACCGACATCCACCGTCCCAATCTCGAAGGAGTCAAAGATGCGGATATGTACGGCACATCTGTGGCCGCCGTTGTCACTTTGTAAGCCGACCAGCAGCGCATCGACACGGTCAACGGAATCGCCATGACCAGACCCGGCTTGGCCATTGGCATGGAACACGGCGTCAATGCTTGATCTGGAGCTGAAGATGTCGTCGTCGCTGCCCACGCCGAGAGGAGGCAGCGTGGCCAATTTAGGTAGAGATACCTCGATGTCCAGCGCGCCCAGCTCGCGGGGCAAGTCGGCCTTCATGCGGAGGAGCTTGTCCACGTCGGCTCTGAGTCCGAGGATCTCGTCGAGGGTGACTTGAGAATCGGGTCCCTCCAGACGTGTCCGTATGGCTGAGGACGTAGGGGCAGCAAAGTGCGTGTTCCAAGAGATGCAAGTGGGAGTGGAAGAGGGTGTGTGAGGGCGTGGGGATTTTGAGCTTGATTGTGATTGTGATTGTGATTGTGATGATGATGATGACTGTGACACCGTGGCCGCGGTAGTGATTCGATGTGCGATCTTGCCTGTAAACGCGTTGATCAAGGCGACGGTACTATCTGCACAGGCGACTGCCAGCATTTGTCCTGGAGAAAAGAGAGAGTTGAGCAAGTCAGAAAATGTCTCGTACGTCAGTAATCGGTAGTTGGCAGTTTGAAACCCTCAAACAGTACCGTGCGGTAGATGTTGACGAGAAGGGAAGAGAGAGAGAGAGAGAGAGAGAGAGAGAGAGAGACGCGTTCCGTTATAGCAGGTGTTCAACGAGAAGGGAGAGAGGAAGTACGTGTGAGAACTCACCGTCCCTTCTCCAAGCCAGGCCTCTGATCCATCCTTCTTCGTCTTCTTCATTTCTCTTCGAGTCGTCGTCGTCACCCTGGCCCGTGTCATCCTCATCGACGCCGCCGCCGCCGCCGCCGGTGTCACCACGTTCGAACTGGGCCTCGAACACGCACTGCCCGTTCAACCTCCACACGCCGACCTGTCCCTCTCCGTGGTCGTTTTGGGTCCTCCGCCTCGCCACCGTCGCCACCAGGTCCATGGTCGGACAATACGACACCAACGCGGGCCGACATGGTTCGGTCAACGTCGTCGCGGCGATTTGATGCATAATTTCTTTTTTTTGTTTTTGGCGAGATCAACGCCGCCGCGGTGAGTGATACTTGCGGAGCTGCCGTCGGCGAAGTTCGAGTCCTGAGGAGTGTGTTTTTCTCTCGTAGAATGCGGTTGGCCGCCGACGTGTGGACGCAGAGGTAGGTGGTGGCGGGTTGCAGGAAGAGATGATGATTCCCACCCACCCACTCACTCACTCACTCACTCACTCACTCACCCACTCACTCACTCACTCACTCACTCACTCACTCACTCACTCACTCACTCACTCACTCACTCAC
>NW_015622514.1:2433582-2564353 GCF_000836115.1 Exophiala spinifera
GTGTGTGTGTGTGTGTGTGTGTGTGTGTGTGTGTGTGTGTGTGTGTGTTTGTGTGTGTGTGTTTGTGTGTGTGTGTGTGTGTGTGTGTGTGTGTGTGTGTGCCCGCCGCCTCGTGTCTCGTTGTCCTCGTCGCCTCAAATTGCGTGTTGAATCGACGCGTAAAATAACCGGGACCGCCGTACACAGTAGTTTACTACCTAGGTGAGGTAGGTCGGTAGGTACGTGTTTTTTAACCGACGACCTCCCTCGCCAGTACCCCCCCTTTCATTCGTTTGAATCCTTCACCTCTTCAACATGAGTGAGCGTGGGCATAAAGCACGGCGCGCGGGAAAATACATACGAGGTAAATATTTCACCGGAAGGACGTAATAGAGAGACACGCATGTCCCAGACTCCCAGACTTGCAAGACCTTTGGCCAAGCCTTTTTCCCCAACCGTCAACTCTAAAACTTCATCAACCTCATTCACAAATCTACACACACATGAAACCCTCAGCAATCTCGTTGACCACATTCCCCCAAACCTGTCACTACGTTCATAAAGAGCGCGAGACAACTAGTTCGCCAATGGAGTTTCAATATCCTCGATTCAGGAAAGAGACATAGGCAATGCCACTAACTAGTGGCCTTGTGCTCTTCTATTTTTGCGCACATTTCGTCCTAAACTTGGAAACAAATTCATTACACCTGTAGTACAGTGATCCTCCCATCCTTGCTTCATTCTTCATCACGTCTCGTCAAATTCACAATTACCACCCAACATGCCGGGCCCTACAGATATAGGTAACGCTGTCAAATTTTGGTATCACCGAAAAGGTTAAAAACTGGGTTTTCAGAATTCAGCAAAGCCGACGAAGCCACATCGTTTTCTCGAGCCTTCGTGGAGAGATATCTGTCGGTCAAGACACTTCAGACATGGTTGGTATGTACTCAATGCTGCCGGATCAAACCACTCAGATAGCTCAGTTCATCCAGCAGTTCCTGCATGTCTGTAGAATGTGGCAGTCCTGAACCATTGAGTGCCACACCCTGAGTCGGAAACTCAGTCGGTCGATTATGCTCACCGACAACCAACGGGGCCACTTGTTCCGTTGCCACAGCCGGTTTGACAGTGACCCCGGATGTCCCGTCTTCCGTCGGGAGGCTATAGTGCTGAAATTTGCCCCAGGAAAAGTCTGGCTCTCTAGCGCTATCTAGATCGACGTGGGCACTGGGTATCGCTGAAGAAGCCACAGAACTGAGGGTTGAGATGCTGAGTGCAGTAGGCATGCCATCCTGACTGGGTTCTGCATGTGTTGACGACTTCCACTCATGAGTGTTGGTGACTGGATCAATCACCTCGATCGATTGACAGTCACCATACTCGAATTCCGACTCCAAAGGAGGACTCATGGGCTCAAAATCGAGAATACTAGATGCATATTCCGACCGAGGCGAGATCCGGGTTGTACTCAAGGTCCAATCAGAGAAGTGGCTCCGGTCGTTGTTGATGTAACTATCCACATGAGATCCTGTCTCGATAGTGGTGCTGCTGAAGCGGCTGTTGAGATGTTGCATGTCAACCTCTCGGTGCTGGTCGCTAGGAGAGCCATCCACACTACTTGGGGGGTATACGGAAGACGGGGTGTTTGGCAGGGTAGGTAAGCGTTTCTCCAGGTCGAGCGGCGCTTGTGGTTCATCAATGCGGTGATGAACTTCAACTTTGACCGCTGTTAATGGTTGACCGGGCGTGGTTGCTGGAGACGCCACTTCTTTCAGCGTTTCCAAGGGGCGGTATGGAGTGGTGGCCTGCTCCAAAGGATTTCGTTCCGGCGTACTACCCCGTGACAAAGGGTTGCGCAAGGATGACGGTTCTCGAGACTGGGAGCGCTGTCTTCGATGCTGGGAAAAGGAGGAGATTGCCACCGTTGCGGAACCTTCGACCCAAATATCAACGTCCTTTCGCAGAGCAAGCTCCCTCGACGGACCAGGCGAGGAAAGCTCGTCCGACTCGAGGAAACTCCTGGTCTCGTTTGTCGGCGTCCTTGGTGTTGTACCTCGCTGAGAACCTCCCCTCGTCGTAAAGGTGGCCGGACTGTATTCTGGTCGTCCTCGATCGAACGAAGTGTCGGGACTTGGTATCCGTGGTGATTTCAAAGCGCGGATGGCGCCGATGAAGCCAGCTGATCGGTTGCTGCCTCGAGAGAGTGATCGGTTGAGCACCTCAAGCGAGGGTTTCTTTGTCGACTTTCCAAATTTCAAAGTCGTGGCACTCCCCGGCTGTGACGAACCCCGGGAAGAAGCAGATCTCCCTCTCCTAAAGTCGGCGCTGACTGGAGAGCTCCCCGACGACCAGGACTGTTGAGGAGGAAACGTTGGTGATGTCTTCAGCCTCGGCAGCGACGGCTTCGCCGGCACCGGCCTGGGGTTCATGAATCTGTCCGAAGGATTCATTGTGCGAAACTCGGAGCCAGTAGAGCTGACACTATCGTTTCGCGGTCGACTGCTGCTCATGGCCAGAGGGACGTTCAGGACGTTGACCAGCTGGCCCGGAAGGAGAGGGCAAGCCGTGGTCGAATGCTCGGCGGAATTGTGAAACTCGATATCGTCGTCCAACTTGTACTGCAGAAAGGGTGAGCTGTTTGTCAACACAGCCAGGAGAAGGAGGAGGAGGAGAAGGAGGAGGAGGAGGAGGAGGAGGAGGAGGAGGAGGAGGAGGAGGAGGTCAAGCAGTCATACATAATACCAGTAGGTGCCCCCCATCTTCAGGGCGCCGTCCCTAGGGATTCCCATCGGCTGATTGTCGCCATCGCAGATAATGTTGGAAAAGCTATGGCACCCGGACCAGTGCTCTGGGCCCGTGCGGGAATCCTTTTGCATGGGATAGGCTGTGGAGAAGTTGTCCCAGGAACCATACAGGCTCACTGACCTCGTCGAAGGAGGCACGCGGCTGTTGCACGCAGTTAGTTTGTCTTTTCCACAGAACAACAAGAGGCCAACGTACACTAAAAAGGTCACGAGGGTTGTCGGAGCCATGCTGGTGGAACAGATTATGTAAGGAAGGGCTCTCCAGGAGGGTGATGTGTTGTCTCTGGCCTGGCCACCGACCAGCGACTTCTGTGAGCTGCCCGTGAGAGCGAGGTAGTTTTCCGTGGTCGTCCGGCCTGCAGAGAACCCTTGGTCGATCAAGACAGGTCGGAAAGAAGGCAAACAAACGATCTCCAATCTGTAGTCCAGTCCAGCTGGTAGACAACAGACGGCACGGGCGAGCAGCTGCAACTTGAGGAGTGCGTGGACGGAGAATTATAGTCGAGTCTGGCCCTCGCAAAGGTGACACCACGTCTACCAGGCACTGCAGACAACCTCAGATTGGATGCTATTTCGAAACCTCAGGCCGACTTCAGGACGTCCCGTCCAGCGGGATGCGTGACTGTGAGCATGATTGTACCATGGTGGAGACTATGGAGCCTGTGCTGAAACGGGGCAGAGGGCACGTCAGGAACGTGTTCGAGCTGTTGAACAGCAGCACATTGACGGCGCTTGTTTTGATGTCGAGACGACGAGATGCTGGGATAGAGAGTCGCAGCGAACGAGGCCCCGTGTAGCTGTCGGTGTCCTGCGGCAGGCGCTTGATGGAGGTGATTGCAGGGTAAGAGGGATCGCTGGGGGCCGGGCGCTTGCTGTTGCGGCGATTCGGAGGGTTTCGACCAACAGCACGTCGTAGAGCCGGGAAGGACGCTGACTGGTCGGAGCCGCTGGTCCTCGCACGAGGTGGTTCGAGAGGAGTCGAAGTGCGTGAGGCTGAGGCCGTGTGTACAGGATGCCGAGAATGAATGTCGTGGGCGTGTGAAGACCGCATACGGAGTAAAAGCGTTATGGAGTGGTCGTAGATAGACGCGGGACGGGGTGAGATGGGCGGACGAGAATAGATTTATTTATTAGTCCCGAGGTCGGAGTATCACGGTACGGGGTACAAGGGTGTGGACGTCAAGCAGGACATGAGAAGGGGAGAGAGAGAGAGAGAGAGAGAGAGCCATCACCGTCAGAGGATGGGAGCACGGCCAGCCGACCAGGACCATGGCGCATTAGTACGTACTGTACGGAGTATATGCACAGGCATTGCGAGGGAGACGGGGAAAGGAATCAATCCGCTGTCACAAAGTCAATCACTCCCCTCTCATCGACGGCCACGGTAAGATACACGTCAGGTAGCACCATGTGGACAATGGAAGTTTTGGTCAATGAAGAGACATGCACATCCGGAGCTGAAAAGACGGCGCGTGGCGGCACCAGGAAGGAACAGGGACGAGGGTCTGGTGCGATGGGCCGATGGCGCTGCTGGACAAGGGGTTGACGAGGTACTTTACCTGTACTGTACAAACTTGTGTCTTGGGCACCAGCGAAGCGAGCGAGATTCCAGATAGACGGGGTGGTCGGGGGGGGGGAGGGGGGAGAGAGGACGGAGGAGGATCCGTCTCACAACAAAGTACTAACTTAGTTACTGTAGACTCGAGAGGGAGTTCCTTCGTACGGGAGCACACTGGTGACTTGGTGAGTTGTTTGCCGTACAGACCACACCAAAAGCCTGTTGTGAGCTGAAGGTTGGCGGGACGATAAATTGTAACAATCAACTCGGGCTCCATTTTGTCCTCCGTAGATCCTTTTAGTCGCTCGTGCTAACCCGAGAGCGCAAATTGAGAGACGGAAAAATCTTCAAATCACCACCTCACGGCGCTCGCCTCCAATCTGGACCCGACTCCACGTCTCTTGCGCCACCACGTCCATGAGTACAGTGCAGTACCTTGTCTAGCTGACCAGTACCGGAGTTTTGGGAGAGGGGGAACCGAGACGTCGCCTATCGAGAAAGATGAAACCCGCGCTTCAGGGATCCAGGGCTGTGACCTCTGTCTACTAACTACACTTCACACTTGTCCCGGGATTGAGACAAACCATCTTTGTCAAAACTTTTCAACTTCCCTTGTCATGGCGAACTCCAAGTTTGTGTTTTTGCCTGTTCAGACGGAGGGCAACGAGGCACCGCGGACTCCCTGACCTTTGTACAACCACTATCACCGATACTGAGACCACTTACAGAGGGCAGAATATATGTACTCGTACCTCTGAAAGCAAAGCAAAAGCCACTGCCAAAAGCCCAACCGACAAAGGCGCTTTTCTCTGCTGACTCGTGAAGTCTACCGAGTTCTCGACATGGTGGATTTTCCCATCTTCGTAACCTATCTTACCTACAATTACAAAAATAAGAAAATCTGACCTGTCCCAGACACATGGTCCCGATGTCAGAGGCATGAGACGTGGCTGTCAAGCCGAATTTCCCGGTTCGCCTCGTACGAAGCCAGAACCGAAGCGAAAGCGCACAAGGTGCTCATCATGTCTTTGTTCTCGAAATGAAATAATGGTAGGGATAAAAATATACACTGAACATTACAGTAGAAGATTACCACGCCAGCCCTGCCGCTGCTCATTCTCCTCGCTGCTAGTTGATCATCAAGCGGCCCTCCGATCTAACCGTCTGACCACACTGCCCAAGCACACCTTCAATAGACCCTGCGCCGTCAACTCTGCACCGTCCTCGCCTCCCCAAGGCACCGTGTCGACCATGTCCCGGATGTGATATTGCTCACTCAGCGCGTCGTCCAGCTCTCTCAGATTCTCCGCCGCTTCAGGTTCCCTTCCCACCTGAAAGAACTGAATTCCCACTTGCCACGGTTCTGCGCCGAATGAGTCCAGCTTCTTCGCCGCCGTGACAATGACACTCTCGACATCGTCGGTCGGCACGCCGTCGGTGATGACAATGATGTTGAGTGGTTTGACCGTCGCTCCGTGCCCATGCGCCTGTCTCTCCATCGACTCCGCGACCTCTGCAAGATACGGTTTCAGGATCTGATTGAGCCGAGTGCCTGTGGGCGTGCCGCCGAGTGGCCGTACACGCTGGAACAGCGTCTGGACGATCTCGGTGGTGGTGACGTTCGTGTATCCGCCAATCGGAGAGTTCGGGTTTCGGTGGTTCAGGAAGTAGATGTCGATACCGTCGGCGTCGTGAGTCGTGCAGATGGGTGCAATGGCCGCGATGGCTGCCGACGTCTCTCGCCAGCTCCGGCCGGCCATAGACCCACTGTCGTCGATGAGGAAGATGGTGTCGAAATCGCCCAGGAACGAATACGGAGAATCTTCCGCCACTTGGACCGGTGCGGAGAGGTCGGCTGGGCTGTAAGGTGGTGCGGCAGAGTAAGGAGGTGGTGCACCGCTTGGGCGAGCAGGAGGTGGTCTCCTGGTGGGCATGGGCGTGAAGAATGGGTTAATCGAAGCACCGTACGCTGCTGCTGGTGAGGATGACGGGTTGGATGGCTTGCTTGATCGCCTGGAGAGTCTCTTCATGAGCGAAGTCATGTTTGAGCCGGAATATCGCGATAACGATGCTGCTGAATGGTGCGAGTGGAAGGAGTCGCGAGAGAGGAGGATGGGGTTCGCCATCTTGAAAAATTGGTGACTGACTGAGCCGTATAAAGCCTCAGGCAGTGATTGTTCTCTTTGTGCCTGTGTCTGTGTGGGTGAAGGAAGCTGCTTTCCCGCGTTTGTTTGTTGGGGTCGCGCGTGTTTGTACTGGCTTTGGAGGGAAAAGTCAAAGTCTTGTTGTTCTTTGGTTATTCAATGAGAAAATGGACCCTTGGCTGGGCCAGTCCGTGGATGAACGTTCTTTATACAATGTTTGCGTTTTGCTTTCTTTCATTTCCATCTCGCATAACCCATGAACCCACGCAATGCCCCAGCGATTTATGCCGCGAGTACGCCTAGGCATAATCATACAAGGCGATCCAGCCTTCCTCCATGCCCCGGTTCCACCCCTTCATCAGGCGCTGATGCCAGTCTCTGATCCTCACTGTCTCGTGTCTCGAGCTGCGCATGCGCTGTAGTGCGAGTCTGTGGGCAGCTCGTAACGGACCACGTAAAGGATCGCAAGGCTGTGAGCGTCACTGGGGCCAATCACAGTCGAGATGGGAACTCGGCTGCGCCTCGCCGGTTCGCACAGCCACTGCATCTCCCTCTACCACACAACGCTTGACGACACTTCTCCCAAACCGTTTCAGTCTCAACCGTCCCACAGCCTCGGTGGAGGCAAAGAGGATCGCGCTTGGGTCACGGGGCTGTCACACCATAGCTGTGTTGGAACTCCGCATCCCAGCTCAGAGTCTCGAGCTACGATGACGCGCCGTTAACCGCAAGAAGGAAATGTTGAACACAAAGGGGTCGACTCGCAGCCTAGAGGAGCTGGTCTAACCTCGCGGCTCAGAGTGGTGAGTGTTTGTGGCAGCATTCGACTTCTTGCCCGACGTGCTCTGTTACCGATGTGCAGTCCCCGCCTGATCCCCTATGAACACGAAACAACTGGAGACCCGGAACAGGATCTGAGCACATCTACCTCCCCGAGAAGTCTGCGTTCGGGCAGACGAACATCTCGGTCTTCCTTTACATATTACGCACCCCACGAGGATGGTCAGGGTCAACGGTCTGCGCGACCGCGGCAATCGGACTACTCTCGTGTTTTCGGACCGCGAACGATACAGTACCGTCGGCAGCAGGAGGACGTCGTAGGCCTCATGCTCAGTCCGCGGCAACAGAATCAGGGTCTGTCTTGGAGACTGGTTCCAGCGAATCTGGGTGCATGCGCCTAGTCAGCTCACCAAAGGTAGGTCGATGTCTAGCGTAATCGCGGCGTAGACTTAGAAATTGGATAGATTGCAATTCGTCTGTACATGATAGTCTGGATCGAAAAAACACTACTGAACGAGAAAAGAAAAAAATATACCCAAAGGCAGTGCTGTCCGCTCCTCCACCCACCCACGCCGTGCCAAATGTTTAGACTAAGGAGGAAAGTTGCTATACTCAGGTGCTCGTTCAATGTTAATGTAATTCGTGGTCATGGCACATTTCAGTCGTCTCAGGTCAATCAATTCGTCATATGAGCAATTTATGATGCACATAAACAATCGGAGATCAATGCTTTCTCTTTACCGTGCACTTTCCAATGCCCACCTGCGCTATGCTGAAATGCTGAAAACGCAGAAGTGTCATCTCTAGCCCCATGTCGGCGTCTTTCTCAAAGGCGCATGACTGGTTCATCGAAACCCTATTGGGATGCACAATTAATGACGTTTATATTTCTGAAGAGAAAGTTAGCAAGGACGAAATGTGCTCGAAATAGAGATCGACAGCGACTTACCTCGTCCATCCTCCTCAGGTTTTGTTTGTCCAACATGTTACCTGCGCCCATGAGTGTCTGCCCGACCGCCTTCGAGGCTCCAATGGCCGGTCGCAAAATAATGGTTGGGCTCTGCCTCAATATCGCTGCAGCTGCACCTTTGGCACTGCCACTGGCCATCACCTCACCGGGTATTGCCACGATTGCATCCTTTGCAAGTAGCAAATCCCGTTCTAGACTGCTGTATGCAGTCCTCAAACCCTGCCTTATGCCGACAGGTTGGTCGGCATACAGCGAGATATGCTTTGTACCTTCGTCGTCTGCATCTGGATCCAGTAGCTGCTCCCCTGACACGAAGAGGCCTTCCGTGTTTTGCAAAACCTGTTGTGTACCAATGGCCATTTTGGCACCAAGATTGACGAGTTCGGTTGCCGTCGTCTTCGCAAAGGCAAGCGCTCCCTTCTGAATGCTTCTCACCAACCTGCCATCCTTTCGATACTCGCGAATGGGAACAGTAATAAGATCTCTGACTCCGCTGCTCACATCCACTAAGGGTCGGAAAGGGGCAAGACCGGCAAGAACACGAGGAAGTTGATTGCGTTTGACATCCGGGGTCCAAATGTTGTTGAGCATAATACCCAGCCGGTCGAATCCTGAAACTCCATACAGAATGACCCTTCGTAGCACCATATCCGCCCGGTCAAGCACGAAGAAGTTCATGAATTCAGTTGTCCGCCCGGAGCGCAACCCGCCGTAGTCAACCCTTTTAGGTTTGAAGTCCAGTCTCAACTGCACAGCATTCACCTCCACGCGCTGTAAGAACGGCGGGTTCGATGGAGCATTGGAAGGAGGTGTGCTTTCGTCTTTGAACTCGAAGAAGCGGCTCAGAAAATCCAGTGCATCTTGATCAACATGAAGCCTCAGAGGAAGAACGGTGATTTTCAGCACCATCTCCGAGGCTGATAGTTCTGCAACGGGTTTGACGTTGAGAAGTTCAATGTGGACCATGTTAGTGTTCACTTCTCGTTCTCCTGCATCCTGCATGTACGTGGCGAACTTTTTCCAGGTCGAAGTTGGAATATGGTCGAATATTTCGAGCTTTCTGATGCGAACATCGACCGAACTTTCGACTTCGCCACTGCCTGGAGGAAATGCCACAAAATCTGCCGATACCCCTTCAAGCTCAAATGCCATTTTGTGATGCTTGCTCCGTCTCAGTTTCAGCTTCTTCTGCCGAGGAATGGTCCCAGAATGGCGACGTGAGGTGGCAGCTGTTATTGTCGTACCAGTAGCGTAGCTACCAGTCTCACTCACCATGTCGTCGATTTCATGATTGATGGCGCTCGTAAGGTCTCTCGGATCCCTGTTGGCGGGAACGCCAATGTAAATCGAGTTGAACAAGAAATCGCCGATGACTGATTCATCCTCGTCATCCGCGCCGGCAGTGCGACTTCTACTTCGAGGTCGTCTTGCCATGGCCTTTGTCTCGATGTCCCTAACTGCCTGTGAAATTGTGTCTCTAGTGCTTTGCCAATCGTACCCATCGAAAAGGTTCCATATGACGTGAACGTCACGAACGCGCACTTTGACTGGGGAATGGGCGAAGAGTGTATTGCTTGCAAGACCGTATGTGTTCTGTTCCGAGTTCCAACGATGAGCAGTTCCGCCCACCTGTGTTTCGGCAGCGAAATGATCCGTTCGAAAATCCAGCAGACTATGCATCATGATACTCTCACTCGAATCACCAGTTTCAGAGCCTGTTATGTCAACAGGAGCGACGTGTATGGATCCGGACATGGCGGAACGGCCCAGATCAGACTCCACGTGGCTAGCTGTCATTTCATCGTCCGCATCCTCAGCATCTCCGTACATGTCCCGCGCAAAGTCAGGGTCGTCATCGTCGTCCTCTCCTGCGGAGCTCCCACTGAAAGACGCGCCGTCAGCGGTCATCCTCGATGCCTGCAGGCCAAGCTCCGGGCCGGGCTCGGAGACGAAAGCGTTGCCAGTGAACGAGGCTAGCAAATCTTGAATCGGGACGATCTCGGTACGATACTTCGCAATTTTCGGGAGTGCCGTCGGCGGAGAAAGACCACTCAAGATCTGAATCATTGTTTGAGTGGAATCAGCACATGTTTCAAGGAAAAGGAGGTTGTTACGGAATTCAACGTCCACGTGAGTCTGGTGCTTCTCTTCGGTGATTTTAATTACTGCAGATGCGGATGACATCGAGCCAACAGGGACAAAACCAGCTTTGGTCAACTGTTGAACCTGGTCATTTTCTTCGAAGAAGAGTTTGTGGTCGACATTCTCTGAGTCTTTTCCGACCGTCGAAGAATCATTGATGATCAGTAGGGAGGCCTTCTTGATATCAAGAGTGTTTGCTGAGCTGTGTTTTTCGGGTTGGTGTCGTACTACAGCGTCGGTCAGGACAAATAATCCTTTTGCGGGAACTCCATCCGGATTCAGTGCTATAGCGGAATCTCTGAAAGCAAGACAGAGCTGAACCTTTCGCGCCAGACCTCTTGCGTCACCACCGCTAGATGAGAAGCTCGAAGTCTGTGACAGGGGACTTTGTACTGGAGTCGGAATTTGAGACTTCAGGTGTTCTGCCAACTCTGACAAGGCCACAACAGTTGGAACCTTGTACTCAAAGCAAGTATTGGACAGTTTCATACGAACAGTAGGTTCCATCTCGTCTGCAATGAAACGACACATGAACATCGGAGGGCCCATTACGCTCCGGCTCTGTGAGATAACTTCGGTAATCAACAAGTCCTTTTCCCCTCGCGTAAGAGTCCAGCTAGCAATTTGAGCGGCAGCCAGCGAAGGTACGTTGATATGTGCACCCTCAAGCAGTTCAGCCTCTAGTTTGAGAGGACCAAGCTTCTCATCCACCTCAAACTTGAAGTCTAGCTTTTTGATCAGGCCAAAGGTGAGGATACCGGGTCGGTCATCCTCTGGGAGATATTTCGTGACTGATGAGAGCTTAGAAATCTCGTCAGCCACCTTGCTCAAATGAGGCAGCCAACGCAGGCCGACGGCGCCGGCTTGTAGGTCTCCAATCGACAACCGCAATACACCTCCCTTTCGCCGCTGGCGTAGTAAAGTGTCGACCATGATATCGTCCTCTTGGTCATACTTGTCTCCGGAGGGTGTTATGACCGAAAGAAGTCTGTCCAGGTCATCATCGTCCGGGGAATCCGAATAGCGCAACTCGACGTTACGAATCTTTGCATACACATCGCCACGACTCCCAGAGCCGGGAAGGAGTGGCCCCTCGACAGCCGCACCATCAATCACCAGTCGCACATTGTTTTGGCGATATGCTGCTTTGACAGCGGAGGTTCTTACTTGTAACGTGGACTCGGAGCCGATAAGATCTAGGAGTGCGCCAGATACGCGAACATCTATTTTTGGCAGGGTAGATGTGGGATCGCTGTTGGCTCTCGTTCTTCGTTGAGGATCGTCGAACCTAACCGTCCGTGGTTTGACAACAGCTGCGGTCTTGGCCGCAGAGCCCTTCACAGTTTGCGTCGAGACGATTGAATTGCCAAGGTCCAGCAGAGAGCTCAATCCACCGCTTTTGCTGAGCACATCGTCTATGACCAGAAGATCGACCACAGCATGCACAGGCTTGATTTGCACCTCGTACCGGTTTTCTGTCACGGTGGCGATTAGATCATGCGGTCTCAGCATGGAACTTGAAGCTATCGAGTCTCGAACAGAGATCGAATCGACAAACGACATAACATCCCTATCGCCATGAGTCATAGAGATCTTTGAGATTGAGAGGCGGTCGGAGTGTTGCCTATTTGGGACAGGACTGAAGGATATCGCCAACAAAGCCAACTTGAGGAGAGTCGTCTCATGCGCTAGCATGGTTTCAATTGTCTGAATAGCAGCGCCGCTTGGGGGCCTCCTCGGCACTGCTTCACAAAGATTGATGACGAACTTACCCAGGCTGGCTGACGGTAATTCTACCTTTGGAGCACCGATTGGTGGCTTGGCCTGCTCCCCGGCATTAGGAAGAATGTCTAGAATGACTTGTGTCGCCTTAATCAGAATTCGACTGATCCTCATATCAAGGTCTACAGTCACTTCGCCGATGTCAACGCCTAGGATTGCATTTTGTGACAAAGCAGATGGAGTTTGTTCCGGAGGAAGTGCTGCATGATGGCGTGTGTCATTGAGAAATGTGCTTTCAACCAGTCTTGATGAGCCTAATCGCGTTGTTCGGGCTTGGGAAGGACGACTAGGGCGTGCCGCTATGTCTCGCACTTGACCCTCTGCCATAGACTCGTGCTGATGCGGCTGGGGTACTTTCAAGCATACGGTGTCCAAGTGTAGGATCCTAGATCGGTAAAACGTGGAAAGATTGCCGTCAAGAATGCTCTCACCACTCGAGGCCCCAGGTTCGGTCGTGGGAAGGGGTCCGGAGTCCGGTGCTGTGCCACTGTTCTCGTTCAAATTCCTAGTACTTTCGGCCGTCCTTTCCAAAGACCGCGTAATTTGCTGTTGAGGTTCACTGGTTCGAACTTCTCGATCTTGTCTCTCAGGCTCAGACCAACCCCAACCACCTGGCATATCGGGTCCGCCACTCACTGCACTCATATACATGCTCTCTGCTTCGTCATGAGTGAACATTTTAGACTCTTCAAGATCTTCCGCAGCACCGGTCTGCCATTCTTCATGTTTGGCGCTCTCGTAGTTGACAGATGAAAGTAGGCCCTCTGCATGAGCCCGGTTATCTACTGGCGTCGATGTACCTGATGAGTCGCGTCGATCAAGCCTCTTTCGCGGTCGCTCAAAGATTCCAGACTCGGCCAACAAGGCATCGTCAAGGCCCAGACCCAATTGGGAATTGTTCAAGGAAGCAGACGACGACTTTGAGCGATACGAATGTTGACTGAGAGTCTCACTGCCAGATTGTGCAGTATCGCTGCTGTCACCTTGATCACTCGGGCGAGCAAGCCGAGGGCGTGATCTGCTTAGTTTGGGCGAACCCAGTCCAGAAATCTCCGAGAATGTTTCGGACTCTGACAATACAAACAATTGAAGCTCGTTCAATCTAATGGCTCGTCTGGAGTCTGACCGTGTCGAAGGGACATCTGCCTGCTGGAGAGGATCCAGCCCGATGGTGTCCAACGACAGCATGAATTTGATGCTCTCGGCCGAAGCACCCCCGGGTGGGAGATCCATCTCTACAAGGACATTGATGTCTTTTATCTTGATCGACAGTCGGTCTGCCACGCCTTTGAAAAAGTTGGCGACGAAAGTCGGCAGAGACAATCCTCCCGGCATGCCTAGCCCGACGTCCTCACCCTGTGACGACGCCACCGACTCTTGCATGTACTGAGATTGTGACTCGAGTGCAGCCTGGAGTTCATCTCTTTCATTTGGCGACTCGGCTTCAAGGAACGAATTGGCCAGGTCTTCGGAAGTCGGGATGATCTGTGATGCCTCCAAGTGCGACCCTAGTCCTTTGTTCGAGCGACGACCACCGGGATCGTGGATTGCTGGCGAAGGTATCCGCGGGAGATTTGCACGGTCTGTTCTGCTGGGTGCACTTCCCGCTTTTGATCGTGCCGCCTCATTGTCCTGCGGTGGCTCTGATCTTACTCCAACAACGATTTCCACCCCCACCACTTCGACTTCGATGCTGCTGGCATGGAGATCGGAGGGTAATGTGAGTCGCAAGTGCTTGATCGAGGCATGGGTCAGGTCGAGAGTCGAAGGCAAGTGGAGGATATCGATGAGTTTCTTGACCTTGATCCCGACGTTCCTCAACTCCACCACAGTCCGCTGACCCCATGTCAGTCCTAGGTTGTCGAGGTCCAACTCGTCCGAGTCGATGAAATCAAGGCGGGTCAGGGCATATCGGAGAAGCCTCTTTTGAAAGTATGAAGGAAGAAAGTACGACATGATGACGGCAGGAGAAGAGAAAGGAGGCCCCTTCCAGTAACGGTCAGGTCTATGGGAGTGTTCTGATCATGACGACGTCTATACAGAGGTCGGCAGACCACAGGCCGCAGCAGCGAGGTGGCGGCGGAGGAAGGGAGACCCCGAAGGTCAAAAAGGTCGTCGATGAGACGAACAAGGGTGGTTAATTGTGATTCCCGTCTCTGGATCAAATACTGTCAGGAGAGTGCTCGCCTCGACGAACGGGCGTTGTTGGTGTTAGTGTGTTGGTGGTGGTGACAACGGTAGTCGTGATGGCGTTGGGTGTTGTGTTGGGTCTCGGCCAAACGCAGGCGCGGAGAAATCCATCAGATCAGATAATCGGGGAAACCAGGCAACAAAGAACACCCATTAAGTAATAATGACGGCTCACTAGGCTTGGGCGATAACCAGAGCTTGGAGAGCCTGGAGAGCCTGGAGAGCCTACCGCCCTAGGTAGGTAGCTGAAGTGAATGACAGGGACAGTGGCTGAACGAGCACTGGAGAGCCCTGGAGAGCCCTAGAGAGCCCTAGAGAGCCTACAACGTCTGGGCCCCTGATCATGGGGTGGGCAGATGTCACTGCACGCGCCGCCTGGTGAGCCTGCGAGATGACCACAGGAGACCAAGTGATAAGGCTCACGACGCCCGAAACACGCCTAAGGTGCCTAGTTAGGTTTAAGGACTCGTTAACTGTCAACTAAGTCGCCTGCTATAGACCTAACTTAGTAACTCCGGTATGTAGCATAATCGCTCTCTATCTTATCGTCCATCTCAGCCTCGCCAGCAACAGTCCGACCAGGCTGTGCAATACATCACGCCATCTTCCAAATGCCTTCTACATCACCGCCTGTTGAAAAGAAAGGCAGTTTCCCAAGCCCATACAAACGCTAACATGCAGTTCCAAGTTCGTCTCTAATGTGCCACTTCATCAAGGGTTGAGCCTCTGGCACATGATCCCGCAATGCATCATCTGGTGAAATGTCCTCAGTCATCTTTAATCGTCATCTTCGTCCTCATCCTCGTCATCCTCATCAGAATCGTCTTCGCCATCATCCACGTCCTCATCGTCGTCCGCTTCCAAGGGGAACTCCATAACGATATACTGACACCACTTCTCAAACTCGCTCCTCCACTCCCGCAACAACCTGGCCTTGGTGCCCTTGCCCATGTAGCCGTCTGTGATACTCTTCGTCCAGTCTGCGGTCTTTTGGTCCTCAATGGCACACCACTTGAGAGAATTCTCCGCCATTGTGCCGAGACCCTCGAGACCCAGGTTCTCAAAAGCCATGTACGACTGCCAGAAGTCATGGCTCAGCCCGTTCTTCCCGTGCCCGAGAATGGCCGGATCGTCGTTGTTCAGCGACACCGGCACGCCTCTCGACAGCAGGGCGGGCAGCGAGTGCGACAGGATCGAGCTCGACAAGCGCAGGATCTCGTTGGAAATCGGGCAACTCTCGACCAGAATCTTCTTCTCCTTGACCATATCGATCAGCAGCGGGTGCTTGTACAGCGAGTACCCGTGGCCGATTCTCCTCGTGCCCAGCAACACGGCGTCGAAGAGGTTGTTGTCCGTCTCGTCGCCGTCGCCCAGGCATTCGCCCGCGTGGAAGAAGAACGGCAGGTCGACGCCGGCTTCGGCACACTGCTTTCTGAACCAGAAGATCATGGGGACGAGGTCCTGCAAGGTCCGTCCCATGTCCTCCTGCGCCACAAAGTCGTACCCGCAGAGCAGGTGCGGGTACTTCGTCTTCATCGCAATGCACTCCTTCATCGCGTCGGCGATGGCGCGATTGTCCATTCTCCGCACGCTGGTCCAGATGATCCTGGCCCCGTTGAATTTCTTCCCTTCCGGCTTGGCCTTGAACTTGTCCAGCTCCTCTCCCAGCTCCTTGAAGAAGGTGTCGAATCGTCCCGGCGTGGCCTTCGTTTGCCCGGTCTTTCTGTACTCAAACTTGAAAGCGGTGCGCAGTTCGACGTACGTAATCCCGTCAGCCGCGAGTTGCCCGAGCAATCTCTGGATGGCTCTCCGGAAAATGGGTTCGTAGAACAGCATTCCTCCGATGACCAGGAACGTGCTTTGGAACTTTCTCCAGATGGCGTTCAGCCCATGGTGATGACACAGACTCTCCTCGGCCGTGATCATGCAGCGACTCGCCAACCACTTCTTGAACGTGGTGTCGTCGTCCGGGAACGTGCGCTGCGCCTCGCGGATCGGCACCGGCGTGTGCGGTTTGTAGCCGGTCGTCCAGATACCCGCAGCACCACCCCCGGCGCCTTTGAGCTTCTGCACCTCGGCGTCGTCGTAGTACCTGAAGTCCAAGAAGGCCGACTCGCGCTTTTTGGCATCGCTCAGGCCGCCCTCCTGCGCCGTGAGAATGCACATCCCCTTCTCGGCCAACACCTGGTCGATAAGCCAGTCGATGTCGATCATGGCCTCGAGGTGGGCGTGCAGCAGCGCTCCCTTGGGCATCCTCTCGACGATCTTCCACAGGTCCGTCTTCTCAATGCGGTCCCTCGCCAGCGTGAACATCATGCCCGGGTACAGGTTGCCGCCGTTGGCGTCCATCAGGCTCTCCTCGAACTCGGACGTCCACACGTCGCGCAGTTCCCGACGGCGGATGGCACCCATGATCTTGGCCGCCTGCTTCGCGAGCGGCGACATGGTCTTCTTGAACATGACATCGTGCCGCTGCTTCTTCTCCTGCTCGATCAGCGCGGACCGCCCAGCCATGTACCGCTGGATGAAAGGGTCTTGGACCTGTGGAATGCCCTCATCGTACTCCCATTCGGCCTGGGAATCGATTGACTCATTGTCCGAAATGTCGTTGTCTTGCGACATGTTTCCTGTTTGAGTCTTGGAGTGAAAAAAAAACCAGCCACGATGTATCTCTTCCGGCAAATGTTGATTAATCTCTCTCGTCTCCCAGATGATGCGAAGTAGATAATCAATACGACTGAATCAATTCACAACGCACTACTCGTACCCGTACTTTGGATACGAATTGAGATCAGACACATCAATCTTTAAGTTAATGTGACTTTGACTTCAGGTAAGGATCAACGCGGGAGCCGCCAAAGTCCGATCGATCGAGAAACCCCCTCTGACTAGGCACGGTAGTTAGTTACCTACTAGGTAGAGAATGAGTGCCCTTGTACGAGTACTTGTAGGTACCGTACAGCACCCTAATCTTGGCGTTCCGTTCAGGCAATTATCCTTACCAACCTAGCTAAACAGAGCCAGCGCCAAATGGAATCTTCTACTCGCCCTGGGTCCTCGTACATCTGCCCAACTTACTACCTTAGTCCATACGTCGACAGCTATCTACGGGGTATCTACTTGACCTTCACTACCGAGTCCAACACTCAGACTCTGTACAGGTACTGTATGTTAGGTTCCGTGAACTTTCACCCATCCAAGGCACGCTGCATGACCACTAGCTAGGACTCGCCCACGTCGAATTGGCACTCGGGCCCCTTTGAGTCAAGTTATCTGAAGGTTGGGATTATCCTTGACACCCAATGCTGCCCAGTGGATTGAGCTGGGAGTGTGTCCTGTCCTCAACAGGTTTTCCAGGACGAAGTACGTTTGGTATCTCGCAGGACCTGAAGAAGTTCAAGCTGGGTATGAATACTAATAGACTAGTCATGTAGTCGGGATAAGCAGTGTCCAGCTCGGGCCGTAGGGAATTTGCTCCTTTGACTCTCTCTCTTCGTTTCTAGAGCAAGCGTCAGGATATTGGTCCTTCCCATTTATTGCGCATTGCTGCGTCTGATAGGTATGTACCGGTATGTACTTTTACATGTATGTTGCTCGCTCGTCTCCTCGGAACTCCCCAAGCATGTTGTGCAGCGCCACAGTCCTTGTTCGCAAAACGAAGCCCTCGCAGAACGTGTGAACGGGCCTGACCCTGGTGAAAGTTGTGAAATCTATAGCCATCTGCGCCGTTGCTTCTCAGATGCCCCTGTTGAACTCGACCATTCCATCTACGCCTCCTTTGTCCCAAAACTCCTTCTCGAGACTTTTGGCACTCACCGCTTGTCGCTGAGGGAACGCTGCCAACGCGAGCGGCAGAGCAAAGATGCTCGTCGTAAGAATCAGACCCAGGTTCACCGGGAGGACCATTCTCGGCCGTTGTTTCATCCACTCTGTCTTTTGCAACCGTACGAGAACAAGTGGCGGAATGACCATGATCGGCGTAGCGTTGAGTACACGGGAGATGGCAGTCTCGCCCACCGCAAGCGTTGCTGCTTTTCGAGACTTTCCCAAGCTGGCAACTTCTTTCCCTGTCTTCTCCCGCTCCGCCTTCTCTGCGTCTGACTGCACGGGGAAGATGTCAATGCCACGGCGAATCTCCTCGCCTCGCATGAGGAACACATTCAGAGCACCGGCCGAGGCGACAGCTGCGAAAGGCACGAGTCGGCCGAGGATGAGCCTCGTGTTCGGAGATACTCGCTTCAGTCGAGGGACGATTGAGTTGAGCCCGACCGCCACAGAGCAGGAGGCAGACACAGCCAGGAGATAGCTTTGGACCAGCGTCTTCGTCGAGAGCGGTGACGATTTGTTGGCGTTGGCGCTGTTGATTGCCACGTTGAGAGATTGATTGATGACCTGCCACGCCACGGTCCCGGCTGTCTATTTATTACCACCCTCCCAGTTAGCGAACGCGGCCACTTCTAGATGGTATTGAGCGTCCTTACGGTCATGTTTGGCGTCAGCATACCGGCCGTCACCACCAAGTTCGAGATGACGAAGCAAGACATTCGAAACGGGAGAAACACCGGCTCCCCCGTATCTGACTTCGATTAGTTTCCACTTCGACATCTACCATACTGAATGTGTGTGTGTGCCTGCGAACCTGGATGGAGTGTGGAATCCACAATCTTCTTTGCATTCCATATCTCAGGCGTCATCGTCTTCGCTTCGCCGGTTTTGTAGGACGTGACCAGTCGCTTGGCTTGTTCGAGGCCCGACGAGGAGACGAACAGTGTCCTGGAGTGGCTCGTCAGTCAACGAGTTCGACAGAGCCTCGTTCCTCCCCGTCCGCAACGCTCATTCTACCTTCAGCACTGAGCCGGGGGACATATCACACCCCGGCAAGTACAAAGTCTGTGCATCCGCAAGTCTTCTCACCTAGGATCAGCTATCTGCGCCGATTGTTTGACTCGACCCCAATACGTGGAGAGGTCATATTGAGACGCGGGTAGGTCGCGATTTCCAGGCAATGAGGCCGACATGGTTGGCTGGCGGAACCCCCCTCAAAGGACTCACAACGCCCAAGACGCGGAAAAGATCGATAGGGCCACCACGAAACAGCTCCCATGAAGGCGCAAGCTGCTCGTGTGCACCTTGGAAATTTGGCCCTGCGGGTTCGGGCGGTCAGTGACAAGGCAGGTCAGCCGAGGATATTCCAACCGCGAATAAGCGAGTCAAACCACGACACCGAGTGATGTTGACCGCGACGTAAAGCATAGATCTGGACGAATCGAAAAAAGGACCAAATGTCGAAGCTGGCCAGATACTGGCTGGATGATCATGGAGGCTATAGAGCTCTTGAAATACACATTGTTGGACCTAATCTTTAAGCTAAAAAGGTATCTAGATACATGGCATCCTCACGTCTTGCGAGGTCTATCACTTTGACACTAGCTTTGACCAGTTGTTCGATGCAGCAGGGTGTGATATGACAACATCTCTCGGGCCGGTTTACTGAACCAGCATCCAGTGTATTGATGTAGATTGATGCTGTAGCAGCCAAATAGATTGGTCGAGCAACAAGGTTACAGCACTTTGCTTTCAACTTTCCGCAACAGCCCCAAGGTATGACAGGTTCGGGTCTGGGACACTGAAAATGTTGTCCTGGTAAACTTTTGACCTGAATTCGTGTTGGCGGGTGTCGTCGCGCGATTGTATTGTGATGTTGATAGAATGTCGGAATCCATCATTCAAGACCTCACTCTTTAACAGCATCCGCAAAGCTCTTACCTTCTTGAACTTTGCTACTTTCTTCTTCGTTGTCATCTTCCTCAGTTTCGCCGGTCCGTGTTTCATCATTGCTGTGTTGAGATGTTTGACCGGTCGCCTCTCCTGCGCCGGTGCCATTTCCGTTTGGGGCCTTTTCTTCTCTTGAGGCGTCAGCGTGCCACCTTAAATCTTTAATGTCCTCGGTATGCTGATCTCCAGTATCCTCCGACTTTGCAGCGTGATTTTCTGCTGCCTTAGCTGCCTTCTTAGCCTTCTTGGAGGACTTTGTTGCGGCATTTTGGACGACCTCGGTAGTGTCCTTTACCTTCCCAGCCGTGGAGTCTTGCACGTCCTTCGCAGTGTTTGTGACGCTTTTCGCGGTTTGCGAAACAGATTCTTTTACTTCCGACGTGGTGGTACTGGACAAGGCCTTGGTCTTTTGTGACACCACATCTGCCGTGTCTTTGGCAGTATTGGTAAGCCCGTTAACCTTATCCGCAGCCACATTACCAATGTCCTTTACCGTTTGGCTGTTCGCTGCTGTCTTGGTCTTGTCAGTCACCGTCTTTGCACTCTCTCTGATCGTCTCCAGGTCACGCTTGAATTCCTCCTTCACTTTCTCTGTGTTTAATTTCGAGGCAGCTTGTTTCGAGCCTTGTCTAGCAGTGCTCTTCACCCGTTGTGCAGCTTCGGTAAGATCCTTTCGAATCTCTTCCGTGTCGATAATTGCGTCTTCATTCCCAATGTCTTCTGAGGTGCGATGCATCTCTTCTACAGCCTCACTGAGTCTGCGTGCCACACCCTTTGACGCATCATGCAGACTTTGCCGGGCGCGGATAGCAATGTCGCTTGCCGAACTGCTGCGCCTCCGCTCTTGTCTCTTCAGGTAAGAAGTTACGAAGAATTGCCCAAAGAGCCAAGTGAGTGGCAAAAGGTAGGTGCAATTCAGAAGAATTGCAAACACTTGACCACTGGTGTCGAGACAATGTGTCCATTGCAGTTCATCCCGGAACCTGATCTCCTCTCTGGCCACCAAATCCTCTGCAGCATGAACAGCATCAACGCCAAAAGGCTCGCCTTGTTCATTGAGAACGTTTTGTGCAAGTCCTTCATAGCCGGCGGCACGTAAAGCAACCTTCTTCATCCATGCGCCAAGTCCGGCCGAGGCTGTTGCCATTGCGCTTGATACTGTGGCCGAAAGGTCGCTCGGGATGCTGTACACGATTTTTGAGGCGACTTCCCCAGGAAAGTAGGTGTATGCCACGCTCACAGGGACCTGATAGGCAATGAACAGATGTAAGAAGGCATATGTTGCTCCAACGACAAACTGTGTGATCTGCAGGGTGGTTAAGGACTGTTTGAACCACTTCGGAACGCGCATGCCGAGTGCAGAGACGAGGTAGAAGGTGTACTAGCTTGATGTTAGTATCCCATAAAGCTCAGGGTAAGAATCTGACGCACCATGATAGCATGTATTCCGGAATTGACCAGTACAAACATCCAGATGGGCGGTGACATGTACCGGATGCCAGCCCACATGCACAGCATTGCTCCTGCGTGGTGGTATGTCTGCAGAAAGCTACTCTTACGTCCTTTTGCCAGAATGATGCAGGTATCGAGGACCTCATAGAACTTGGAGAGGTAGAAAAGCCAGCCATAAAAGGCCAATCCTTCATTCCACATTCTACCCACATCTGTTGTTTCTGGAGTCAATCCATCCGCCGCCAGGTGGAACGCACGGTTTGTCATTGTCCAGGCCGTGGTGGTTGAATTGTAGATGGCAGCATTCCCGATGCCTCTTGGTCCGTGAAGCTTGCACAGCGCATCCACGGTGTCGGCTAGAGTCGGTGAATCATTCCAAGACGGCAAGCACAAACGGAGAGCATTCCCCATGCCCACACATGTCCATGCTGAATAAACAGCGAGAAAGACATTGTGTAGTATGACAAAGAGCTTGAACACTCTTGTTCTACTCAATGCCCAAGGTTTGTACTTGCGCTGCGCATTGACCGCGTTCATGAGAGTGACAAATGACATGTACACAAGTGCAACTGTGATGGGCACATGAGGAGAGAGGGTCGCATTGTAGATGTCGGCCGGCACCGTGAATGGGTGGGCGAAGCTCGGATTGTCTGGAGGGGGTGGTAGGGTCGCAGGCTTGGGCGAGGGAGGAAGAACTTGGAAGTATGAGGCGGGTGGTTTTGCAATCTTGACATTCGGCGCAGTACTTTCGAGGCCTAGCCAGTCGTAGATAGCAGTGATCGACATGGCGAAGTTGCGGTCAGTTCTCGAATCTGTGGTGGCAGTCGGTCGCGTGAGCACAATGTGACGGCACAGAAATTCAGAACCTGTGTCTGGTAGAGAACAGAAGGTGTGAGAGTTGTTTGAGAGGTTTTGCAGTCAAGGACGATGATAGCTAGCTCAAGGCCATGTCCCGGAACAGTGTGGAAGTTGAGGCAAGTGGTCTTTTTGGTAACAGGAGCAAAGCGCGCGAATAGTGAATGTCGCAAACGAAAGCGAAAAAAGAACGTCGGAAAGCGAGTTACCGGGATGAGGAGGGGCGAGTTTGGTAGGTGTCTGTTTGTGGTGACGGTGAAGCAGTAATTAAATGGCTGGTGTTCTTCTGGTGGTCCTTGGTATTTGGTGCTGCTTGTCCTTACGTCTTTCTTTTCTCAGAGGCGGAAGCCTTTGCCTGATGCACCTTGTGCCCGTAGCGTGCATCATTTTTTGGGGGCTTGTGAGCTATACCCATGTCTTACGTCACGAAGCATTGAGTTTGCCAGACGCCGAGGCTGAGATGAATACGTCAAACCGCCTGCTTGCGCCAGGACGGAAAATCCGGGGATTTCACACTAAAGTTAGCCAGCCCCGACACCAACTCTCGGACGCTGACTGTACGAGTGAGTACACCACGAGCTCCCTATGCTGCACCCGCGTGCGAGGATCACACCAGATAGAGCTTACATGCCTTGGTGTTTGGCATGGCGCGGACGAGGACCCTACAAGTGCTGGCCACACAATCCACCAGCTACGCACACCCGCTCCAAGCACCCAAGCACCCAAGCACCCAACCAGCCTCGGGGTTCACCACGTCGTCACTTTATCTCGGCAGCTTGTTCCGCGCCAGTTGACATCATGCGCGATCAATAAATCTATCACGCTCGTATGGGCTCAATGCTTTAGAAAGGCATACCATATGACTTTAGAGCGCCGGTCAACATAATCTACGAGACCGGCCTGTAATTGATACCCCTTGGCTCTTCCTCACACGCTCAGGCCGTCCAAGTGAGGCCCCTGTTGTCGAGCACTGAGATGAAGTCCGTGAAACCCAAATCCAAGCGCCCCGTCAACGTGAGCTCGTCCAACTTCCTGCATTGTCTTCGCATCAAGGACGAGCAGGTAACTCTTCCCCGCCGTTCCATCGAGGACCACAGTCAGGAGCACACCATCGTCCTCGTCATCACTCTGTCCGGATGGCACAAAAATAGGTTCACCAGCAGTGTGTCCGTGCTTGGCCCATCGTTTGACCTCGTGGGTCTCTGCATCGTGCTTCGCGAGACCGTCGGCAAAGGTAGATTTACCAGTGTCCACAATTCCGTACATGTAACGATGTTTCTTAGTGACCTTTCTGGAATTGATGGTTGGAAGTTCGAAGGCATCTTCCTTGCTGCTTTCGTACTCCAATATTGCCTTGCGCGGCTTAAGGTCTTTGTCAACGGGGATCGAGGCCAGGCGGAATCTCCGGTAGTTCGGGCGTACCGCGGGATCGAGACTTTTCATGTACGTCGAGGCTTTTGGTGAGTCGCTGATGAGGTTGTCCAGATAAAACCGGTACAAAAGGTCCATATTTTCGTAGGCAGCCAAATCCGCCACAATGTCGACAGAGCCGTCCTCAAGGGCGGAAGGCTGTTCATAGGCATTGATGGTGTGAAAACAGAAAAATGGCGCCGACTCGTACTTGGCAATGAGACCTTTGCCTCCTTCGGGAGTGGTTCTCTTGTCGACCACGAACCATGCTGCAGGCTGCTGATCGTTCCAGGTCATCGCATCAAGTAGATTCTGTGTCCACAGGATGGGGGCGCCTCCACCTTTGTAACTGGAATTCCACACACACAGTACCACGTAGTTCTCTGTCAAGAAGAGAGAGTGGATATAGGCTGCGGTGTGCTGGAACGTGGCCAGAATAGAAGTCTTGCCCGTCGACGCTGAGGCGCGGAACACTCGATACGTGCCATTCCTCCCGAAGTCGAGGTTGTAGTTGTACACATCACCATCCGCAGGATCTGACTTGGCATGCGCACCACTTGCGCGCCCTTTGAGCTCGGGGTTGAGCACATCCTGCTGAGCAATACCCACAGGTTCCAAGGTCTCAGGATCCAGCATCTGGACGAAACTGGCATCGGTCTTGTTGCAGAGAGTGATTCTTTCGCTTGGGCTATGGGGCCCATTCAACTTTTGGCCGGTGCCAGATAGACCAGGAAAGTTCACAGACATTGTGACAGCTGCGTTGACCTCATTCGGTCTACGAACTAATGGCTGGTGGAACACCGACTGCATCTTCTGGAAAAAGGATTTGCATGGATCGTATTTCGCAGCGAAAGTGAAGCCCTCAAGCTGACCGGTCTTTCGGATCTTCTCAATGAGCCCGTCACTCGTCAACCTTGAATTGTAGGTCACCTTGACCGGCGATCCTGCTTCTGGAGGATGAATCTGGAAGCGATGTACCTGAGAGAAGTTGTCGAACCAGTGATTGACTTTGAACTCCTTTCCGGCGGTAGATCTGACTATCCTTGGACCTAATCCTGTGCGAAACAGCGTGCCTGCAGCGTATGGCGGAATTGTTCCCTCAACCCGGAGTTCGATGGGCTCCCGCTCTTCATATGTGGAGTCGAACTGGAAAACAGTTATTACCAGCTTCATGGTAAGGTTGGATACCTACACCTAATGTGTTCGGCCAATCATTGTAGTGCGAAGGTACCTGCATCTCAAAGGAGTTGATATCTTGAGCGACGTAACAACCGAGTGCTTTTTCTCCACTTTTCAGACCTGGGAAAGTCAAGTGCAATGTCTCTGGTATCGAAAGTCGCCGAGGATTATGATCTTCTCGTTATTCACGTTCATCCTCGCATAGCTCCTCGACTTTTATGTTAGCAGTAACACTTGAAACGGGGCGGGCTTTGAGCAATGAATCTATCCGCCTTCATTTCTAAGGACGTAAGTCTCGCCCTGTCCCACAAACTAGCACTATGCTAGGAGTTGTGAATACTTACAGACATTGTCCAATATGTTGCCGAAAAGGGTATGATGCGCGAGGGATAGTCTTACGGCCGACAGCCTCGACAGAAGGGTCTTGCGACATACGATACGTCCAGAAGACGGGACTAAGGTGCAACTTGACATATTTGGGGTTCCATATGAGTATATGTAGTCGCTTCTCAACGTGGGAACCCCTCATCCAGGCGATCTTCGAGGGCACCGCATCCAGATAGCATCCATCACCAATGGCAGCAATGCCCAAAGTCACTTAAGAAAAGCGGGCACACGGCCAAGACGTTGCTTTCGCTTCTCAAGTGCCAGGACAATGGTGAGTCGGTGATTGGTCCGCAAAGCCTCTTACGGCTTATTGCTTGTCGAGCAGTTATTGTCAATGTCGACAAAAGGGTCCTCGGTGCGACCTGCAGAAGCTTCTGGCCAGCGTGTGAGTGGATGGAATCGAGAAGCAGTCGGAAACACAGTCCAGGCCATTGGAAGATGCATTTTCGAGTCGGCCATGACCTTCAGGAACGCCCAATCACAGCGGTAGAGAGCCCAGCTTCCGACTGCCGTGTAGATGTAGGCCTGAAGTTATGTGAATCTCACGCATGTAGTTGTGAAGAGTAACGACTTTGCTGAGGATGCCTACTCACTAGTTCCGGTTATAAGCGAAGGGCTCGCCTAATATTCCTTTTGAGGAATAGCGTGAATGGCTGACAACAGCAGTCACTCTGCCGCAATCCCATACTCCCCTTGGGCTTCACACACCTTGACGACCAGATGCCTCCATCCCTAGACGTTGACCCTCCCATAGAGGATGAATACGATGAAGAGGCCGACAGCGACTTTCAAGAAGATGAAGTCGGCGACGATGACATCTCCTCCACATCCGAAGACGACCGCACCGAGGAGGGCGATATCTCTCAGAGACCTCGTAAGAGGCGGAAGATAGAGAATGTTCAGTCAGTTCCCATCGCCGAACTTGACTCAGGTGATGAGGCTACAATCAAAGAGCAAAAATTCTCTCGCAAGAAGCGCCCAAAACAGGACAACAATGAAAATGAGAGTGGTAACGAGTCGGAGGGATGGCGAGCCCGAACACGCGCCATGCGGACAAAGGAGAAGGAGGAACGAAGAAGAAACAAATTGGCATCCGTTAAGGGCAGCACCATCGATGTGGACAAGATATGGGAGGAGATGAACAAGCCACAACCACTACATCCACCTCATGTGCAACACGAGCGCAATGACATACTGGACGACAAAGCGATCGCAAAGCAGTCGACCAACGCGACAGACGGAGACTTGGAAAAGGAGAATGTACCGACAATGTATTCAGAAGAAATGATAACTATCAAGCGCACCTATAAATTTGCTGGCGAAGTCCACGTCGAAGAGAAGAATGTCCCCAAGTCTTCCGCTGAAGCGCAGCTCTGGCTAGCACAGCAACGGTCGGCAAAGGCACCCACGCTTGATGGGGACAACAAGATCCTCAACAGGCCGCTTCGGAAGATTTCTCGCTTTGATCCTAATTTCAGCAATCTGGCCGCCTTCCAGTCGTCCTGGATCAAACAGAGTGCAGAAGCAGGCGCTCACTCCGGGCCCAAGCTCAACGTGGTGGAAAAGAGTAAAATGGACTGGGCAGTACATGTGGACGCTGAGGGGCTAAAGGAAGAGCTGGATGTACATGCCAAAGCAAGAGATGGCTACCTCAGTAGAATGGACTTCTTAAGGGAGGTAGAAGGTCGCAAAGAGGCAGAAGCGAGAGCGGCAAGGCTGAGAACTGCATGATTGCGGCTCCAGTATGCAGCTCCGACACTGACAATCCTGTTGCTAAGACCCAGGTACATACCTATCTCGGT
The DNA here is from genome assembly GCF_000836115.1 of Exophiala spinifera. Lineage (NCBI taxonomy): Eukaryota > Fungi > Ascomycota > Eurotiomycetes > Chaetothyriales > Herpotrichiellaceae > Exophiala > Exophiala spinifera. The sequence continues at coordinate 2,460,795 of NW_015622514.1, forward strand.
TTGTATGAAGCATTCTACATGCGCAAGCTTGACGGGCATTTTGCTTACTCGTCCTTTCTCTCGGCGCTCAGGACTGTGAATGTTACTGCTGCTTCCCACTTCCCCATGATTGATTGTTTATCTCATATTCATTCTCGTTCTCACTCTCACGTGCCTTCCCGTCTCCTGTCCACAGCTCCTGCTTCCAATCTTTGTCAATGCAACCCCTTCTCTCCAGACACAAAGATATGTGGTAGCAGCTACAGCCATTGAGCCTTTGCCATCCTCTTCCGACAAGCTGGAAGCTCCCCTCCTGGTGCAAACTGCGGTGCAAAGATGCAAAATCCGAAACCACAGGTCACAGTCTCGTTCTCGGTTCCCAATCATCCACTCCGCTCCCTACCCACCAACATACACAATGGCGCTCGGTTTCCAAAACGCACCATAGCTGCATCGCCATTGAGCAAGGAGATTCCACAGCTCTCTCCAGAGTCTCAACGCCCGAGTTTGCGTGCGAGGAATTCGGTGACCTCTCGAGCAAGCAGTGTGCCCTCCACCCCACTCGACGACATTCCGAGGCCTCTTTGGGAGCGAACTTTCATTCGCACGGCGACCACTCCAGAGGCAACGAGTCCAGAGCTCTCGATTGAAGAGATCACCTCGACAAAGCTTTCACTCGACGACGAGGAATTTCTAACCAGCTTGCCAGACAGTGAAAACTACAAGCAGGCGAAACTTGGAATATCTTGTGCGAGAAAATGCACCGTGGACATTGGGGAAGACCGTCCAGGCAGGTGGAAGAAGATGAGAAGGACATTGAGAAAGATACCCAACGATCTCTTCGCCTGGAAGAGTCGACCCTCCACACCCGTCAAAAGGGAGCTTTGCGTCGACCATCCTGCTACCACCGAATCTTTGTTGCCGGAACCAGAACTCCTGACCGAATCCTGTGTGCCACCGCCAGCAAAGTCGACGGATGTGCAAGAGCCTGACAAGGAGATTGTCGAACCTCTGGTGGTATGTGTGCTAATAGGTCTCAGACACAACACTGACATTAAGTACAACAGTTAGACTATGACGGAATGCCAAAAGGGTCAGTTTCTCGATCTGAAGAGTTATCCCAAGTATGTATGAAACTGCACCGCGCTGAATGGAGACTCATGGCACTCAGGTCTCGAGAAGAATTCGCGAAGAGCTGAAGGATAGCAGTAGAATGCAGACGTCTTCGAAGTCAACGGTATGCCTACATCACTGAAAAGAATCCGCATCTCTGATCAGAGCAGGACCCGCCACCACATTTCAGAGGTCCGTTCCTCAACCAAAGAACCCACAAATTGTCTTCGAAGGCACGCGTTGCTGCGACTCACCTCTATGGTCAACGCGGGTTGCCTCCCGACTTTCCCCCTCGTCGTCGTCGACTGACAGATAAACCGACAACTTCGGCCCGTGGTGAGGGAGCCCATCGCTATTCTGTCAGCATTCATAGGCCGAGGAGGCCAAGTTTGTCGAATGCTACAATTGGCCAGAACTCAGCAGCATCCATCGGTCGAACTTCCCGACCAAGTTCGAGGCCAGGTACAAATGCGGAATCCAACAAATCGATAAGCGGCAGAACAGCAGTACCGAGACCAATGGTGTATATGGATGGAGCGATCTCTTCCTCTACCATACTTTGGGACCATGGTTTCGTTAGACAGCGACCCTCAACCTCATCCACAACCCGCCCAGCACCAAATTCAGCTTCTCGTCCGACCACTCGTGCCGGAGCTGAACCCTGCGCTGTACGTTCACCCGCACCTGAAATCGAAATGGGAGGACGAGATATTCCCGAGTGGGCAAAGGTTCCAACTTTTGTTCCAAGAACGGTTAGAGCTCCTCGTAGAACGGCAAACCAAGTCGGTTTATCAGGCGATACGGCTCCACTGAAGCCAGCCCGGGAGGAGAGCGACATGGATGGGTTCCAGCCTGAACTCAATCTTTCCGACACTGCAATTTCGGACGTGTCATTTGCGTCTTTGCATGTGCAGACTTCCAATCAGTCGTCGCTCGAGAGACAAGCTGTGTTGCGAAACAAGGAGAACGAGTTCGAGGTCCCGCAGCGAACGTCTGCTAAGAGTCGAGAGAGGATATCCCAGCTACTCGCCACTACTTGGAAAGAAGGTAATAACAAAATACGGCGCATGGCGTTACAAGGGCCCGCTGTCTAGGAAAGGCTCCACCATTTAGGTAACCCACAAAGCACAACACATGCAGCGTCACTTTGACTAGGTTGGGAAACGATGGTTGTTTGTCAAGTCTGCTGCGACGACCTCGGCTTGGAGAGATTTCGCATTGCGCAACGGGATATTACATTGTTTGGTAGTAGAGCGCAACACGCACGAGTATCTACAGCACTCGGCTTTCATTTCAGCGAGAACCCTGCTTGATATTGTCGACTTTGGCTAACCAATATGAGTTGCACTCATTACTGGTGTCTCCAGGTTGACCAAGGCTGGATAGCAACAATCTTATCAAAAACGCGGATTCTTCTAGTCCTTTGTCTACTAAGAGTGCATCTCCCGGTCGTTTTGCGCCCAAGCTAATAATAAAAGTCCAATGATGGGCTCCTTTTGTGCAGAGAAAACCGCCGACTTCTGGGGGGCAGAGGTTTCAATTTGCAGCAAGACCAATATTGTAAGTTGGCTAAGTTAGTATTGATAGAATGATGGCACGGTCATCATCTTGGGGTCAGTTGCAAATGGGTAATACATTAGTTGTTGAAACGAAACGATGCTGGTCTCGCTTTAAGCTACAAGAGTCCAGGGCCATGACGGACAGCGTTTGCTCACGGTGCAATCTGGCAGTTGTTGCAACCGTCCCTGTCTTTCTATCCATGTAAAGACTGTCTCCCACTTCCGAGGAAAGTATTTCCAGAGAGCCCCAAAGGCCAGACCAGGCTTGAATGGCAATGGCAATGTCAACACCAGCCCTCAAAGGACCACACCCTTCGAAACCCTGAGCCGATCCTCGAAATTTCTAGGATCACGAGCGCTTCGCGTGGAGCGGTAGGCGATCGGCCACAGACAAACTACGATCGGTGCGGTTAGCCTGTTTCCGTCTTTGTCTTTTTGAGAGAACATGTCCTCGCTGACGTATGAGGCTCCCATCGAAGGGAAGACGAATGTATAACGCTCCCTTGTGATTTTGTCTTTGCCCGCTCGCCAGTGTAGAGCATCCTTGAAGATGGAGATCAGCGCCTGGTCAAAATTGGCTTGAACGGGCGATTGCTTAAAGGCCGCCGGATGGTCTGACTCTGGCTCGGGGAACTCGATTATGTCCTCGGTTCCTCGAGACAGTTGTGCTCGGGTGGCCAGCCTAGGAAGGAGCAGCTCGACGAAGGTTTGAAACCTGAAAGCCATGTCTTCTGCGCGTGATTGGATTTTGGGTATGATATTCTGATCAATGTAAGCAACCAAGAGCTTTTCTCGAATGACAAGCTCGAGCTCAGGGTCCAGAACTGCAAATGAGTCAGTAAAGACGTGGAGACTCCTTCGCCAACGTTCGCACTCACAATTTTCAAGGACCTTTTGAACTACACCATTACCATAGCTTTGATAGATGCTCTGCTCACCCATCGCGTCGGACTTGGTCTGCCCAGCGTCAAGACACCACCGGGTGACAGCCGCAGCAAGCAACGAACGAATGAAGACGTGCCAGCCAATGATTTTATGCTGCTGCAGTCGTTGGTAGAGGACGTGACGGGCCCGCACGCTGTCGCCCGGATACCCCAGCACGGCCATCATGAGACGAGCGAGCTTATCGGGGTATGCGGACTCAGGCTCGAAGCAGATTGGCTGATCCTTGCCAATTTCTGAGCCTTCGACCAAGTCTTTCACAGCCTCTGTGATCTTGTCATATATCTCACGCAATTGACCATCGATAGCGCCATGGGACGAGAGCCGTTCATACCCGCGCTCAAGCAGTTCAGTGGCTTTGGGCAAGTTGGCTGTTTTGCTCTTAGGGCGTATCGTTGAAAAGTTTCGTAGGTCGAATGGCTGCAGAGCAGGCAGAGCAGGCAGTGTCCGGGCAGGTCGCTGTTGATCGCTGGATATCTCTCGACGTAAGACAGGCTCCGACTGTGGTGGAATTTCTCTAGTTTTATCGATGACTGCGTGGCCATCTCCATCATCCGTCCCGGTGTTGCAGGGTCGAAAGTGTTTTGAGGTGCGATCATCAGTCTCTGCGTCTGGAGACTTGCGTTTAGAACCTGGCTGTGGAGTGCTCGATGTCTCCGTGGGCGGGCTCGCCGTCCCACTGGTGGTCAACTGGATTCGAGTCTCAATCTCCTCCGGGGTGTAGAGAGTCGCATATCTCTTACCCAATGTGTCCCAGTTGAATATCTTGACGCCGTACTTGTAGATTGTAGTGAGTGGCTCTTGGTATTGAGGAAGTCTGAACTCGTCGTACATACGCTTGAGCTTTTCAGTGATCTTGAGGAGTCTTTCTGGTGGTGTACAGCGCTGCAGCATCGGCACAAGCTGGAGAAAGTCGTCATTTTCTGCCAGCTCCTGTATAGCCGACTCGCCGTCTTGTAGGAGTTTCCCACCAGGCCCCTTGTTGTCTTCGATCCAGTCCAGCACAAACTTTTCTGCAGGCAACGGCCAGTTTACTCTGGGCGCCATAGTAGCTGCTTGTCGCCAAAGTCAGAGTCTGGAGCAAGGTTACGACACCAAAAAGAAAGATAGACTGGACTGTCGAAGTTACGATCCCGTCGATCAAAGTGGAGAGTATCATGTAGCAGATAGAAAATGAAGAGACAAGCAGAAATGCGGAAGTTCGCAAGTTGCAGCAAATATAAGCCATCGTGTTTGATTGTATCACAAAGAATGTACATAGCCGAAGAATGTGTCTCACTGGCCAACAGTCCGTGGGTGACCTGGATGCGGTCAAAAGGTAGCATCACCGTTCACGAATGTCAACAATAGCATGAATAGGGATGGATGGATTGGAGTGAAAGCCGAAGACTATTCACGGTTGCACAATGCCATGGGAAAAGCCTTCCTCATTGAAGAGAGAAACGCCGTTCCCTTTCTGTCATCAATTGATGAAAACAGTGCAAGTGAGAAAAGCGCCGGATGCGGATTTACTAAACACCCGGAACGACACGTGACGCTTGGCGGCTGTTGTTGTAGCGGCGTGAAGAGAATTTAGTACGAAGTAGAAGAAACAGAGCACATGCCGCTATAAGGCCAGTAGGTACCACGTTCAAATTGTCACGTCTTTGCCATTGCATGTCTTCTCACTCGCTACTTTTTTTGCGCTCTCAGGCACAGAAACTACCGTACAGATTTCGTATCATAGACTCGGCTCCAGCTCAATGACGACATCGATTGATATCCATCCTGCCAGCGTCACTCACAGCCGCCTCCGCCGCATCCTCGCTGCGAGGAACAGTCCAAAGCTGCGCGCATCTTTGCCGTTGTGCTCCCCATGAGTGCTGGATGCATGTACAAGTCCTTGAGCGGAAATGAAGCGACCATACCCTTTTCAATGGCTCTGGCATTGTGGACCTGTTGACCACCGCATGGAATCGTCAGTTCCAGCGAGGCCATCAATCTGTCCAGTTTGAGCTTGACTTGGTATCGAAAAGTGAGATGATTCGACCCCTCTTCTTGGTCAAGAGTGAATCCACTGCTTTGGAGGCTCGGAATGGTGATCCTAAGCATTCCTACTTCACTCGGACCCTCCGAATCTTCGCCTGCACCTCCCCGTCGAATCACTGGCAATTCAAATGCCAGAGGAAACTTTGGATCCCTAATAGTTTGCGCGCCGATTATACCTCTCTCTTTGTAGGGAAACAAGGCTGTGTCTTTTTCGACAATCCACTGGATTCCGTACTCTGCTCTGATTCCGTACCATGTCCGACTTTGGATGAGAGTCGCAAGGTCCTCCGTGGCGAGCTCGAGGAAGTTGCCCTGGGCCACCGCAGATCCGTCCTTCGTCTCCATCAATTGGACGCTGATTGAGTCGAAGGATTCCCGGATTTTGCGGAGCACATACGGTGGGAGGCTTCCCCAGCCGGTGAGGCCGATGAATAGAGGCATGGTGCCTTCGTATTTCTCCCGCACTGATTTCAATTGCTCTTTCAACACTCGGATGATGCGTTCTAACCATTCGTCGAAAATTCGTCGCATGACCACACCCTTGAGGACGATGCGGTCGTCTTCTATCCTGAAACCTTGGATTTCGGCATTAGGAGGTTGAAAGAGATAACTCTCGTCGAACATCGGAACAATATGGTATTCTGGTTTGGAGTCGTTGTAAGTTCTCTTGACTAGCTCGAAGCCTCTCTCAAAGGCCTCCAGCACTTGATATTCATCTCCCTGGAACTCGGGAACCAATTCAGCGATCTTGCCATCTAAGTGATGGCGAAGAAGAGCCTTGAACTTCTCGTTCAGCTGCTGAGAGCCGTCACATGATCCCGTGCCAGGAATTACTTCTCCCAGCTTGTAACTGGTTCTGTTGGATGCAACATGATATGGGTACAGGCACGAGTAGTCAGTGGTGCCACAGCCAATGTCGACGATAATGCTGACTACTCCTTTCGGCTTCTCTGCTTGTGCTTTCTGCCAGACATGGAAAATGGCTGCAGATTTCGCCTCGGAGAAGATGAAAGTCGTCTGGGGGAGTCCAGCGTCGTGGAGGAGCTCGCGGAACTTGTCGAGCATGTCCTTCTCCCAAGTTGACACGGTAGGCATCGACATGGCTACATCAACTTTCTCCTTGAATATTGTGTCTACCATAGACACGTCAAGAGCGTACTTTTGAGCAAAGTGCGCCATCGTCGACCGCAATAGAAACCGCAGAAACTCGACAATGACACGAGATACTGAGTTGATGGTGTGCGTGGAATAGGTGCGACGAAGAGGGTCGTAAATGCGACACAATCCTCCAGATGTGGTGTTGCATATGCTGTCTATGACATGCTGATGCTCTTCGCGGAGATTTTGGACCCCGACGTCATAATGCTTCGAAAGCAGATGCAACTTCATCAGGTTCAGTCTTCCAATGAGCTTGAACTCTCCAGGAGGAGTTTCACATGCTGTCGATCCAAAGACAAGTTGACACGGAGAAGTAGGCTGGGCGACTGGCTGCCAAATTGCGGCAACAGTATCCACGCGGTGACTTCCTTTTTCGTTTAGAAGAATATTGGTAGCTTGAGGGCATGTCAACAGTGTTGCGAAAGGAGACAAAATATCATAGCATACTGATGAAGTTGCAGTGCCGAAATCGACTGCGACTTTCACCCGCACATCACCAACCAGACCGATGGTCTGAAGGACATCGTCAAGATTTTCGATATGAAGGTTTTCGAGACCTTGGGCTGTCTCTTCCATTTTGATACCAAGATCTGTTTGCGGGAATATTTGAGGGACGCTTGTTTTGGAGAGACAAGCAGGTGTTGAAAAGATCTCAAGATATTTCAGAGGCGCCGATATAAATGTGTGGCGCCTACAAAAAACAACTGGTCAAAGAGTGCCGGTACCAGCAAGGGACAGAAGGCAGCGAAGAGTTCGCTTAGAGAGGCAGCGCATGTTCACTAGTTGAAGAATAAGACGGGGCCCGCCCTTCGAGGACAACAAAAAGGGTCTCTGTCAATGGTTTTTGTGTGATTCAACGCGTCTTTGTCATTCTGCTTGGACCCTGGCTCCGCGACCTGAAAGAACCAAAGTTTCTGCCTTTGGCCATGAATGCGCTGCCTCTTATCAGGGGCATGTACATTCATCTCCACATGAGCCACCAAGGGAAAAGATATCGCCTTAGTAACAGTGGGAGACACGAGAGATAATAAAGACAATCTTTAGAACCCCCCTACTGGGAAAACGCGCGTTTTCTGAGAGATTGTGTATTGCTTTATTGCTGCTAGTAACTGCTGGCAATCTAGGGATTTTTATGTGACCCCAGGACCCCAGGGAAATGCTCTGACTCCCTGGGGACAGTATGCGCTCCAAGTTAGTGGCGCAATCACTAACTAACTTCGGTTAGACTGAAGACATTCCCAGAACGGGCAAAAGTCGCGGGGAAAGAACAAGCACCCTGTGCCGAGCCCTCAAGCTCAATCACGGTGTCTTGCGACTGCGATCTGGGAGCCCGTCCGTACCTTGTCTGCTTTCAATGAAAATTCTCCATCTAACGGGGCGCGGGCAACTCTGAAAGGTTCGTGAGCCCAGTGCATGGATCAGGCACAGCGCGCCAGCCGACCTGCGTGGGCCTGCGATAGGTGCCGCCGGCAAAAGCTAAGAGTATCTCGGCCCTCCCATCGCGGTTCTTCTGCATATCCTGACCTCTGGAACTAGTGTGATGTCGAGAAACCCTGCACTCTATGCATCAGAGCAGGGACAAAGTGCGAACCACAGTCTTCGACGCAGAGAAGTCCTCTCAAGCGTAAGGGGTCCTTCAACCACACAGCAGGTCGCGGGGCCAGACTGGAAGGCCCGTCAAGCACTCCTCTGTTATCACAGTCTGGCACGCCACGCATCCCGCTGCAAGCAGCTTGTACTTCTGCTGTTGATCAGACTCAATCATCTAGCTACATCCGCGACTTCGATGGCAGCCCGGATTTGGTGAGTCGATCAGAAGCAAGTCCTGATGAAGGACGACAGTATGGCGCAAACGACTCTACCATGGGTTTTGCGAAAATCATTCTCGGAGAAGACGACGACAGTGATTCTCCAGCCAGCGGAACAATCCCTGGTGACCCTGGACGGGCGACCGTAGATCCGCAAACTCCACACCACATTTCGACGCCTTTACCCTGTCAAGGCTTCTTGCCAATCGCTGTGGACGCCTACTTCGACAGAGTGAATTGGTACATTATGCTCTTCCATCAGCCGTCATTTGTCAACCGCGCACAAGAGATCCTCAGCCGTTCTACATGGCCGCAAGAGGACTTGTGCGAGGTTCTTCTCATCATCATGGTAGCAGTACTGGGCCTGCGTTGTGTAGAGCATGACAAAACTTGGAATGGACACCAATTGTTGCATGCTTATTCGGCGACAGCAGCGTCATTGAGCTCAGAATTGATGATGCTGATAAGCTCACACTTTTACGAAGTCTTGATGGAGGCAAGAATCGAAGCATACCAGATTTGCATGTTGATGGCCAACTATCACGTCTACTTTGGCTCGTCGAATTTTGCCTGGAACGTGTCTGGGGTGTCTGCCAGAACGGCATATGCGCTAGCTCTTCATTGTGACAAAGCGAAAAGCACCGGTGGTGATATTGCTCGCGAAGTCAGCAATCGTTGCTGGAACCACCTGGTTGTATCTGACCAATTTTCGTCCATGATCTTTGGCCGTCCGGCGACGCTAGATCCTGCATTCGCTCAGTTCAAGAAGCTCACGGACCTGGACGATACGGAACTCCCTGCTGACACGGCAAGACTTGGCATTTTACAAGGAAGTCATCCAAAAGTGACATTCCTCACATACCATGCTTTGAAGTTCGAGATTTACCATATCATCCGACACACTTTGGAAAGTTTCAAAGTGCTCCAGCTACGAAGCCCAGTCACGGTGCAAGATTTGAAGACGTTGATTCAGGTCGTGAACAGCACAGAGGTCATGTTGGAACAATGGCACGAGAACCTTCCTACCGTGTTCAAACCTTCCCAGTGGCCAGCGGACGACCCATGGAATGTTCTTGAACTTGACAGATGCGACTGGGACGAAAGGAACATCAGAAGGAAACTCGGACTCCAAGGATTTATTCTGCAGCTCTTATACGACGCCGCCAGAGTATGGGCTCGCCGGCCGTTGTTGAAACTTCGAATCTCCATCCCGCCAGAAGAGAGCATCGAGAACATTGCAATCAGTGATGTCCCGGACTCCCTGGGGGCGTCGGTACAGGCAGCGTTGCGCATGTCACGGGTCCCGGTCGCTGAATTTGACGGCCACCTTGCTCAATCGTTCGTGCTGATGCACCTCTTTACGGCGGGCAGTGTTCTGTGCATAGCACCGACCTGTCAACCGTACAGCAAAACCGCGGGCGAAGCGAAGGCCGGAGTCCTGAGAATCATCTCCGCGTGTAGGGCCATCAAAGACGAGAGCAAGATCGCCAGGCACATCGATCAGATGCTGACGAGGCTGTACAAGAAGACCATGGAACGGGAGATGGACAACGCCCTACGATTACCGCCGGACACGGTCCCGCCGAAACATCATATAATAATAGACCACATACCGCCTGTCGGGACGAAGCACGCCCGAGACACCGCCACCACCACCACCCATTCGCAAGCCCGACCACACTCAGAGCAACTTAATCCTTTGGTGCCCAAAGCCATGGCTCAAGCCGCGATGGAAACGTCGGGAAACATCGTCCCCGACCACAGAAGCGGCAGCCTGAATGTCCAGACAGAATACCATGCCCACAACCCAGATGGAGGTCAACTTCCTCCTCCTGGTGAACCCGTGGTGTCATACCTGCATTTCGAATCCCTTCGGAACAACGATCGAATCGAGGCTCACGTCGATGAGGACTTCGATGGAACATTTGGCGCGTTTGAAGAAAGTAAGTGTGTCTCCAGGATTTGAGAAAAAAAAAGGGGGGGGCAGCGAGCAGTACCCCTCGCTGCTCTGAAGCCCTTTTTCCCGCGTACGGAAAATAACTTCCAATGTCCGACGAGCTTTTTTGGAGCTTATAAGCAACAGAGCGGATCCCCCTGGGTCAGAGTGACAGATGCTAACCATTGTGTGTGATGTGCTCTCAGTGTTTAATCTTGACTTTGCCGAATTCCCACTCAAACCTTATTGACGAAGAAAAGTTTGTCTGATTGTCAGGGTACACAAGGTTCGAGGGACGCATACCTTAATAAGTTAAGATACCGTCGAGACTCCGCCTCCACAGATCTGTGCACAAGGTTAAAAACCCTACATCCCCAGACCAGCCCCGGCATGAGTCCCTTTCGGGACCATCACCCTACGACCTCGTCACGGAAAAGAGAACGGACGGGAAGATGATCTCAGGCTCTTACTTTGTATCGTGCTTGTACTTGTAATCGTCCTCGTACGATGGTATGATTTTCAAAGAGTGAAAAGAGAGAGAGGTTTCCATGCATATTACAGAGACATTAGCCGTTATATGTGCTGGGGGATCCCGAAGGATACCTATCACTGAGGTAACAACATTTCGCTTTTCATCAATTCCCGCTCATTCGCTCGCTTACTTCTTGGGTTTCGGGTCGTTTCCAAGACGTCGAGGAACGTGTTGAAAACAACAACAACAACATCAAAAAAATTCAGTCGTGAAAATGATCACGCTCGCTCAGAGTCATTACCTATATACACAGACAAACAACAAAGATGCAATAACATCTCCGTTGAAGAAAAAGCAATCTTCAAAAAAAGACATCGATCAGTCTCTGTTGACGACCCTCAAGCTTCTTCTCGGATTCAACACGACTCCCAGGAAACTCGGCTCCTGTCCAGCCATCAGGTCCTCAGTGCTGCTTGCGGCCGTCGCACTGCCCGCGCCGCCGGCGACGTTTCTGTACGGGTTGTTACTGTTGAGTTGATTTGCCCTGGCAGAGGTAGAGCGCGCACCCGTCGTACTCCCATCGCCCGAATGGTTGTCTGCGCTGTTTCGGCTGTCCGTCTGGCTCTTGTCGGTGTATTTCTGAGCTGCGACGCCCTCACTTGCAGCAGCAGAACCACCCGCACCCGCGCCGATGTAGCGTGGATCTCCGGACAGATGCTGTCGCTGCGCCATGTCGGAGTGGTTCTTGTAGATCCTGAGCTGCTTGCGGTACAGCCAGACGCAGAAGCCCAAGTATGCAGCCAGGACGGCGAACAGACCAGCGATGACACCCGCGACAATGGCACCGACGTTGGTCGCTCCGCCTCCGCCCCCGCTTGAAGAATCGCTTCCATTTCCGGAGCCGTCTGACCCGCCGCCACTCGTTGGACTACTGGTCCCGCTGGCACCGGGTGCCCCTGTGACGCTGTAGGTCAGAGGCTGTCCCGTCATGAGGGGTCCTTGTGTCGCTGTCTGCGCTGGCTGGGTCACGGTCGCGGCGCCCACGGCGTTTCCGCCTACGACGCGCTGAACAGCCGGGGGCACAGCATAGCCATAGCTTCCTTGCAAGGCAGCGGCGTCGTCGCGCTGGCTCTCCTGCCGATTAAGATCGTCCCTGGAGTCGAGCGCGACGTACTCGTTCTGCCAGCTCAGACTGCTCGTGTTGAACACGTACACGCCTGGGCTGTCACAACCCTGATCCTGCCCGACGTACCCGCCCACCACGACCATCTGCGCGTTCCACACGTTGCACGTGTGTCCTGCCCTGGGTCCCGGCGTCGCCTGGTCGGACGTGTCGACCTTGATCCACGTGAACGAGGGGACGGTCAGGATCCACATGTCGTCGTACTGGATTTGGTCGCCGTAGGGGACGAGGTTCTGGCCTCCGTACATGTGCACCTGCGTAGACGTGCCGTCTGCGGCCGAGACGGCGACCGCGCACGGATTCACCCGAATGTCGGGCGTAGGCCCGCTGGTGGCCTGCTTGTACCATTTTGACGCCGCAATGTCGTATACGTCGATGACATTCATCTGGGTGAAGGTCGCGTTGGTCCCGCCCGCCAGACCGATGATGATGCCTTGTTTCGAGTAGCCGGGCACGTAGACGAGGACGCCGTCAGCGCGCTCGGGGAATCCGCTTGTGTCCTGGACTCCGCCCTCGGTGATGTTGCGATATATGCCTGACGAGCCTGCGGTGCCGGAATCAGAGACGGCGTCGTTGGTGTACCCTGGAAACGTGTACTCGAGGAGGCCCTTGATGTAGACCCGAGCCACGGACTGAGACCAGCCGGGGGTGGTGTAGCCGTCGAGATGGCCGCCGAAGTAGAAACCCCGACCGATATTGGGCACCGAAACACCTGCTCCTTCGGCAGCGCGTTGGACGGGTTGGCCTGCTGGCTCAGAGTTGTCGCCGGCGCTCGTCTTCGGGTTGGACAGTTCGGTCCAAGACGATGAAGAGACGTCGTAGGACCAAGTTGAAAATGGCACGGGCGATTCTGCTGGGCTGTCGGAGAATTCGCCGCCGTAGAGATACAGCGCGTCGTACGAGTTCCAGAGGTAGCCTAGGGAGACGGCGGGAGGACCGCTGGGGATTGGAAGTCCCGATATCGAAGGGGTGGAAATCTGCCACGACTTGGTCAAGTCGATCGCGACCAGATCGTTGTCTGGGTCGAGTGTCAGCATTCAGACAGGCGTGACGATGGTTTCGAGCACTCACTCCATTCGTTGGCTGTCTGGTCTCCAGACGTCGTGGATCTGCCTCCATAGTAGTATAATGTCCCGTTGACGAGGGCACTCTGCCCTGCCCACCTCTTGCACACGACCGTGGGACTATTGTCTCTCTTCACATTCGCCCCAGGTAGTGCCCTCTTGTCTTGTCGCGGAGTATCTCTCGCCAGCAGTCCATCTCTTCTTGGTCCCACGGGATTCGCATCGGCTTTCAGTATCGGTGTCGTGTGGAGACTCTGCGTGACGAGGACGGCCACCAAGGCTAGAAATAGCAGCCTCGACAGCGTAGGGAAGGCAAAAGGCATTTGCGGAGGTTTGTCTCTGGCGGTCGGAGCGGGTGGGAACGATTCGTCCCGGGTTGAGAGAGGAGGATCAGGCTCGAAGACGTCGACCGTACTCCGGAATCGAACTTGCAGTCTCGGTCGGGTGGTGGTGGTGGTGGTGTCGCTCAACTTTGCGTCCACGATGGCATCATCACCGCCGAGTCCAACCTCGAGAAAGGCGGAGTTGCGTCTTCGGACGGCCGGTAGCGGTTCCTCTTCTTCGAGAGCCGCGATGATGTCGTCGTCGCACGGGGCGGTGTTTTGGGACGCCGGCACGAAACTCTGTCGACGTCGTGGTTCGTTCGACGAGGATTCGCGTGCAGGCACAAGGGCCGGTGTTGTGGAATACGACAAGCCAAAGACTGATGAGTCTTGACCAGAAAGTCGGGATGCGTGAGATGTCATTCGGGTGACACGACGCTTTTCTGCACCCTGTTCCGTATCCATCATCACCCGTGTCGACGAGTGACCACCGCTAACGAGTGGCTGTGCTGTTTCTATTCGAGCAAAAGTGAGACACTCTGCAGCATGCGCGGTGGCGGGGATGGATAACACCACTAACTGATAATTTTGGCAGCTTCAAGAACCATTGGGCACCGGCATGGACCTCTCTGGAGGGTGAGAAAAACGCAGTGTCTGATTCTTTGAGCACGGAGGAGACGTACGAGTAGATTGATTATCTGTAACTCTCCCGTAAATCAAGGAACGTTACCGAGTTGCTTTGTAGCTCGCTACCCAGGTGGCGCCAGGGGGACAGACGATGACCTCAAGGGAGACAAGGGGTCAAAACAGATCGAGACCGCTTGGGATTTCCCTGTGGATTTCCACTTGCTCCAACGGACGCGGCCCATCCTTGCGATGCAAAGACTGTTGAGGCCGGGGGCAGGGAAAGCGATTATCCATTGTCCATTGTCCATTTGTGCGTCAGAGGGGCGATTCGATGAAGCCCATGCAATTCTGCGATTTGCATTGTGCATCTTCCGCCAAAAGGGGGCATCGAGGGCCTAAACAACATCCTGGTTCGATGACATCGGAGGCGTTCACGGTGTCTCGCGATAGGTGTCTAAGTGGCGTCTCCACCGCAAATCCATAACGGCAAACGGCGCCGTGGAGCATGAACCCGAGACCTTATTACTCCTCAACTTTCATGACAGGCCCCGGTGCAGTAAACACCCTGGCTCGACATCAAGATTGGATGTGGCTGGATGGGTATCCCTCTGCAGGGTCTTCACTACCCAAGACGTTACAATACAAGAAACCTCAGTGGCCAGCCACTTGCAAAGAATATCAATCAATATAGTATTGGTCAATGTCCCTCAAGACGCGTAATATCTCAACGCTGGGAAAGTTATGTAGAAATATAGAAGAAATCTGATCAAAGCTCCCAAAACAACCTCCACTGATCCCTGTAGATAGGGCGGAGGAATGACCTCTTGCGGCCAAAGACTGAACCAAGTGCTTCCCATTGACCATGTCCAGCCACAGCCAGGCCAGATTCATGATTTTCTTTTTGTTTTGGAGATGCCGTAACCCCGGGCATCGAAGAGGAAGCAAGCTTGCATCCAGATCTAAGTGAAAAGAAAAACGTGCTGGGCCAGAAGGAAACAAAAATAAAAGGGCCCAAGAAGGTGAAGAAGAAGGATAAGAATCGGCCACAACAACACCCACAAGGCTCTGGGGCAGACTTGAAAAACATCGTCAACTTTCGATGTCATCCCTGGTCATGTCGTCCACAGCTTCACGAAGAGTCGCTCAGGGGACCGCCGATGATGTACTCGTCCCTGCTCGAGTCGTCGTGGATGTCGAGCTCGTTCCCGGTCGAGTCGTCGTGGATGTCGAGCTCGTCCCGGCCCCAGTCGTTGTGGATGTCGAGCTCGCCCCGGCTCCAGTTGTCGTGGATGTCGAGCTCGTCCCGGCCCCAGTGGTTGTTGTGCTGGAAGCGGAAGTGGGGTTCGTAGGACACGTCGGGTCATTGAGGAGGACACTGACAGGCCCTCCCAAATTATCGCACACACCGCTCAGCTCTCCCGCAGCAAGAGCGGCCGTCACTTGTTCAGGTGTGAGAGAAAGGCCAACAAGCTGGTTGTTGCCAATCAATACGGAAGCAATGTTCGAATTCAGCGAGAGGAGCGTTGGCACAAGAGAGAGGAGGTCGTTGACCGTGCACAGCAGACCACCAAGGAGGGGGCAATTGTACGTGGCCACTGAGTTCGCCGTGATCAATGCAGAGTTCAAGCAGACGTTGATGTTGAGGTTACAGATAGGCGTTGCTGACGTTGTGGATGAGCTCGTCGACGAAGATGTTCTGGTGACAGTGGTCAGAGTTGTTGACCCTGGAGCAATGGTGCTTGATGAGCTTGATGTCGTGCTCGCCGATGATGAGGTAGTTGCGGTGACAGTCGTCAGACTCGATGACGGTGCAGCACTACTGCTTGACGGACTCGACGTCGTGCTCGCCGACGATGAGGATGTTCCGGTGACAGTGGTCAGGCTTGAGCTGGTCCCACTGGAAGTGCTCGTGATAACTGACGAAGTACTGCTAGTTGGAGGAGCATTCGGGCATGTCGGGTCTCGGATAGTGACACTGACGGGACCTCCAAGAGCGTCGCAGATCCCATTCAACTCTCCAGCATTGATCGCAGCTGAGACCGCTGCCGGAGCGATACTCAGTCCGAGAACTTCATTGTCGCCAATTAAAACGGTGGCAACGTCAGGGTTAGTATTGAGAAGCTGTGGTACAAGCGAGAGCAAGTCATTGACCGTGCAAAGGATGCCTCCGAGTAAAGGACAGCTAACAGTGGCCACAGTATTGGCGGTAATCAGCTGAGAGTTCAAACAGATGTTGGCATTTAGGTTGCAGATAGGGCTCGCGGATGTCGTGGTACTTGTCCCTCCGGATGACGTGCGAGAGCTTGATGTGGAACTGAAAGTGGTGCTGCTCGCGAGAGTAGATGATGGCGAACTAGAAGGCGAGCTGGATGAGGATGATGAGGATGAGGACGATGAGGATGAGGACGAGAATGATGAGGACGAGAATGATGAGGACGAGAATGATGAGGACGAGAATGATGAGGAGGAGGACGCAGCAGAAGATGCTGACATAGAAGACGTTGCTGAGCTAGATGAGGAGCTGCCAGATGACGCAGAGCTAGCAGATGACACCGAGCTAGAAAACGATGCCGAGGTAGACGACGAGGCTGAGCTGGCAGGCGATACTGTGCTAGCAGATGTGTCTGAGGTCGTATACGAACTGGCTGTCGACGAAGCTATGCTTGTTGAAGAACCTATACCCGTAGACGAGGAAGTGTCTGTGCTGATCGGTAAGACTGTACTGGTCGATGAGCTTGTGGTGGAAGATGACAACTCGGTAGACGTTGAAGATGCGAGAGTCGTACTTGACGGGCTCTCTGTTGTTAGCAGAGACGTGGTTGTTTCCCCGGAAGACGTGGTTGTTCCCCCGGAAGACGTGGTTGTTTCCCCGGAAGACGAGGTCGAAGAGAATCCTGCGGTAGACGACACGGTTGTGGAAGTTGCTGGGACATCGCTGGTGCTAGATACCGAGCTTTCGGAACTTGAAACGCTGGAAGCAGACGCTGTGGATTGAGCGCTTGTCGAACTAATCTCCGAGGTGGTGGGAGACTGTGTCACCGTCGAAGAATCAGAAGTGGATGATATCGACGAGGTGCTACTCGAAGTACTCAATGTCGTTGAACCGTCTATAGGACCGATAGAGACACTCGAGCTTGAAGTAGACGCTGTTGACTGGCTACTGGTCGAGCCAATCTCCGAGGTGGTGGGAGACTGTGTCACCGTAGAAGAATCAGAAGTTGATGACGTCGATGAGGTACTGGTCAAATCCGCGGATGTCGAGGAGGTGCTCGGTGTACTCGTCCCTGAAGTAGAGGAGCCTGGTGTAGAGTTCGAAGTCTCGGACGCTGAAGAGATCGAAGTCACGCTGGTGGATGCAGTTGTTAGGCTTGATGACGGAGTCACGACCGACGAAGATGTGGCAGATGTGGTGCTTGTTGTTGACGGATCTAGCGAGTGTCAGCCTATGCAGAGGGTTGCTTGGCGCATAGTTCACTTACTTGTTGGAATAATGTTGATCGGATTGTTGCAGACATCAGGGTCAGTATAAGCATAGACGAAGCCATTCTCGAAGCAGAATCCTGCGGTGTTTCGCAAGCGTGCAAAGATGCCAATGATGTCCCAAACGGCGAAACCTCTTGGAAAGAGCAAGAATCGTTGGACAATCGACTTGGTAAGCGTCGAAGTGCCAAGGTACCGATTCTGTGAGATGAATGTGGTGTTGTCATTACCTTTAAACACCAATGCCGCCTCTGATAGCCCGTTCACAGCGATGGCATTGTTGTTCACGTCAAACGCCACGTACTGGACCACAGTTTGTCGTGGAACCAAGCCGGTAACGGGGGTGCCGCTGATCTGGAGATAGAAACCCGTCCCACTGGGTACGATGCTAGACGTAGACATAGTGCTAACAGCTGTGACGCTACTAGAGGCAGACGTGGTGCTGGACACGCTAGTGGCTGGCGACAAAGATGATGATGATGATGATGATGATGATGATGATGATGATGATGAGCCAGTAGAGATCGTACTGCTGGAAGAGTAGAGCGCCGACGTAGTAGCCGTAACGGCGCTTGACGACGAAGATAGCGATACGCTGATAGTCGTGGAGCTGGTGGCAGATGGAGATGTTAGCGTGCTGGAGCTTCCGGATGATGTAGCTGATCCACTGTTCGGGCCAGAAGTCACCGAGCTGGTAGATGTCGACATAGTCAAAGGAATTGATGTGCTGGTCGAAGAGAGGACATTCGAGGAAGTCGGGTTCCAATCATCCCAAACGTGGTCACCGCCGTCACTTCTCCAGCTGCCACCTCCTACAGGTAAAGGCCACCACCCGTTTCCATCCTTCTCGAGGCCAGGATGTGATCCTATCCCTGTTGGAATAGGAATATTACGAGAGTTCTCGGCCGGCCTGGTAATTGGAGGGAAATTGAAGACAAATACTTTGGTGACAAAGATCTCGAAGTTAAAAGTCGTTGAGCTATCGAAAGTTTTGGTAACATAAGCATTCCATGGTCGGCCTGAGATGACTTCAATATTGGGCTCGTGAGTGATCTTCGGTCGGCCGTTAACGGTCACAGTAACCGTGACTGGGGGCTTTGTAACGGTAATCGACGGAGCAATCTGAGGGAAAGTCCAAGTATAGACCCCGGCGCGGGGAATCGTGCCTCTGCTTGAGCAGAGCCCTGCGGTGGAAACAGTAGTTGGTGACTGTTGGATCCAGGTCTCATACCACTCAACGCATTTCTGGTATGGGTGCCCAGACTTCTCCCCAAGTCGACATTCAGTGACGGCTAGAAGCTGCGAAAGGTCTCCATCGTCCTGAACGCATTTATTGCATAATCCACTGCCATCCCAGCCAGGTATCGCGAGTGGTCCGATTGCGTGGTATGGAGCTACGGCTCGTCGGGTGACAGTTTCATAGGATGTGACCGTCTTGGTGGTGGTTGGCTTTTGTTGTCTAATCCAGTTGAACCAATTTTCCTTGTCGACAGATGTAGTAGGAGTGAAATGAGTTAGAGTTTCAAGGTATTCCGAAGCCCTGATGACTTGGTTGACCCGAGTCACTGTGGTACTTTGCGTTGTTGTTCCATTCCAGGCGCAGGGGACGACCGTAGACACATAGGGGTATGTCGTAAATGGGTAGATTGTCGAGCACTTGCCTTTGATACAGGCTGTCGCGGCGTTGCAGGTCGAAACAGGTTGATATTGAGCTGATACCGTGATGGGAGCTAAGCTTAGTGTTGGAGCGCTTGGGCAAGGCGTGATTGTCGTCAAGGGCTTCCCAGAGACCTCATCGGAGGCAAGGAGCGCCACGGCCGTGATGAGAAACGCCCCTGGCAACTTCATGACTGCAAATAAATATCTCGGAAAGATAGAAGGAGGCTGGAGAGGATGAGACTCTACTCAGTCCTACTCAGTCCCATGCTTTATACTGTACTTCCTCCAATCTCACATGTTAGAGTTTTCCTACCTATACTGGAAATGACAACAACATCCGGTGGATGTCCACTGTTGTGTTAGCCAATACATTGTGATGCCGCAAGATTGCAATTCGTATAGAAATCACATCGAGACAAACTTCAGTAAAATTAAGAGGCAGGCACAAGCACATGAGAGTCGTCAACCCATCACTGCAGCGGACAGAATCGCCATAGCTGGGCGGGGATGACATTTGATACGATCAAACAGACGATGATGGTCCAGCCAGGGCACTTGTTGTTGTCGTGGCGCATGGACAAGAACGAGCCATGGGCGACGCTGTTCCACGCCACATCTTTCCAATGCGAGGATCGTGAACTGGATGTCCAATGGTAGACAGTCTCTCCTATAATCCGCTGACGAGTTGAAGAGGGAAGAGATGGTCTGTTCTCAAAGGGACATGCCTTCAGCAGAGATTGTCAGGTAGGGGATCCGCAAGCCAGAGCAATTAGTTGTCAATCAGAACCGCAACAATGGATCATATGCTAAGATACATTCGGCGAGGTCGGTGCGCTCCCTAAGGGTCAACGACCGTGGGATAGCGAATCTTGCTCTCGATTAATTTGCAGAGGTTGGTGTCAGATATGTGGGATGGTGTGCGTGGCCCGGGGAACTGGTTGCGACATGGGTTTCACGTCTTCTTGAACTTGCCTGTTGGATCATAGAACCCACCTAGGGAAAGAAAACTGCCTCCAGGATAACGACCGAGTCCGGAAACCATGTAGAGCCCTGCATGAGGAGAGAAGGATAGGGTCCCCCTGTTAGGAGAAAGTCCGCCCAAAGACCGTCTAGTACACCTCAACTCCGGGAGATGTCTAATAGGTTGAAGTAAGCCACATCGCCGACACAAAGATAGACGTGCACCAGAGGCAAATTCTGGAGAGCTTGGGCGCCTATCGACTGGTGCATCGACAATGTTCAGATCTGAAGATTGCCTGTGGAATAAATTCGGCCAGCTGCCAACCAAAATTGTCGTTCTCGTTTGCATCTTCGGAGTGTGAGGCACCTCGCCGCCGCACAGAACAAAAGGACGAGCTTGTCAGGGATCCACTTGCAGAAAGCAAGAAGATCGGATGCTAAGAACTGTCAGCAGCCCCTGTGGATAATATCTGCTATTGGGTCGATGGAACCGACGTCGCGGACGTCGCGTGTCTCAGAACCTTACTTACAGAATGCCTGAACTCACAGTCACTCAGAGAAAGGCTTACCCCTGGCGTGCACTCGTTTGGGGCAATTGGCCTTCGTGCAGCACCATGGCTTGCGAACTGGCCCTATCCGAGCGCCTTGCATCGACTCAGTGGGGAGTTGAGCTAGGTGTTGCTCGCATGAATAGAGCCACAATGGATGTGAGAAAAAAACAAGTCAGCTATCAAACAACACTTTTCATCTCCCCCCCGTATAGTGGGGGCTTGGCACATCTTTTTGTCCTCAAGGCCCTCCTGAGTCTTGTGGGGGTTAGCGCCCGGACCAAAGAAGGGGTCCGCTTAAACAACTCTCCAATGGTGCTCAAGTAGCCCTTGAATAGTGGGCAGCCTTTCTTCAAGCCACATCGATGTCCCTTGAGATGATGGGGAAGATGTCAAGCGTCCATAACTTTACTGATGCATTCTCCTTGATGATGTGCTTATCGTTGTATAGTAGCAAGGAATGAGGAAATGTAGAAAGGCATGGAATATAGTGCCCATGGGCGATCTCATGCTGGGCAAACCCTAAGCTAAGACTACAATAAACGGTTCCGAGCGATGCTGGGGGATTTACAGACGATCTCCCTAACAAGGGGGGGCCCGTTGGAGTTTGATTCCCACTCATCTACAGCCCGTCGTTGTTGCTTCCTTGCGTCAGGGTATCACGCTACAACTGTAGGTAGGATGTCGTCTCCGACGCCAAACCAGCGAGACACCAATCCAAGCCATCTCAATCTTGAAAAGTGGTGCCTGTGTCGTTACTGACAGGCGTTAACCAGGGCACTCTAAGCTGCGTTGTGCGATTGCTGGCAGCTGACCGAGCGCCCATGTTATCCGTCCTTAACCCCTCGACGACAATACGAGTACATGTTAGGCCTGCAGATCCGGAGATCTAAGTTCGCCTTTCGCTCAGCGATCAGGCCACGCGAAGTCAAAAAACAGCACGATCGATCGATACCCACCGAAAGTGCCGTGCTCGATTTTATCGAGAGCCACTACCAGTCGAATGGATGTCGCCTTAGAGCCGAGATCTGCTTGTGACTTCGAAGAATGTAGATCTTAATATTTGGAGGTCGACAGTGCCCCTTTGTCAGAAGGACGCAGACCAACCTCCAGAGATCAAGGTCTCGAGAGATGGCATTGCTGCATTGGCACATTACTCTAGCGACCGATGTTAGCCGAACTCTACCCATCGCCATCTGAACGCCTCAGATTTCGCCTGTTGAGCCGGCCCACTGTCCGTGCAGATCCTTCCTCTGATCAAAGGGCCCGGAATGCTGGGAGGCTGAGATTGACGGGGTTGACAGCCCATAGCACCCTATGTTGTACAGTGGAGATCGGATCTATACACGTTTCTATTGGTCCCGGGTGCCTCGCTCCATTTTACTTCACCATCGCCTATCTACAATTCTACAATAGCCATATTGAGCGATGAGTCCGTAATCGCCGAGGTTGTTCATGGGCAACTTTGTATCATTGATCACGCTACTACAACATCTGCGGGTCAACGCCAGAGGCATCAGATCTGGCTACAGTGACCTAGCCCCGATCTATGAGTCCCACCCTTTGCGCGCATGTCTTGGTACGTGACCACGGTACCGTGCTTCCGGGAGAAGTCAAAGCGACTTCAGGGACCAGAATGCCAACAGAAAGAGTCAACTTGAACCAGTGTTGTCGGATACCAGGGGCTATGTAATCAGTCTTCGTCAAAATCATATTCATCCTCAATGTCTTCCCAATAAGAACTATGCCTTAATCCTCCCAATTTGTTCTTGGGCCTTGACATACAGAAGCATTGCCGTGTACAAAAGGTTTGAAGGTGATGGTTGTCGTAAAAGTCCCCTGTGGAACAAGTCACCCGGTCTGAAATGCTGCAGGCGCATTCGTCGCGACAAACGTCGCTTGTGACCCGAATACCACCGTCGCAGGCGGATGTGAGACCCTTTGGTGCGCAGAACAGTCCAGCTGGTGAGATTGCCGGATTGGATCTTGAGTTGGCGAGAGCAAAGGCCAGAGTACTGCTGTAGGGTAGATAAGATGGGTGTGGGAGTTGCAAAAGACATAGAAGGATCATATTTCGGAAGGCTCTTATGCTGGAGAAAGTAAGTTTCAGGCGTTGTCTGTGGGCAAGGGGAGATAATTGAACGCACAATCTGACTTCGTAGAAGCCATACATGTTGGGCATGTGGTAGAATGAGACCACGTCGTTGAGTAGAGTATAGGAAGTCTGATAGAGTCTCCATGAGAAAACACGCCTCCTTTTCAACTATTGAGGCAGGTGAGGATGGTGGGGCAGAAGTAGATACTTGATTTAGGAAGGACGACTTATGCCGTGCAACATCATGCCAGGGGTGGACGCTCAGATGTTCATTTCGCAATTTTTCCTCAACCTAGAGTCTTTGACCGTCATAGATAGTTAGCCGAAAGCCGTCAGATGCAGATCACCGAGTCGTATGATGATAGAGAGTGGACGAAGGAGTGATTTGACGACGCCACAGCAAACGTCAATAACAGAAGTCCAACATCACTTATCCTTGGTGGTGGGAAGACGGACCAAGCAGCCGGAGAAGTAGTTGATTCTACCCGTGCTTGATTCGACAAGGGTCTCGTGCCGGGACAAACGCGACCTCCCACAGTAGAACATTTGGAATGGGTAGTCCAGAGTTTGGTTACAGTCTCGAGAGACTGGTGAATCGTCTGTAGGACATGGCCAGATACGACTAGAAGAAGCCTTATGATATTAACTAGGATCATCTCAGACTTTTGACATGCAGCCAATACCCTGTGGCAGCCACCGCATCCAGGATATCCATGAATCAACTGCAGGGAAGGTATGTGTTTGAAAAGGACAAAGAGAAAACAAGTGGACATATTGTACCCGTCAACTTGAGCTTGCTTGCTGGGCGGAAGGAAAGGGACGGAGATTTGGACAACGTCAATCTTGGTCAATCTTGGTCAATGTTTTCGACGACGCATGCCTTCAGACGACCAACTAGAGATGCTTGTTCAGTAGACAGGCCTTTCGCTTCTTCGAGTATATCAGACCATTTGCCAGTGGCATCGATAACATGTAGTTGCGTTATTTTCGTTCATGAAACCAAGGTCAAAACGAGCTGAACAGATGATTCGCATGCCTGGTACCTGGAAAACTGCCAGGGCATCAAAGGACTTTAGCGACCTTCCTTTCATTTACCGACAACAGGACGGCCATCTATCGAACAAAATTAGACCTTGACTTGGGGAAGCTAAGATGAAACGATCCCTCTCGACTCGGGCCAAACAAAAGTCCAGAATCGCAAAGCCCATGTTGCTCTTGGCAGCAATGGCCGCATCTTCCACCAACATATTACCATCATTCGATCTGCAGTCTTGTATGACTGGATGAAGATTTTGACGCTCGCCAAGCCAGGTATTCCTGCAGATCACGACGAGGATCTAAGTCGGGAGTGAATCCAAGTTTTCTAGACGCGAATCGTTAGGCCAGAGTCATCACTTGCCTGGCCGTCAAATGGAAGAAGGATTTTCAAAATAGGATACTTACTAAGCTGATGTCCAAAGAAGATTTAACACCCAGCAAAAGTAGACTGAGTTTGGGATACCCATAGTGATATCATAGATCAGCCCCAGGTACGAGTACAGACCTCACAACAACAAAGAATACTCCATCCGAAACTTTAACACCACCATCAACGTCTGACTCTCAATCGGGGCCGTTCCCTTCAGTTAACGCCGAGGCTAACCTCAGAAGTGGGAAAGCCTTGAGCAAGTGAAACCTCTCGAGAGGCTTAATGGAGTTCGGTTACCGAACGATTGCTCCTCGCTTGAACGGTATTGTAGTAGGATCAGGTCGAACAGCCACATTTTCAACGCCAGGGTCAAAGCCACCGTCACGGCCTTAAGCTGTGTTGGGAGATGAGATCATGATTGGTCATTCGACCTGATCTTTTCGTCCAGTTTGGAGAAAAATAAATAAATAATAATCCGGAGTTTCCACGCAGAGGGCAGTTTGTATGCATGCTTAATCGAACACAACTGAATCTAAGTGCCAACAATATCTCCATAGTTCTGAAGGAACCCTGCAGCTGCTGCCGTTTTCGAATGTAATCTGATTTGACCATGAGGACAGTTTAAGTATCTCTCTTAGACGTAGGCGACTCCAGGGCGATCTTTGCGTGTCATACTGTCCTGTTCAGATGCTGACAATTTCAAAAATACTGTTGTACGCCGTCGATTTACCTGCGTGGCCACGAGGAGCAGGACCTTCTTGAGAGCGAATCTTTCAAGATCCCGACTCAGTGAGGACAGTGATAGGCAGAGATAAACCTGGGTTGAAGGACACGTCCTGGTTGCTCCTCTGCGCGACGGAAGAGTGGTTATTGAAGGTCTGGTCAAAAGCACCTGCAGCCAAACAGAAAATCGAGTGTTGGCGGAGAGAACTAACTCAGAAGGCGTAAGCCCTCCGTGCGATATTTTCTAGCAGCCTGGACTCGCCATGCTGAGCTGGCTTGATGGTTTTTCGTACTATGGCATTCACAAAACAAACATCTTCCGACATAGCTACATGTTGAACGAGTGACCGTTCAGTTCATCAAAAGGTCAGGATCACAAAAAAGCTGGTGGTCAAGGAACGTCTCATAACATTCACCATCAACACTCTATCCCCTGTTTACTCATCTACAAGCGAGCAAGACCGACAGACTCGCCAGGAGCATGATAAGTTGGGATCTTCATGTCCAAGGCCGCTCCGCTGTAGCCGAGATCCTCTGCGGACAAAACGGCACACTTCTCACCGATGAGCAAGGCAGTCTGTGCATGGGGATGATTAGTACTACGAGCGATATGCGTGAGGGGTTCGGACATACGGAGAATGTATTGCAACCGACATTGTCGGGGCAGACACTAAGGTCAGAGACCTTCAAGTTCTTGACACCGTGGACGTTCAGTCTCTCATCCAAGACACCATGCTTGACAACGCTGTTACCATTCTTGGGACCCATGCTGCAAGTACCAAGAGAGTGCCAGGTAGTCTCGCAGTGTCGCTGAACCCATTTCTCGATGTGGGCGACTGTAGAATTGTCAGTATCATAGTCATAGGATTGCAACAGTCAAATCGCTACTCACCATCCTCTGGTCTGTACTTGAGTTTCTCGGAGCGATCTTCCTGGCAGTTGGAGTTAAGCCAGTTGGGTTCGGTGGTCTTGCCAGCCTCAAGGGGAGCAGTCCAAGATCCGTGTTGGATATTAGCGGTCAAGTGGTTAGGACCAGCATAGGCGTTGCGAGTTGCCAAATCCAGATCGCGTGCCCGCGCAGGCGAGTCATAGGCAAATTGTGGGTGCATTGCCGTGACCTCACCAGCATAGGCTCTCATGCGACGTGCAGTCTCACGGGATTGGATGTAGCCCCAAACCATCGGTGCCATATCACGCTTGTCGTTCATGAAACCGGCGTCAAAATCAGGAGCATCATATGGGTCTGGCGAGGTGATGTGCGTGAAACCACGAGAGAAGGGGTATTCCAGGAAGTGGAACATGGTGAAAAACTTTCCGGGAGGCATGTCCATGTGGTCACCAAACCAGCCAGCAATGACCGAGTAGTGCATGACAGGTTTATCGGGCTTGTTCTTGAAGTAGCTCTCCCATCCACCGGGGCTGAAGTCAGGTGTGGGCCAGCTCTTCATCTCCTCGAGTTCCTCTTCAGTGGGTCGCGACTTCACACCAGCCTCGATACCATTGGTGGCCAATGGACCAGTACCCTTCAGGTTCCATTCGTCAAAGACAGCCTTTTGGACTTCAGGGACACCTCGGGCAAAGTCATCAAAGGACTCTGTCTCTGGAGTGGCACGGTAAGTGGCGAAGGTGAGGTAGTGGTCTTGGAAGTTCAGACCGACCCCTGGAAGGTCAACGATAGGCTTAACACCGGCCTTTCTGAGCTTCTCTGGATCACCGATGCCAGATCGTTGGAGTACAAGAGGAGAGCTGAGAGTGCCGCAGCTGACGATGACGAGCTTACGGGCTTTGAAGAACCGGCGAGGGATGTCTCTGCCACCGACAGGTTTGGTTGGGACAGTGAGGACACCGACAGCAGTGCCGTTCTCAATCACCACTCTGTCGACCTTGGTGTTGCATTGGAGATGGAGGTTCTGGTATTTGGCTCGAGTAGCATGAATGTACGCATGAGCAGCATCAGATCGTCGCCCAGTGTCTCGGTTGATCCACTTGAGCCAGTGCTCCGCACCATGACCAGTGGTAAGATCCTGGAGATCATCCGTGACGGGGAAACCCAAGCTCTCAGCAGCTCGGAGGAAGTCTTGCATGATGGGGTAGGTATAGTTGCCGAAAGAGACCTTGATTGGGCCTTCGAAACCATGAATGTCTCGGTTGTTGCACGCACGCTGGTAGGTCTCGTGCTTCTTCATAAGAGGAATCAGCTCCTTAGTGGTCCAGCCTTTCATTTTGAAGTCATCGTAATCTGAAGCTGACGCTCTCGTATACATCATGAAGTTAATCGAGCTGCCGCCACCAAGGATATGGGCACAAGGGACAACGGCGCGACGGCCGTCAAGCCACTCAGAAGGTCGTGAGTAGTAGAAGGTAGCCGTCTTGGAATCCAACTTCATGTTTTTGGGGTAAATGCCTGGTCGGTAGACCCAAGGGTTGTTCAAGTTGCTCTCACCGGCCTCAATCAAAAGGACTTGGAGGTTGTGATCGAGGTTGGCAAGACCTAGATAGTGTCAGTCGTCGTCAGGGCGACGATGGTGCCACTGTAACTCACGTCCAGCAGGAACACATCCTGAGCTTCCACCTCCACACACGATGATATCAACCTCGTCAGGAACAGTCATGTTTGGAGCAGTGAGAGTTTGTTGACACAACAGAAACGGCTAAAGGATGCTTTGCTCTACCGGAGCAGGCTGAAGAAGAGAAGGAGAAGAACACGTCGAGATCTCACGTTATATGTCTAGCGAGGGACAATCCCTCTCCACCCTCGCTCCTAGCGAGGGAAGAGGTGTATGCACGACGCGATATTGAAGTGAGGGGATCCGGGGCAGTGTTCTTTGACACCCTGCTAAGGTGATCTTCCCTGAGAGGGAGCTTTGACAGGGTTTCGATTCGAGTTAACTGCGGGGTGTCGCCCATCGTCCAACAGCTTCTGAAAGAAGATGGGTGCCAGGTGAGGAGCACAGACTGTACAGCTTCAACATAGACCGACGTGCATCTTAGCGAGAGGGTGAGTTTTCGATATAGATGGATACCTCAGCTTTCACGAAAGCGAGACGGGATCGAAGCGGCAAACGAGCTGCAGCTTGGGCGACTAGTGAAACATCGACGAGGAGGTCCTTGCAACGATACTGACGGGGATTGAACGCCTCCATCAATGTTCTGTACAAAGCTAGTGCCAGCGAATTCGTGAGGCAAATAAGCTAGCTCCAGCGAGCAACATGACAAGGAGGGGTTTGCGTACTCATATCGGTACGCGTAGTCCTCGGGATAACACCTCGAGTCAGTCGATGATTGAAGGTCAGCACACAGTGCCGCGATCAAATGTCTGAGCGTCCGCAAGGTAAGCCTGAGTCTGGGAATGATTTCCGCGACTGTCGAAAGAAGGTGGTGAACGAAAATGGCAAAGCGTACCTTTGCAAGCCACCCACCGGATTATGCGGCTATAACGCGCCACCCGTCCGGCTAAGATCCCCCGTGCCTAGGGCCTTCACCAACGCGGGGGTGGGAGACACCGGGAAGAAGGGAGTCGTCTTTGTTCAGAATGGAGACGGCATTAGAAACCAGAAAAGCATAACGGCTGCCGATGGGAATAAGAAGTGCCCTCTTGGATTTGCGGGGGAATATTGCGCTAGTCTGAGTTCGGAGCCGCAAAAGATGATGGATCGCTGAGGCCACCAACCTGGAGAATGCGCGGAGAGACTATAGTATGATGTGAAAATAGACGGAGGGGCCAAATGCAACGTACTGTATGAGTACGCTGGCTCGCGCATTGGCTGCTTCATGCGGTCAGGCAACTTTCTCGCTGTTTTCTCGCTCTCTCGAGTCATGAAGTCGGTGGAGAAACTTCTCCACGTACGTCGGCCCAGAATCAGAGATCAGCAGCGTCTCGGCGCGGCTGCTACGCTGTGTCTCGAGAATGCTGCAGGACCGGCTCACCTGATTGCCATTCCCCTCGCGAAAGAAGATGAGCTGCATTGTGCACATCGGGTACGAAGATACTCGCCCCCCATCTGTACCACAAGAACTTTGGGGGTTGCGAAGCCCCGAGCCATTTTTGACCTTGGTGTCCAGGATGCTCTCAGACTAGTATGTCAAATCTTAACAAATCATCTGCTGTCCCCATGTACCCTGCCGCATGCCATTTTTGGACCCAGGATGTCTAACCGCTGGTGGACGTAATGGCTGGCAAAGGGATGAAGATTCGATGCGTGCATCTGCGGAGCCGTCTCGCTAGAGTTTAACCCGAGACATCGTTGACGGTCTTTCTCCGCACCTAAAGGTCTTGCGTGGGCATTGCTGATCCCTATTGACCGGCACCCCTGCGATTGTGTCCTTCAGAATATGTATGTTGCGGGTTATCGTCCATTCATCTCAACGCGTGTGCTGTTGGCGCTGCCGGTCGTAAATCAACTGCCGTAGCTCTTCCGTCGCGACTTCAGTTTCGAGAATCTGGCCAATACCTCGCCTCCAGGCATCTTGCAATCCGAGAAGTTCCGCCTTGTGTGCCTCCTGGGTGGCCTTCCGACTCTTGTTGATTGCGTCCGTTTCGGATTTCAGCATAGCCAACGTGCGCTCCAGGTCCTTGAGTATCTCTTCGGCGCGGTCGTTGCTGACGAGCCAAGCGTTCTTGCCATGCTCGTCTAGGAGTTGCAGATTGTCCTGCCTGCCCGAGAGAAAGGTGCTTGCAACATACGCCTGCCGTAGCGCGAGCCGCTTAGCCTTCACATCTAGGTCCACAATGTCCTCGTTCTCAGGTGCTTCATATCTCCCCATGTCAATCCCTCCCTGCATAGGCTGCCCTGCAGCGACCCGCTCGAGTTCCTTTGACATCGATTCGGAGAACTTGGTCTCGTGAAGAGGGGGTAGTGAGGGATGCGGCGTCGTCAGATAGTCTGCAGGCAATTCTTTGTCGATCAGCGCCCTGGCCCTCTCCTTCTGACCGGCGGTAGGCTCTGGATCTATGTCTGCGCAGTAGTCAATATGTGATACAGCCGGTAATGTTGGTCACTCACAAGGCAGGGATTCATTAGACTCAAGTACCAGAGACATGGTGGACCAAGCTATTGTTGCTCTTCAATGGCGCTCCTTGTGTGGTCTTTTATGTGATTGCAGAGTCCATCTCTCAGATTCCAGATGTCAGTTGAACAATTTTTGCCAAGGAGCTCACCCTCCTCTGGGACGACAGTGATGCCGCTCTATGCTTACCCCCGGCTCGTGGGGAAAGATCACGATGCCGCCCTAATGCTCACCCCCTACGGAGTAGCCCTGGTGGAGATAGATAAGATGGAATTGAGCAAACAATAAGGAATACAACGTTGACTTGGGATAATATCAGCGTCCTAGCTAGTGCTTCGAAAAAGTCACTCAAGATTATTGCTGGCATTTCCCAAGCTTGACGAGGATAGGAATGGATAAAGAGCGCCATTTATTGAGTCTGAAATTGAAATCATCCTCTACATTATGAGAATAAGGTTGACATCCTTCTGGATGCCCGCCTCGGATTCAGGATCAACAATGTCAGTTGGGAGTGCAAAGTAGATCAAATTCCTGAATCCTTCCCTGCCACGTCTCGCAGCTCGGTCTTTGGCATGACAATAGGATCCACCTGATCCCGAACTTTTGTCAGTTGTTCAAAAGCGTAAGCATAGCCAATCAATTTGGTCTCTGTGAACGGCAGACCGATGAAGCTAAGCCCGAACCTAGATGTGAGGTCATGTCAGTTGAGAAATCTCCTGGCGAACGAAATATGGCAAGGACAGCTACTTACGGTAGATTCTTGTCTTGCAGTACAAGATTGCGGCGGCCGTTCCAGACAATCCCCGTATTCTCGGGGTAGAAGCCCAATGGCACGGTGATGACGGGAGCAAGAGCAACGGTGGCCACTGATGTACTGACTGAGGAAGGCATAATCAATGCGTCCAGGTTGTGCTTCTTCATAGCACCATTGATCCCACCTCTTACGGCCAATTCTCTGACTCGCTCCCAGGCCTCTTCAACCCGGGGGACGTCTTGCGCCATTGCTTTGCTGACTCCGAGAAGTCCTGCCACGTCCCTGGAAGGATATTCCTCTTTTGGATGCGCCTGTGTAAACTCAACAAGATCGTCAATGTTGTTGATATTCTGGGGATTGTCGACGAGATTTGTAACATATCTTGCCATATCCGCCTTCCAGTCGGCAAAGCCAACCCTCCCTCTCAATGCTCCGGATTCGTTGAGAAAGGTCTCGTATTCTGGATAATCCGCTGGGTCGATGATCTCGGCTCCGGCATCTTTCATAATCGAGGCGGCTTTGGCAATACCCGCCAGGTCGATTTCATCAGCAGCTGCCTCATCATTGTCTCTGAAAGCATTTCGAGGGATGCCAATCCGTGCCCCCTTCAATGCGGACTTATTGCAGAATCTGGCATATTTCGGAATATGCTCGAATGGAATCTTACTAGTCTCAGGATCGTGCGGGCACTTCCCGCCAATTATCTCAAGCAGCGAGGCCGCGTCTTCAAGGGTTCGAGCCATGGGACCTACGGTCCCTTGTCTCTTTGAAATGAAGACCAAATCGCGAGAAGTAAGGCCAACGGTCGGTTTAATGCCAATGATATTACTTCTTTGCGCTGGACCAATGATACTGCCCCCAACCTTCAATACTCTGATTAGCCAACCCATTCTTCCAGTGATTGTCCATGGACTTACCTCTATACCTATCGCCGCGAAAGCAAGCCCAAGAGCTGTTGCAACGCCAGAACCGCTACTGCTTCCAATAGGATCCTGATTGGGGTAGTAGACACCCAGTGTCTGGCCACCGACTGCACTCCAGCCATTGGATGAATTCGACTTCCGGAAGTTTCCCGGGTTTGTGGAGCGTATGTTTCCCCATTCCGATAAGTTGCTCTTGCCCAAGATGATGACACCAGCTTTGCGAAGTTTCTGGACATATGATGCGTCTCGCCCGACAGTGGCCCCATAGAAAACACATGAGCCGCAGGTTATACCCAGGTCGGTTGTTGCAGTGTTGTCCTTGGACCAAGATCGGAACACCATGCCATGGGCTGTGGTTGTAGTTAGTTTCAATTGAACACTAGGCATTGAGATAGTGTTGCGTCACCCCCGTGGACCTTTGGTCTTTCTCTCCTCATCTAAAGCTTTGGCGGTCTCGATAGCGTCTGGGTCTATCCTGATGACGGCGTGCACCTCATTGTTGACCTCCTCGATCCTCTTTACATATGCCCTTACTAGGTCTTGCGAGGTGAATGCGCCAGACTGAAAGCCATCTTGCACTTCACGTAAAAAGATCTTGTGGAGAGCTGGAAACCGCCCAAGAGCCATATCTTCCAGGTTGGATGGGGCATACCACGGATTGCAATGCTTCCAGAGGACATACAAGCAGATGCTAGAAAAAGCAAAGAGCAGCGATGAGGTTCGTCGCATCAGGGAGAACTTCACATTGTCAAGTTACAACCAGAAATATCGGGCTATGGTCGACGTGGCCACATCATTGCTCGATCAGAAAGAGGCCACAGAATACCACTGATGGCTCGACTGTACGGCCAAGACTCTCGAAATAGGCAGGCCTGGCGAAAAGTTGTTCCCTCCCACGTTGTCATGCCAGGCAATGAACATGCTACTCAATAAATTCGTCGTAAACCTATTGAATGACACTTCAGAAGAACGAAGTGACCAGTACCTGCCGAAAAGCCACCCTACATTCCGATGTTCCCGATGCGCAGACCAGGGTTTGTTTATGGTGACTCCAGGCAGTGGGAAGCCAGACGTTCAGATGGCCCTCAGTAGTAACAAGTTTAAGGGGTTACTTGCTCATTCAATTGAAAGGCAGCAACCAACCTAAGCCTGGACGATTCAAACTTCACGTATATGACTGGTTGCCTGAGTGTATTTATTCAGTACATGAATTGCGTTCCACTACACCCGGTCACAAATGGTCGGTACAGTGCAGTACAGACGCCACAGGTATTGCTGGCCGGCTTCAGCTGGCTTCACAAAACAACCCCCATCCATGGTGAAGACGTCTGGCACAGGAGTCACACAACATGTCTCACGTCGTTAATATGAAACCACAGGCAGAAACATTCTGTTGGTTTCGGAGATCCGCTGATTTATTCACCATTTGCACGATAGTAGGGGTATAAAAGCCATGGTTTCTTCTAACCAGCTTCCAAGTTCGTGTTGCTCGAGGTCGTGGAGACCTGAGGAAAGACTCAACAGGTGTACACACACACACACACACACACACACACACACACACACACACACGCACACACGCACGCACGCACGCACGCACATATATATATATATATATACATATGCCGTCAAAGAATGGCGATAAAGACCGCATACTCAACGTCTTGATCAACGAATCCGGATGCTTGTGCAAATCTCTACACAATTGGACGCCACGAAAATGCGGACATGGCTGTCTCGAGGATCAGTCTCCGATTTTTGATAGCTACAACAGCTATCACAGACATATCAATGAGGTCCACGATGACTTTCATGAGCCCACGAAATGCCCCCTCGTTGCCGACTGTGAAAGCGACATTCTCTTCAAGAAGCGCGTCAACCTCCGAGTCCATCTGTCAACCGTCCACCGCATTACAAAGGAGGAGATGACGGAGTACGTGGAAATCAGGTCTACCGACTTCGTCAATAAGGTTGATCCATTTGAAGGAAAGTGCATGGTTTCTGGTTGCAAATCAGAGATCGTGTTTTAAGAATCGTTCTTTGCTTAGACAACATCTTCCTACGGTTCACAAGATCAACAATGAAGAAGCTAGAAATCTAGTTTCTCTATTAGGTACTTGGAAGGATCGAGAGACGAAGCCCGCTCTCAAGAAACAAGGATGCCCAATGGACGGGTGTAATTCGAAACAAACTATCAACGGCCCGGCTCAACTGCGCAACCATCTCATGGCTCGGATTCACAATTTGAGTGTCAACATCGTGTTGAACTAGTCATTGAGACCATCCTTTCGTCCTCCTCCTCCTCTCGGCGTCTTACAGAAGCTGACGGCCAGAAGTGGGAGGACAAGAGAGACGAGCAATTGGGAGACATTGTCAGAGAGCCAGACCCCACATATTGTCGTATCATCCCCGGAGCCACAGGCGGCCAGAGCCCACGGTAAAAGGAGCCTCAGTCGTTCAGATTGACAAGAAGTGCTGGGCAGATGTCGATACTGGCACAGCATAGAAACAGTACAATCTGCGAGCATACCCTTTGGAGGATGTCTGGGGTCGGAAGCGAGAAGACTTGATGTGGACGCGAGATATCGATATTCCCGTCAAGAAGACCAAAGAATTAACCTCTCCCTCAATCTAGGTTACCCGACTACTCATCTCCTCTTCTCTTCCTCGACTATTATCAACACTCTTGGTGATGCTTGAGTCCAGTTGAGATCCTACACCTGCGCAAGGAGGCCAGCCGGCCGCTCGTCGGACCGAAATATTCCAAAAAGATCTATCAACAACACTTGTTTAGCTGTCTCTCACTCTCCTCTTCCTTGACCATTATCAACACTCTTGGTGATGCTTGAGTCCAGTTGAGACCTTGCACCTGCGCAAGGAGGCCAGCCGATCGCTCGTCGAACCGGGATTTTCCAAAACAAACAACC
The DNA here is from genome assembly GCF_000836115.1 of Exophiala spinifera. Lineage (NCBI taxonomy): Eukaryota > Fungi > Ascomycota > Eurotiomycetes > Chaetothyriales > Herpotrichiellaceae > Exophiala > Exophiala spinifera. The sequence continues at coordinate 2,495,471 of NW_015622514.1, forward strand.
TATCAACAACACTTGTTCGGCCCGTCTCTCACTCTCCTCTTCCTTAACCATTATCAACACTCTTGGTGATTCTTGAGTTCAGTTGAGACCTTGCACCTGCGCAAGGAGGCCAGCCGGCTGCTCGTCGGACCAGGATTTTTAACAAAAATCTATCAACAACACTTTGTACGATCAACACTCTTGGTGATGCTTGGGTCTAGTTAAGATCCTGCACCTACGCAAGGAGGCCAGCCGGCCGCTTGTCGGACCGAAATATTCCAAAACAAAATCTATCAACAAAACTTGTTTGGTCGTCTCTCACTCTCCTCTTAACTATTATCAACACTCTTGGTGATGCTTGAGTCCAGTTAAGATCCTGCACCTACGCAAGGAGGCCAGTAAGCCGCTACAGCAAGGTGTTAAGTAGTCATGACTAGAGAATGTCGCAAGCGAGCCGAGTGATCTCACCGAGCTATGGCCTTAGCAAACAGTATACTTCTAGAGTCAAGACCATTGGCGAAAAAGAAGGAGGAAACACTTGAGGAGCGACAGGCTCGCGAGAAGAAAGAACATGAAGCCAAGCTCAAAGAGATTGAGTTATTATTCAACGTGGCCCTTTACAAAGAGTTGGGCGACAGTCATGACATGTTTTACAAATTCTAGATAAGGAAGGAGCGATGTGTATACGCAGGATGAGCAACTTCTTTCGGCAAGCCACTACCACCCCCTTCCAACAACGAGTTTCCTGCGTCTGATCCAACTCTCCCCCACCCCAGTAAGTGTCTGAAAACTAAGAAGAGAAACTACTTTTTCCGGTGCCCTCCAACCCTGCCTGCGATCAGACATACAACTCAAATGGAGAACAAGCATGTTGACTTCAACTCTTCAGTCGTCGAATCAGACGACGAGCCCGAGCAACCCAGCAGATTTGCCAACGCCGGGAAACGAAATATTGACGCGCTCTCGCAAGGCAAGTCGTGCTGAGAACAAAGTCGAAAAAAAGCAGTGAGGTCTTTACAGTTTGGTGCAGGAGCACCGTCAACGGTCCGAACGCATTATGGATTCGGAACAGCTTCAATATCTTCTTGGACATCGGGAACAAGCAAGATAGCTATTCTTGTTGATCGAAGATATGGTAACTGGCAATGCTGTTTCGAAACATAGTCCTGCTATTTGCCCTTCTGCCGAGACGATTGAGAGGTTCGTCTTCGCCCTAACAAAGATAGGCACAACAAATGTTGCGGGAAAAGATGTCCCATCGTGTATTACGATCTAATGTTACCGGACAATCCTGATCCAGTACTTGACCTTCCAGTAGGAAGATTTGCCCAAGGTGTATGGCCGTCGCCAAGTCGAGCGAATCAAGACCATGCTTGATCAGGAAACAAAAAGGGCAATCTTACGACTGGAAAATGGGCGGCCAGACAATGGTTGGGTTTCGTGGCTGTGAGTCGAATGCTACATGTATATCTTTCGGTCAGCCTACCGAGGAACCGTATCTGCCTGGTTACTGAAGACACACCTAAATGCTTACCAGATCACACCATTCTCTGGAAAGGAAAATCACTTCAAGAGGTGTATGTCGAAAGCCCGTGGATACGTGAGGATGGCAGTCTTGACAATCAGAAACTCAGCGCTTAGCTACGCACAATCTCAGGCATCAAAAAAGAAGCACCCCTCGCCCTGGCCGAAACTTGGTGGAATGCTTCAGATGAACGTCAAGCTTACAGTCATTTATGGCGTCTCGGTCAAAACAAGACGGTGCATGTGTGGAAGATTTATGGCATCAATAGTTTGATTGATCATGTTATGAGGGATATCAAGAAAAGAAAGAGCGATGCAAATGAGCCGATTATCGAAGGTCTTCGCCGTAAAGACGGTGACAAGATGGTCGTCTCGAGACAGTATAGACATGGCGTTGGAGACCGAGCCTTCTGAGCATTAATCCAGGCTCAACAGACACTTTCGAAGGCGGTGAAGATTCTGGGGTGAAGTGAGGTGCAAACTGAAGTTTTAGCTGGCTGCCCACTACAACCTCTTCCCGCACTTTTACTTTCATTTTCATTTTTATCTCTCATTCCTCGACAATAAACGACGCCGGAGAAGGGCAGCATGACCCCGGCAGAGAGAACAGCGGAAAATCGACTGCGTCAAGAAAAGAAGCAGGCAGTGCGTCAGGCCGTGGCAAGCTCGACTAATTGCGACGACCAAACCCGTCTCGAAGAAACCGAAAGATCCAAAGACACCTCGACCAGGAAAGACCGGAAGAAACCCTGCCCCGGTGACCAACGGAGGCAGATCTATAGCCAAACCAGCACCCGAACCCAGACCACGGCCCCTCAAGAGGGTCTCTCAGTTCACGGCGTTGCTGGAGTCAGAGAGTGCACTGATTATGACGCTATGCTGCTCAAAAGACGGCTTCACGACACGGGACATCATCAACGCCTGAAATCCCCTGCAAAAATCCTCCTGAGGTGCGGAGGAACCAGCGCCGTCATCCATTGTTAAAGTGAGCACCGGAGGAACCAACTTTAACCTGGTCTTTCGAGAGGGGACCGACCTGGAAACCCTCAACGGGCTGGACATGTCGTTCGGGACACCCGTGGAAGGAAAGCAACCTGGAATAAAGCTGAGGATGACGAAGAAGAGACGCAGCAAGGTGTACAAGCTGACCACAACTGGGCCTACCCCCTTGGGGAGCAAGAGTGAGGCCGCTAGACAGAACGAGTCTACTTTGTTTACCAGATTATCTCATGATTGGAGAGAAAGTGGAGAGAAGAATGTTACTACAAGTAGAACACGAAGTAGCCGACAAAAATCAAGTTCGTGTACACATGTATTTCAGCGCCCTCGTCGCCATTTTCGACTTTAGATAATTCTCTCTTGCCTCAGCAGAGAAGTAGATGTCTTTCGTTTTGCGAGGCCGCTAGAGCCCTCGGCCGCTACTCGAGGTTATGTCTCACTAGCGACCACGTTTTCTACATACTCTGCTTTCTTTTCCTCCTGTTGAGTCAGATCTCCAGGAGACTGATTGTCCGAGTGATCATCTTGAAGTCGGTCCCGCTTCAAGAAGATGTAATCGATTTCTTCCAAAGTCAAACCTTTGGTTTCTGGAAATAGGAAGTAGATCAACGGAAGGAATGCAAAATTCTGCAAAGGAGGTCAACCATGCCCTGGTGCGATGAGGAGAGTTCCCCGATGTACAACTTACTGTTGACATAAAAACAAGGTACGTCTTCCATTGGATATTGTGCACCAGTGTTGGGGTGATCATAACGATCGTGAAGACCTGTTCCGGGCATTAGACCGTGTTTCGTCCAGATCTTGATCTTGGATCGGATATTTGATACTCACCCAAACCCAGTTGTTCATAACGGCAAGGGCGGTACCTTTCGCACGCACTTGTAGCGGTAGAATCTCCGCCGCGTAGAGCCATGGGATGGGAAACAGCGAGCTGCCAAAAGACAACATGTACTGCGAAGCGTCAGTCAGACTCATCTATGTTGCACCCACCCGAGCGTGAAACTCACCGTAATGAAGAACGCCACTGAAGCAGTCGCCGTGGCGTGCTCCTTGTTCGTTCCTTTGAAAGACAGCAATGCGGCAATCAGCGCCATCGATACGGCTTGACCGGCTGTTCCGATCATCAACAGCGGTCGGCGACCGATCTTATCAAGACCTAAGATGGGCCCGATGCACCCGGCGGCAAATGCCAAATTGACGCAGCCAGCCGTCACAATTGCGGTCTTGTGCTCGAGACCGACGGAATCCTCCAAAATAACCGCGGCATAGAACACCACCACATTGATGCCGCTCCACTGATTCATGAGAAGGATGAGACACGCTAGGAACACACGATAGCCAGTCTGCAGAGGATCGCCCCGTCGGAATATGGCAGACCATTTGAACTCAGTAGACCGCTCGAGCTCGACTGCATCGACAATTTCCTTGAGTTGACCATCCACCTGTGCTGCCGTTTCGCTCAATCCGTACACTCGTTGGATCACGCTCCTTGCTTCATCGAGATTGCCCTGTTGTACAAGCCAGCGAGGGGTCTCAGGTAAGGCCAGGATGATGGCTGCGATTGGTAGAGCGAGCACAATTTGGAACGCGATTGGAAAACGCCAAACGAACGGTCCAGAGCCGTAGCTCAGTCCAAAGTCGAAGAAGTACGCGAAGCTGATGCCTAGAGCGATGAAAATAACCTGAGATAAATTTAGATCGGTGATCTTTCAATCGCTGAACCTGGGAGAGAGCCTTACCTCCGTTGACACCAACCGGCCTCGATTGTCACCTTTACAAAGCTCCACCTGGTACATTGGCACGGTGCTGCTGTCAATTCCAACACCCAATCCTGGTCACGAACAGATTAGCCTCTCCCTCTCTCCGTCTCAATTCACCGTCAGTCATCCACGGACCCTTACTCACCAGTAATGAATCTCCCCACCATCAATTGTGCCCTCGAATAACTCGAGCATTGAATCACTGCGCCCACACTAATGAAGAACATTGCGACCAAAATCGCCTTGCGTCTGCCTATCGGATCGGCGACGAAGAAATTCAAGATGCACCCGAACAGACATCCCAGGTTGTATATCGATACAATGATGCCCATCAGTCCTGGTGCCGGGTGGCCGAAGATATTCAAGAAATCGGGATTAGTGATCAGTCCACCGAACACGCCTTGGTCGTAGCCAAAGAGAAAGAAGGCTTGGCCGCAGGTTACGGCAACGGCGGTGCGTGTGGCTCGGCCGGGAGAGAACCATTCGAGGTACCTCATCTTGAGAGTATAAGGAGGGAAAGCTCCTGTTGTTGAGACTGTAGAAACCTTGTGGAAGAGCAAACAGAATAATGTAAGCTGATTTTGCCACACACGGAGTTCGAAAGGTACTTTAGGCTCCTTAATATACACGACCCGTCAGATTCTACAATCGCCAATCATCCTAGCTAAATCAAGGTCAGACTATGTTTTATACAGTGATAGGAACACAGCGCCTACCAATATCGCTTTTCCACTCCACGTACTCAAGTTCAGTTCTCCTTGATTTCTCCACGCAACCAAGTCAACAGCCCCGGGAATTCCAAGTCCAGGGAACTCGAAATCCGGGGGAATCCAGGTGCGGGGAAATGTTAATATTGACATGCTCGAGTGGCTTCTACAGAGGCCGAGAGAAACTTGAAACGGGTCTAGCTCTCCGGCATGTGGCCGCGAGCCGACCCCTGAGCATCTCCCAAATATGTAGTAGTAACGGGGATGCCTTTGGATGTCGATCGGAGGTACGCCGTAGCGTAACAGTCTGCTTCTCGGTTTAGCGGTGGAAAGCAGGTGTGATGGATGGTATATTTTCTGGCCGGTAGACACTCAGTAACTCAGTATCGCAGACTTTGCTTGTACCTGAGACCCCGGGCCTTCCAGCGTTTCACACCGATTGCCCCCTGGATCCGAGACACGTTGGGGTCTCCTTTTCCTCGGTCGTTTCCTCACATGGCAATAATATTATAATCAACAACCAGGTTAGACTTGGAAAAACAAAACCATGTCGCATACAGAGGAGTGGCTGAGGAAATGAGGTAGAGTCGAGTTGGAGGAGCGTGGACAGCAGCAGGGATGGGGTGGCGGCAAAAGACAAATCCGCAACACCAGGTTAGGTACATGATTCCTAAGCATTCGAACTACATGGATTACTGCATGTCCCAGTCTCATCGTCAGGTTTGCGAGACAGGAGATGGCGATCGCGGAAGATACTTTATCCACGTCGATGCTGGCCCCTACCGCTCTGATTTATCCTCCCGGGCTTGGTCCTGTTGTTAGTTATATTCACCTTGGAGTTCGGTGTCTGTCTTGATCGATTCCATCTCGTATTAATTCTCAGTGAAGGCGAGAACCGTGTCAAGAAGGACCATATTATTGACAGACCTGAGAACATTGCCTTCCAGCCTCATTGTTAATCCTGCAGCCCCAGGAACGTTTGTAGCTCCTTCAAACACGAAGATCGCTCCCAACCCGAGCTATGGGGATGTTCGTTAACCGAGAGAATGAGACTGGAAGTCATCGGTACATACATCTTTGATGTCAGGGCGAACAGGTACTGCCGCATCAGCGTTCAGGGGAGGGAGATATCTTTCTCTAGTCTCGATATGTGCGGGACGAGGCCGAACGCGACGTGGAGCAACAGCTTGTGACGCAGGTCGGGCGTCTTTTGGAGGCTCGTTGCGGGAATTGGACAAGCGCAGGATCGTTATCGGAAGATGTTCCTCGCTCGATTGGCGTCTGGAAATCTTGTTGGCATATAGAATAACCATTGTTGGAACGACCTACTTCTTGAGTCGGAAATGGTATCTTCTCCAAAGAAACGTTCCTTAATCGCAATAGTCACGCATCGTTGACAAGTCTTCGTGTGCTGGAGCAGCACCCCCGTCTTGGAGAGCGACGACATCGCGTGACTCGAGCGCTGTCGGGCGGCGTTCAGTCGGACGACGCTGTGGACGGAGAGGACACCTCCCTGTGAAGGCCGAGAATATAGCAATCTATAGCACAAGGCAGTGAATTGATAATGTTGCAAAAGTTGTAAAGGAGCGTCGGGGCGTCAGTGTAGCCGGGGGTGTAAGGCTTGAAAATCATCGAGTTGTAAAGACGTCGTCGGTGGAGGTTCCCACAACTCAGCCTCTTCAACAGTACAATCACTGATTAGCACTGAGTAGTGCGTATCACCATCGGATTGATATCTATCTCTGCTTTTTGCTTTGCATATTTTATGTATAATCTTGCGAAGGTGTAGAAGTGTAATCTTTGACAGGGCACGACAATCAACTCGTTTTGGCAGGCAAAAGGCGTGAATTCGAAGTGGGTCCCATTTCCCAGCCCCTTACTTGACAGCCTTGTTCTAAGAACCCCCCTTCTTTGAAAGTTGACAATCTGGATTGAGCCGGACTTGGGCTCCCCAACTGGCCGAGGTGACCCGATCGGCAGCGTGAGTAGACCGAGCAGACTGAGCAGACTGATCAGAGGCTTGAGAAGACCTGAGCAAAGGCGGCGCGGGGTTATGTCGGAAGGAGCGGGGCGGGCGTCGAGAGCCCGGCTGTGAAACTAACTACTCCTTAAGGCGTATATTAATCTCGACTTGTTCGTTCCGAGTCATCCATAGATCTCCTCACACTGGCAATCATGAGGGAGAAACGCGGTATCTAAGCACCAGGACCTCACGACATATTCTGTGCGTCCTCCTAACGACGTTCCCTTCAGGGGCAACCGACGTATGCAATCTCTTCCCCGAATAGCCTGCTCCGAGTTCTGTTTGCTCACAGAGTGTACCTGAAACCTTCCAAACCTTCAATGACCTTCCCCCCGTTCATGGCTCTTTTGTTGGCTCGGTTGAATTTCCAACTCAGCCAGGCGACAATGAGCACGATCAGGGCGTTGGCAATCAAACAGGCCAGGATGCCAGGACGGTAATTCGGGGCGTCTTGTGCACGAAAGACCGTTGTTCCAATGATACCGCCAATGCTGCCACCCCCGACCAGAGTTGCAGACGTCAACGCGCGCTTCCACTGTCCACGGATATTGTTACTGGCAAGAGTTGTCAGCTCGCTTTTCGGTGCTCAGACGGATGGACTGGATAGTGCTTACCCCTGATAAGTGATCAATGCGGGACAGTTCGCGTTACCTGAGGCGCGACGTTAGTTGGTCACTCTCACACCGCCGTCATTGATGCTCCTTACATGCAGAAGTGGCCAAGAACACGCCAAAGTATCGAACCCCTGGGGTTTTGACGTAGCCCAGCAGTCCCAAGCCGACAATGCCTGAGAAACTTTCAGTCAAATCAACACAGAGACGACAAACGTTTAGACACTTACCCATAAGAGCATTTCCGACCACAACCGGGCCACGGAGGCGCCACTTGTCTGAGTAGTACGATTCGACGAACATGATTATCGCCGCAGCAACGTACGGGGGTGCAACAAGACACTGGGCCGCCGCGACGGAAAATCCCATGCCATCTCGAAGAATTATGGGCAAGAAATAGGCGATGGCGTACGAATTGGTAGTGGTCAACATGTACAGCCAGGCAAAGGCCCACACTTTACTGTCCAGGGCATTCTTGAGATATTTGCCGACGGAAAACTTGTCCGGATACGTGTCCGAGCGGTCTTGCTCGATCCGCGCGACGACAAAGGCTGCTTCTTCCTCGTTGAGAAAGTGCCAGGACTTGGGAGAGTCCTCTGGAAAGTCGACAATGATGAAATAAGCACCAATTGCCAGGACACATGTCAGGATACCCTCTATCTGAGAGAAGTCAGTCCGTGAATTCGCTTCCCCTGCGTCGAAGATACTCACGATGAAAATCCAACGCCAACCAGAGAGATTGGCGAGGCCTGACATTTGCATCAAACCATACGCAAGGATTCCGCCGAACCCTGAGGCCATGCTCCCAATCAGGTAGAACAGGGCATTGCGCTTCTGCAGGTCGAAGCGAGGATACCACGTGCTGAGGAGGTACACACAGCCAGGATAAACTGTGATCGTGTCGAAGACACCGTGTCAGCGAAGAGGGCCGTGAAAGAAAAAGAGCGCAAGAACACAAAAGCCAGAATGAACTGGGAAAAATCAATGCTGAATGAGCTTACAGCCTGCTTCGAGTGCACCAAGGATGACTCGCAAGACGCACATAACTTCCCAGCTGGGTACAAATCCGAATCCCTGTGCAACACGTCAGTATATGCACCGGTTGACGGGGAGATCCTTCTGTCTCACAATCATGACAGCACCCCAAGCAAGGACAATGAAGGAGAGAAATTTGCGCGGGCCCATCGTGCGGATGAAGACCACTGCGGGCGCCTGGAAAATGGTATAGGAGATGAAGAAGACAAGAGACACGATGGTATATGCATTGTTGGACTCGTTCATGTCCAAGCTCTTCTGCATCCTGAATCAATGGTCAGCACACCCCGACGTGGGAGATGGTGAAAAGGCGCATACCCAGCGACCGAGGCTGCGCCCAGGTTGGTCCGATCGAGAAGACTGATGCAATAGAGACAACCGAGCGTGACTGCGAGACGGAGGTCAATTCTTCGGACAATTCTCTTCTGCTCGGCGGGGCTGAAGCGGGATATATGGTCCTGGTGTGATACGCCCTTCATGGCGACCTCGACCTGGTCGTTGGACACATTGTCGGCGGCTTTTTCATCTATCGAGCGCGGTGCCATCTCGGTGGGTATGAAAACAGGTTTGCAGCTCGTGTGGGATGAGGGGGAGACAATCCGGGTTGATCGAAGGAGACCACGTCGAAATCTGGGGATTGCGGGAGAATGTACGGAGTATATAGGCCGTTGGAAATGGTGTACCCACACGAAGCCCGAGTTTCGAAGTGGACCGAGGCTTTTACCACCGGGACAACCAGAAACAAGTATCGGAAGGATGTCGATATACCGTAATACGGCACGGGAATGGCGAGGATTTTCCACCGGACGTCCACCGGACACGACTTCACCCGCGCGCATACTCACAGACTCCGCTCCCCTGGCCGACCGGAGACCCCAACTGTGGAGTCCCCGCAACCTTTTCGCAACATCATATTGGGCAAACCCTCGGAAGGATCGTCGTCAACATGTAAAATATCGTCTTCTCACCACGCACCAAAGTCTCCTACGTGACCCGTGCCCCAATAACGCGAACATGCATTCATGGTCTACTGGGCCCCTCTCTCTCCGTGGTTCCGAGGCTCGTAGCGCAGAACCACGGCTTGAGATGCGTGAGCTTTCAGAGTTCCCTTTGATAATCTGTCCGAATTAGGAAGACCTTTGTTCCGCAAGGCACCCAAGGAAAAGAAAGGCCGTGGATGAAATCATCCCCAGTACAGCTGCAGCTGCACCCCGCCTCGTCGATAGTATGACTGGCAGGAGTCACAGTCGGGGCACTATTAGTACCCATGGCCGCAATCATAACCCCGGGGAAGTGCCCAAGTCAGTATTTCTTTTCCATCCTCTGGTCCAAACACCACCCTAGCAGGATTCTGAGAGCCATTCCAACGTCCAACAAGAATGAGGAATAATGCCCTGTGGCGTATCCTGCTTCTTGCGCACGGTGTTAGCTGTGCGCCTGCTTCAGGTCTACCCGTCGTAGACCTGGGGTACGAGCTACATCAAGCTACGTTCAACGTCAGTAAAAAAGCGAACCGTACAAGTGTTGCGCAGTCGTCTTCCAGCTACTTACAACGTCCAGGAGTCCGGTCAATACTACAACTTTTCGAATGTGCGCTACGCCGCGCCCCCAGTGGGCAAGCTTCGATTCTCTGGTCCCGTCCCTCCCAGCACCGATGGGCCTAAAGTTTTCAACGACGGCTCTAGAGCCGTGACCTGTTTCCAGGCTCTCCCGGCCTGGACGGTGTATTCGGCAAGTTGGATCGCCAACGGCACTGCCGCCTTCGACATCTCTGCCGGGTATCAAGTGCCCCCCTTGCCACTGCCCCCACCTGTCCAACCCACCGCCAGCGAAGATTGCCTGTTCCTTGACGTTATGGTGCCGAAAGCTGCCTTTGACGCTGCGGGGAAAGGTCCAGGAGTGCCGGTGTAAGTTGATTTCGGCATCGTTGAGGTGCGTGGTCCGAGTAATGCTCATCGGTAGAGAACAGAATGGTGTGGATCCACGGAGGCGGATACACCCTCGGGTCCAAAACACTCTACAGCCCTTCTGCAGCCGGTCTTATCGAAGCGAGTCAGGCCCACGGGGGACCAGGTATCGTCTGGGTTGCGATGAACTATCGCCTTGGAAGTTTTGTACGCCGAACCCCCACCGTCTCATCTGAGCTGTTTCATGCTGACCACATCTGGCGGCCAGGGATTTCTCTCCGGGCCGACGTTTCAAGGCTCCTCTGGGACCGCCAACGCGGGCCTCTTCGACCAGCGCCTCGCGCTTGAGTGGGTGCAGCAGAACATTGCGAAGTTTGGGGGGGATCCAGACCGGGTTACGGTCATCGGAGAGTCGGCCGGCGGCGGGAGCACACTGCACCAGATCACGGCGTTCGGTGGTTCGAAAGGCAGGGTGCCTTTCCGTCGGGCCATCGTGCAGAGCCCTGGTTTCTTGATGACGCCCTCCGAGAAGCTACAGGAATCCGTTTACCGGTCCTTCCTGGCCACCGCCGGAGTTTCGACGCTGGACGAAGCCCGCGATCTGTCCGCGGAAGCACTTCAGCTCGCAAACTACAAACTCGTCGGAAGCTCAACCCCTTACGGCTCCTTCACCTTCAACCCCGTGGTTGACGGGATTTTCGCGCCCGCTCTGCCGGGCCAGCTTCTCCTGCAAGGACGTTTCGACAGGTCACTGGAGATCATGGCAGGCCATAACCTCGAAGACGGTCTTGGGTTTATGGACCCTTTTGCCCAGAATGAGACCGTTTTCGAAGCCGACCTGCGCTTGTACTTTCCCACCATCTCCGATTCCGCGGTGGAATACATTTCAAAGGTCCTGTACCCTCCCATTTACGATGGCTCCGCCGGCTACACGACACCGACTGGACGGAACGATCTCTTGGTTACGGAGGCCTTTTTCTCGTGCAGCACAAACTATCTGGCTCGAGCCTATGGCAACCAGGTGTTCAATTATATTTTCACGGTTCCACCGAGCCTTCACGGGGACGATGTGGCATATACGTACTACAATGGACCGAGCCCTCTTGTCAAGAATGATACTTTGGCCGTCATCATGCAGAAGTATTTTACGAACTTTGCGATCAAGGGCAATCCAAATGCCCCAGGACTTCCCCCGTTTCAACCGTACGGTCCGCGTGCGACGGTTCAGAATTTGAATCTGACCTTCGTCGATCAGATGGTTGACAATGCAGCGAATAAGAGGTGTTTATGGTGGCAAAAGGGATTATTTGCTTGACCGTAATTGTAACCCAGTGGGTACTTTTTTGCCATTCGAGATGTCCAGCATCGCTCGGCATCTCCTGCTCTAGGGTATCATTCCTAAAGAATACAAACAATACACAAAGGAATCTTGACAATCTCATGTACGCGTAACCTTATCATTACCTTAGGTAGGTAATCAACGCCTGGCTCATCAATATCAGCTGCGTACCAGTTCGCCCCAGAACGCTGCATCACTCTTGTTCTCGGCGCTGGCCACATTGAACACGCCACTTGTACCCTCGATCGCCGTAGTTTTGCCACCCAGAGACTTCGCGTCACCATAGTACCTAAAGCGATACATACCAGACCGTGTCCCTGGCTCGATCTCCCATGTTAGAGTGACTTCACTTGTTCCCAAGACGGTACTGAGCCGTTTCCACTTGAACACGAGAAACCAGTCTCGGTCAGAGCGAACCTGAACCCACTTCCCTTGGTCGGAGTCGAACCTCTCCACCGCAGCGAAGGTCCCTTCGAGTCGGAAGTCGTTTCGCGGGTTGGCACCAACGAAAGTGGCGCTGACCACCGACCCAGCTGTATGTTGTTTTGCTGGATCAGGGGAGGATAACGTTGCTCCAAAACGGCGAAGAAGGCCCGGATTGTCAACAACCACTGGCGTAATGAATGACAGAGAGGCATTGACATTAACAGGTGGGCTTGGACCCGCTGGCAGGCGACGAAGGTGGGATGTCTCATCCTCCGAACCGAGATACGGGAGGTAACTAAGGGTTAGGTTGATATAGGCCTCAAGCGTGTGCGGGCCATAGAGCGTGCTTGCACCCTCATACCGTTGCACACCATATTCTTCTTCCGTTGCAATGTAGTGTGCATAAGTATTGGCTGGGCCACCAATGACAACTTGAGGATCATCAATGCCGAGGACGGATGGAGCGCCTTCTGCAAGAGCAGTCCGCCAGCGCCGTCCCGCCATCGTTGTTGCCTCACCTGGAGACACAATGATGATCAGAGGTCCCACACGAAGTAATTGGATGTCGACTATATTCGGCGACCAGGCGTAGGGTTCATCAGCTGCACCAACATCAAGCAAGATGGGTTTGGGCTTCTGGCAGGCGATCTGCTCGTCCGTAGGCTCGTGGATGAAGCCTCGTGCCAACTTCCAGAGAGGATTCTTCAGCGATGGCGAGTCGTCCGTATCATTTGTGCCCTGAGAGAAGTCAAAAGCACCAGGGCCATCTGTCGTACCGCCAGCAAAGCCGTATCCTAGTGCAGCCGAGCAGGTTTTTAATTGACGGGACTGATTGTATGGAGAAGTAAAGGTGAATGAGGAAAAGTTGGCGTAAGTGTGGAAGAATGAGACTGTGGAGGGCGGAATTCGTTCTAGATCTGCACTGTCTAGGATATACTTTGCAGCCGTCATTTGGAGACTTCCAATCTCGAAGCAAGACTTGGTTCCCTGATCTATGCTTCGAAACATTGGACCACGTCCATGACAAGGCTGAGTTTTGCCACCACATGTGCTGTCATTAAAAGAACATGAAAGGCCCGAATCCTCACAAAATGCCCCGAGAGTGTTCGGGGAGGTGTCGCCAACGTTGGCTTGCGAGAAACCTGCAACGAATGCCGGATTTGCCTCCTGCATATACGTTTCAAAGAGATATGCTGCCACTCCCTTGTTATCGCCAGTGATGAGCGTGTTGTTCTGGTAGAGCGATGTGCCATGGACTGGAAACCAGGACAAGAGCCCCATTGCTTGACCGTCCGATGCTCTCTCAAACTTCAAGAGAGTCATGTTCTTGTCAACATCGTCGGCATATCTTGTTCTTTCGTCCTTTGGATTCTGCAAGTAGGCATAGGGGCTCCGATTGACGTTGGCATGCTCTAGCCTTGTCTGGCCCAAACTCAAGTGACCTGGCACAAGACTCTTGTGAGCGCGCTGAATAGCCAATACCGAGCCCGTGACGATGGCGTTGTAACTGGTTTTATCGAATCCCTTGCTTGTTATTTGAGGCAGAAGGTAGTTCAGCCAGGCCCCGGGTCCGCTATGGCTGTGCGTACCTGTGACGGCCAAACTGTCCTTATTGTATACTTCATACTCGGGTCCCAACTTCTCGAGTTCTTTCAGTATGCCATGTCGAACAGCTGTATCTCCGGATTGTGTATCAAGGACAAGGTAGGCAATTCGAGAAGAGTTGTTCGTCAAGTTTCCGACGATGAAAGCCCTGGAATAAAGGCGCTGTCGGAGACCAGTTCCAGACTGATCTGTATCTGCATAGCCCATCATATTCACCTCGACAACCGGCCTAGGCATGTTAACACGGGTTTCAGGATAGCAGATTGGAATCTCTTACCCCGTGATGTCCGCCTTCCCAACGCCCACCAGGTAATCCCCTTTCGAAGCCACATACTGTTCTCCTTCCCCTCGACTCTTGGTCGGTATCAAGTGCGCAAGGACAGGAGTTTCGAGACAGGAATAAAGTAACAGGATGGTGGTGATCAGCAGCAGCCAGAAGTTATAAATCACCAGGCTGGTAGGGCTTCGACCCAACTTCGGCGTTGCTTGACTGGAAGCCATCGCAGTTTTGGACCGGGTTGTAGCGAGGTGAGGGTTCTCTTGTGTGGAGCGCACCTAGGGGAGTCCACTGAAGCCTCTCATGTTGCAGTCTCCTAGTCGGTAGAGGAGAGAGTAGTCGTCAGAATGACCGCACAAGAAACCATGGATATCGCAGGCATCGTGCCTTGTGACACGCGCTCGGGACCGTGTGCTGACCAGGCATTTGCACGTCGCAGGACGCGGGGAAGGAACGTCCGGGACCGGCCAAGACGCTAAGATAAGATACCAACACAATGACATCATGGGGTACGAAGGGTGCAGACGCGTCCAGAGCAACGGGTAAAGCACGAAGTATTGATTTCTGTTGGATACGAGCATAAGCAGTAGACGAAATGACTCTGTGTGAGATGCCCCTACCCACTTCTAAGTACTGTTAATACGACCTCATCCTCCCACTCGTGCGTCACTCGAGCGCCAAGGAGGGCTGATCGGGACTCATCCCGCCGCCTAAATTGAAAGTCGTGCAGCCCAGCGTGCGAAAGGAGTGGACCAGTGAGGCTGAGGGCATAAGTCGACTGATAGATGCCCAGGTGTCCCGGGAATGATTTCAACCCTGGTCGATGACCCGTTGGTGTTAAAGAGAGAAATGGATCTAGAGAGACTCAGTACTGGTTTACGTCGATGAACCATTAAGCTTGAACTTACCCATGGTCGGGCGAGAGTGAGAGGCCGACTCCTGTGGCAAAAGGAAAGCGGTCAGCATCTGCATACCCATTGCTGCTACTGCTGCAGATTCCAGAGACAACTGACCTGCTGCCTCCTGCAAGTCTAATGGTCGACATTCCCGGCAGACTCGAGTACCACAAATGCGCAGACACAGGCAGAGCACGTTGAGAGCGACGAAGACAGCTGAGGTGCAGCTGCCGGACGGTAGCCGAGGACGCGTGTTGCGCAATGACAACTGGGTCTGGATGGAATGCTCTGTCGCCGCCTTCAAGGAAGCGTGGGATGTCTGTACAACTCAGCAGATTGTCTACATCTCACCGGAGGTAATTACATTAGCCTCCCTCACTAGTTAGGGCATCCGGACTATGCCCGAATACATTAATTGCCAACACAACTTATACCTGATGCTGTGTCCCCGTGCTGGTTCTGCCCCTTTTGATCGTACAGTACATGCAAGGTAGGTCTAGACGCTACTCATTCACTCTCTCTGCTCCTCTTCAACCCTTTGTGGGAAGATATCTCAGTGCTTTTCGAACATTCCGTATCCCATGTTTATCGGCCAAATGTCTCACGAACGAACCTTTGTGCGCTGTACCGGTATGATTGGCGCAGATGAGACAGACCCAAGGCTTTTCGACAGCTGCGTCGCCGTCACCGTCACCATCGCGAGTGCGAACGTACTTGCCGTACATGATACAATCGTTGTCCTGGAGCGCATCAACGTCGACGCGGTTGTCGTTGTCTTTGTCATTCTCACATTCATGACGACGACGACGACGACGACTATGCCCATCATCGTTATCGGCATCGTTGGTATCGTCGCCTGCCTGATCGCGGGGAACGACTTGGGTTTTGTCCGTTTCTTTGCCCTTGCCTTTGCCCTTGCCTTTGCCTTTGCCATTGTCATACGTCTCCTCCCTCTCCTTCTCCTCCTCTTCCTCCTCCTCCTCGTCCTCCTCATAATCATCATCATCTTCTCGAAAAATAAAACAAACCCGTCTCCGCAAAACATCATTCTCAACATCAGCGTTCATTCCTACCATCTCTTGGATCCTGGCGTCCGTCACCTTCAACTTTTCCAGTTCGCGCACCCAAAGCATCGTAAATTGGTCAGTCAATCCCATAATGACCTCCTTTAGCAAGTGGCATCTATCTCGCTGCTCGTCACTAAATGCCCAGTGCATTGACGGGTTCACGGCCTCATCCAACCGCGCCGCTAGCTCGCCGTCAAAATCTGCTCGACGCACATCGAACAAACTCCCATCCTCGTCGCTCTCGTCGAGGAAGATGGACACTGCCGTCTCATAAGCCCTCGTCGCGCGGCGGCTCCGTAGCGCAAGGGAAGGGTAGGGAGTGAGAGCGATGTCCAGCTGTCCCCGAATGTATTCGCGCAGCGCAGCGCAGAGTACAGCGTCGCGGATGCGGCTTATGCGTGCCGTGGTTGAGGGTGACATCCTTGTCCCCTTTTCGAAATAATCAATGTCCCCTTTTCGAAATAATGAAGGTCGAGTTTGGAGTTGGTTACTCGGTTCAGTAGGTTCAGTATGTGAGGTACGGTATGTGAAGAAGTTGAAGGCCGGAAGAAAGCAGGTCTCCATTTGAAGAAAAGCTCATGCGCTGGGTTGAGTCAGGCTGGTAAACGCCGCGGGGAAACGACAGCTGTTCGGAAACATGTCGTGTGGTTGTTTGCGTACTGAGGGCACGACTCCGAGAGACCATCGCTGATGGTGAGGTGGACAAAATACCAAACGAGAGAAAGTACCGGTTTTAGACACGGTGAGGTATGATAAATGTCGAGCAATCGGTCGGCGTTGCAGCTCAAACACCTTCGAAGGAGTGCGTGCGGTGTAACGCTTGTTGATACACATCATAACGGAGCTTGCACATAGGGGGAAGTCGCAGATCTGGTATTGACCTGCTCCTGTAATGATCCGGACCGTGCAAAACACACGTACAGTGGTCGTTGTTCGAATCATCATCAAGATTTCTTCCAGCGAACCTTGCGAACCCACTGAGCCCATTTCTGGACGTCGTCCCTCTCACATATCCTGTCGACAGTGTACCACTCCTTGGCCAGCTCCTCATTGGTCGCCATCCGGTGGACGAAGCTATGACAAGCACGACAAAGCCACGCGACACTGTTCAGTTGGTGCTCCTCGTGCCAGTTTCTCTTGAGGGCTTTAGCGTGCACTTGCCTCGGGATGAGATGGTGATAGGTCATCGGCACCCAGTCCCTGTCGCAGATCTCGCACTCGTTCTTCCTCGTCTCGGCCCATTTTGGCGGTGGGGTCGTCGCACCACCGACATATGCGGATATGACGGGGGCTATGAATGTCTGGACGTCAGACACCGGCGGTTCAATGAGCCCATACGCCGTCAGGCTATCGGTGACGTCGCCTGGAATATGGCTCGAGACTTCCTCGTACACAGAAAGCGTCAGGGGAAGGGACCATTTCTCTGACAACCCCGGGCTGTCCTGAAGCGTATGATAGGACAGCCTCTGCAGGTCCTCTGGGAGGCTATTGAATATCTCACTGGCCAGGTAGTCTGAGAAGTCGGCGAGCTCCGATGGGTCGGCTTCTGCAGCGGGCGGTGCAGGAATGGAGGCGCCCGTCTGTCGCTTGCTTGTTTTGGTCTTGCGACCTCTTCTTCCCAACGATTTCTCCACGACCGCCGAGAAGAGACAGTCTCTGAACGTGTCGAAATTGTCGGCGTCGGTTTGCCCCATTGGACGGGTCATGGCAGCTATGGATGGACCAGAAGCTTGCCAACACACGAGGTACCACAGGAACGTGCAATATTGTCTAGCTAGTTAGACGCTTGACGAGTCCTTTTGCCGGATGGTTGTAGGTGGGCTTGAATGACGCCTAACCAGACCAGACCGCCCCATGTTGACCCTTACACTGACCTAAGGCAGTTTTGACATCAGTTGAGCGTCCCGTGTTCACGTCGTACTGATGTCCGAAAGCAACCTACCTAATAGTCGATACGGCCATTCTGACGTATTGTATGAAACGAAGCTCGAACAGTACGAGTACGAGAAGCCTGGTGAGCCGAGTGAGCCTGCGGTGTCCCGTCAAGACGGGGGGGCACAGAAATGTCCCGCCAAAATCGGCAGTCAATGCCGCCGCTTTTGGAGGGCTTTATGTCACCATATCAGGACTACATGTCGCCTGTCTAGGTCGGGATTACTTGTAGCTGTTCTTCTGCTAGACTATCCAGAGACAGAGGGCTGGGCACCGACTCTATCAATCACGGTGTCACCACGACATCTTCTTTAGGTGTTTTCCCTGCTCCCCTCGCTCGCTCTCTGCGCCGGTCTTGAACCTCAACGTGGCCGTGCGTGGACCAGCCATCAGAAACTCGACCTCCCTAACCCTACAGGAGACGGGAACATCGGCGGCAACCTTGACCCCGTCGAATCGAGGGTCTGTCTCTCTGTGGAATTCTCGTGCGAGCTCTTCTTCTAAATTCATAATCTCCCAGCTTACCCTCCCCGCCGCAAACGTGTCCCACAGCCCCTCTCGTCGCGGGTGTCGGAGGAGGAGAACCACGGCCTCTCGACGCAGTCTGGGGTCGCGACATTTCGACGCGACAGTGTAAAGCGGACCTGCCACCCCTTGACTGAAGGTAAAGACCGGTCGGGCCTGGTTGACACTTCCCCCCACGATCGAGGCGGCGTCAGGGATTTGTTCGACCTCCCTTTTAGCGCCGTGTTTTGTTGTTGTTGATGTTTTTGTTGCACCACTTTGCCGCGAACGTGTACTTTTTCCGGGCGTCCACAACATTGTGGAAAGATGATGCTGATCTTCGCCGTCGCAATCCAACAGTTGGCGACTAATGTCGACCACTGTCCTAAAACTCGTCTCGTAGAGGTCCCATACCAGGTCTCCATGGACCGAAGACAGTCGAAAGATCGACAGGTACATGTCCATGATGCAGTTGTGAAGTTGGATGACCAGTATTGTTTTTCGATCGCGATCGTCGTAACGTGTGCGCTGTTCATCCTGTAACGACTCAAAGGCGATTTTCCCATGTCCTGCCGTCGGACAAGAAGGTCAAATTGGTCCGTGGTGGATTGTCGCGGCCGCACACCTGCTCGAGTCCATTCGTCCCGACCGTCACATTCGACGAGGAAGCACTGAAGGTCGCTGAGTAACAAGTCAAAGTAGCACCGGGCATCGGCCAGAGTCTTGAAGCTCAACTTGCTATCCGAGCGCAACGGCCAAGGTGCCAATCTCGCATTCGACTGCGTGATGAACGCGGGTAGGTTCTCGTCGCACATCAGCGACCGAGCCTGGATCTCGAGCGTAGTCAAGGCCAAGACAAAAGCGTTGTACAGCTCGTCATAGTGCGTCTTCGAAGCGGTCGCTGTCTCCCTCGTCCGCTCTAGATTACAAAACAACTTCATGCCGTTCCGGAAGTGCATGATGCTCTGCGTTTGGTGGCCCTGCAGCGTGGCGTAGCACGTGAACAGGATGCATGTTATTAGAGTCGCCACCTTGTGCACCGGTTCCTGAGAGGTAGAAGTGTCCGAGAGCGCGTGGATGGCGCGGTTGCACTGTCGCAGCGCGAACTGGATCTGGGAATCCGTGCTGTCGTCTGGGATCGCCGTGTCGCGCCCGTTCGAAAACTTTTGGTGCAGCGCCCCGAGCCCGGTCACGGCGTAGCGCACCGCGGGCTGGGTCATCGACAGCTGAAGCACCGAGAGGTGCCAGAACTCCTCGTCGACCCGGAACAAGGCCGTCAGCTCCGGGACCGAGTACGACCGGAAAAAATCAAACGACTGTCCCTCGACCTTGCTGTCAAAGACCAGCAGGCGGGGATATGTCAGGTAATGGTGAACCTCTTTCGTAAGCGGTGCATGTTCCGCTGCTGTTGCCATCACCAATGGCGTCCACGAGTGCTGCCATGAGTGTCGCTCCCAGGACGTCCCGAGCTCTGGCAGCGTGTGGTTGTGCTGGTGGTAGCCGCCGCATTTCCGGCCTGACGACAAACACCGCGCACACGACGGCTTGCCTTCGTCGCACTTGATCCGGCGGGCCCTATAGCAGAGAGAATGGGTATGTGAGCGAGGGTTCCTCTTGAGTCAAATCGACAGCGCAGTGATTTGGGGTGATCTCGCACCTGCAAGTAATACAGCCGGTCTTGACCTTGGGCTTCCACACCTTCTGGCGGGGCTTACCCGAAGATACGCGACGACCCGTCTCCATCTTACCTCTCCGCCGCCATAGAGCACGAGGCGTTGAGAGTATGGTACAATGGGATGCCTGACAGACTGGGAAGACGACTGAATCGTTGAAATGGAGTTGAAGATGAATCAGTGTCGTGAAAGCTCCGTGATCTTCGCCGCAACAACTCGTAAATCATTTAGTATCGTGCCTTATGCAGGCGATTAGCCTCCTGTGGTCAGGACTCACTTGGCTCACTGTTTAGCCCGGTGCACAGGCTGGTTACCAGTCAGGCGTCGAAGAATCGACCGGTACAAAGTGGAAAGGGTGGCTCACTCTAGCCAGGGCAATCATTAGCCGGGAAAGCAAATCGGCCCCCAAAGACTTAAATCCAAGGAGGGACTGGCAGCCCAGGAAACCCAGGCTGGTGGGCCCTTTGGACAGTGTCCACCAGGTCTGGGGGGGATTCGAGTCCCATCCGCACCTATCAAAGCCTTATCACCGTCATTTGGAATCGCTCTTCCAGGGTGTCGCATAGCGGGCCTTATCGCTTCTCTTGCATCTCGATTCTGGCTCGATGTTTAACTACGATCGTTCGAGAACCAATCTAACTGCACCATCTGGACTTATCTCCAACACGACGATGGGTAGCACAAGGCCGTCGTCGAATGCTTAGATTCGCGGCTTGAGGTCATTATCATTTGGCGATGTCTTCTGATCTGTCCTGTTTCCAGAGAAAGTTCCAGGTAAAATGTCTGGCGACGGAGCAGAGCTCATTTGACCCAAACTTCAATTCGAGGCGGAATTTCGCATCGCCCGGAATTCGCATGCATCATGCCAGAAGCGGCAGCATCGACTTTCGTGCTCCGCGCTTGGCACCAGGAACGAGGCAACACTTTGGCGTACAGAGGGCCAGTCACCCGGACTAATGCTACAGCCTGTACTGCTCACCTGAGCCACGTACCAGGAATACAAGGGAGTATCGGAAGCCGCAGCGCCGCCCAGGATACCTGCCCATGCGAAGGCTTCGGGCTGTTGGTCCCAGTAGCCCAAGATTGAACTTTCATCAAGGGCAAGCATGAGTTTCTCGGCGAGCTTTCGATGAATGCCCACGTGTCGTGGTTTGGGGTAGACCGTTTCGACCAGAAATATCAGTATGGCATAGCGGCACACCAGGTAGCGGCAGTCACTTGAAACGGGCGGACAGAGGAGATTGTGCTGGATAGAGCGCCGTGCTGCAATTATATGCAACAGATCTGGGCCGTTTGTGTTGTCTCTGCGGAAACATTCGTAGGTGACGACGAGTTTGCGCATATTGTCGAGAATGTCGTGCATGACCTCTCTGCCCTCAACGCCGTCAAGAAGCGCCAGCTTTCTCTGGCTCATGACTTCATAGAGCTGTCTGCCTTGTCGATCCCACCTTGCTTCACAATGTGCGATAGAATACTGTGTGGAGTTGAGGAGGTCGATTTTAGGGGTTTCCAGTGTCAGAAGAGCGTCGTTGAGAGCGGTACTATCAGGTCGTCAGCTCTTGTTTCATGGCCATGAGATGGACTTACGATTCAAGGGCTTCCGCCAGACCCTGGGTCTTCAATGCCCCCAGACCTCCTAGTTGTTGGACCATCTTGTACACCATCTCCAGGTGCTTGGGTTGCCATCGCATACTGGAATAGAATTCATTGTCTCGATGTAGGTGCAGAGGTGGTTCCATTGGATTTTGTGGCGCTACGATCCGGTCGCCACTGTCATGCACTCCAAGCAGATTGATTGACAGCAAAAGGTCCTCGGATATTGGCCCCTGGTTCGCTGCAAGTTCTTTCCTCAAGCTAGCCAGGGCTTCGGCCTTGTACGACATGCGCAACATGATGCTCTTCCGGTTGGAGCCAGAGTTAGGGCCTGCGAGCCATGCTCGATGACAAGTCCCAGCAAAGACGATAGAGTAGAATGCGACGGGGCTTCTCATCGCAGCGCTCATGATGTCAGCTTGTGTGCGCTGGATCTCTTTTCGCGAAGGGCCGTAGAGAACCCATTGATGCCTTATGGCTATAGGGTACGTTAGCAACGTCAGACACATGACTTCAACACATATCTTGAAAGGCCCTACCGTGATCAAGCATCTCCTGGACATATTCGGGCACGTGAATGTCGCGGAGGGCGTCGAATGGGTCTAACCGCCATTTTCCAATGATACGTGGAGGTGAGAGCCCTCTAACATCAGTCTCGGAATCTTCTGACGCCGATGTTCCAGGAGAATAAACCAAGGACTGCGGTGTGGTGGCCGAATCATTCGTGTGAGGCGTACCCGCATTGCGGCTGACAGAAGGTCGCGACTGGCTTTTAGATAATTTTCGTTTTCTGTGATATTCCAGTGCAGTGTGTTGCTGGCGAGATTGGACACTGTCATGGCTGAAAGACTTCTTTTGGTCATAAGGCAGGAAGAGTAACGTGGTGGATGTCATGGTTGCCATCGTCGTGCCCCTTTCCCAGCATTTTCCAGCATGTGATCGGAATTCCTTGTAATCAAGATAACTAATGCTAGATCAACTGGTCACAGGTTCTCGGATTGTCTTGAGTAAAGAGAGGAAAGCGAACAACTCCTGATTGATCCAGCCAACACCGTCTAGAACGTTTGGAATCTGAAGACTTCGAGCCCGCTTCGGTATCGCGTCTTAAGTTAACGTAACCGCAGCTGATCTAACCTCAGGCAGGAGAGAATGCGGCAGGGATATGCATGCCTCGGATTTCGTATGGAGGCACAGCCGCGTCTGGTTGCCTCTTCAGAAGCGTGAGCGCGTCGCAGAGAAAAGGTCGTACTGACGGGCGATGCTGCCTCAGATATCCCCAGGACTCGGCTCGACGATTTCTGTCTAGAGAGACATGAGCTACTGCTTAGCGTTGGTGACGGTGCTCGTAAGGCTTACCCTCGTGCATACAGGGACCGTGCAGGCAGTATCCACTAAGCGCACTTCCTCACCAGTGAAACCGACGAGGACCAGACGCCGGGCAGCACAGGGCATGATCATGCTTCCTTGGGCACATAATCCTGGCGGCATGGTTGGCCCATTCCTGAACCCCCCTGGCTGAGGTTAAGCAAGACCGCTGTAGGGAGTCCGAGGCCAAGCCAGTAAGGGCGATGGGCGGCGCGTGGCAGTCCGAGTTGTGCTGACAAAACGATCCGAGGCGATCAATGGCCTCCCTCTGCCGAGTGTAACCAAAATATGATGATGATGATGAGCAGCGTGCGGCCAAGGTGAATTTCTCGAAGCCAACCAACCGACGGCACAATATTCGTAGGAGCTCACAGCACGTAAGCCGCGAGGACAGCTCCAGACCCTTTCGACGACTACCAGACCCACAATCAACTTGGTCGATTCTGGGGCGCCTTGTCCCCTTCCCCGAGTCGGAAGGTCGATAGCAAGGGAAGTGTGATGCTCCCAGCTTTCAGACATTCTGCCGTCTCGTTCCGTGTCAGAGGTGACAATGCGAAGGAGGGTTCTAATCCCGTACTTGAAGATGCCGGATATGCGCTTTCAAACAGGTGGCGCTCCTTTCATTCCCACAATGGGCCTGATTCGAGATTGCAGCTTCTGGGGATGCTGCTTCGGGCTTAAACTACGGTGCATGCATTATAATGCACCACCAACCATTGAGTCTCAGTTGGACAGCTGCAATCATCATTCTGAACGTCGGTGGTCTCCCAGGGCTTGGAATTGCCGGGAACATGGCAGAGTCTGTCTGGATCGCTGAAACAGATACGTACACGAGAGTGCTTTCCTTCGACAATTTCGTGAGGAGCGAGGCCAGGGTCAGGTAAAGGCTAAAAAAACGCAGCCATGGATGGCCATCGCGCATCTATTCGGGATGCCTTCCCAATGGAGAATAATCTTCCCTCTTTTAGGTAAGGAACACCTATAATGATAGGGCCTCGACACCTACAATTGGCCCCTAAAATTAGGCATCATCACCTGGGACTCCGCGGGCTTAGGGTGCATTATGGGCTTTACATCTCCTACTTCTTCCCTGGCAAATTTCACCGTCTCTCAACTCGTTAATCAGAGAGAATAGATTATTTCCATACAGTACTAGTGCTTATGAGGAGACATCTCTCATTCGTTTCATCGTTGAGCTTGTAGTGAAGCCCTAAATCTGTGTAAAGTCTGTGAGTACCAGGTACTTATTAATTACAGTGATTGTGATGCTATGGTTACCTCGACACTACAAGTAAAACCCTACCAACAATAGGTAGGATTAGGCGTGGATAGAAAATTAGGGGTGCCTGAGCCGTGCCAGAGCACGCGCTAACTATATCGGAATGGGTGCGTTTTAGCTTTTACCCCAGGGTCACTAACTAACTAATAGGCAATGCAATAACGCAGCAGCAGTCCGCAAGACGAGTTAGGAGTTGGAAACAACACTCAGGCAATCAAATATATTACTACAATTATTATCGAAAAGCATCCTCCCTCCGGTGACCATGGATGGCGCTGTAGTCGTTTTAAAAACCACTTCTGACTGTGACTGTTTTCGTGCAGCGTGCGAAGGCTGAGACACTAAGCACCGCGACTTCCAACAGATAGAGTGTTGAACTCCTGCCTTTCTTCGTCGGTTGCGGCGAGAAATCCTACCATCCAGTTCCAAAGATCGTCCTGCTTTTCTTCCTTGTAGCTGTCGACGCTGGACTTGATGGGCTTCCTAATCTCGTAGTACACACCACTGGTCCCCCTCTCAGCAGTTGCGACCCATGCTAGATTGGATCCTGACTCCTGAGGCCGATGGATGTTGTGGTGATAGACACGGCGCAGAATCGGAACTGCCCTCGGCAAGACGTAGGACCATGCGAAGCGAAGAAGTGGCCCCGCTTCTCTGGCCAGGCCTGTTCCGGGCATGAGCCCAGGATCGAAAGCCACGACGGTCCACTTCTTGTTGAGAGCCAGTATGCGTCGATGCAAGGCATATGTCCACAGGATGTTACACAACTTGGCTGTCGCATAGCGTTGTCGACCTTCATACTTGAGAGAGGCACCAGCGGGATGGGCAAGCCTTTCAGCAGTGTCATATCTCGCGTCAGGAAGACCACTTCGTTGTTCTGGGTCATGGGTGCCACTCGAAGTCACCACAATGCGGGCGTCGGCTGAAAGGTGAGGTTGTAGCAGATGGAACAACAATGCGTGGCCCACGACGGTGATCCCAAAGGTAGCCTCGACGCCATCCGCGGTATACTTGACGTCGTCTGGAAATTGGAGGGCTGCGTTCAATAGCAGGTGGGCGACAGGAGGGTATCTCTTCTCCTCCCAACTCTTGACGAAGGCGCGGATGTTCTTGAGATCGGCGAGATCAAGAGGCATGAATCGTACATTGTCCTGACCGAGTTTGGTATTTATGGCATCGGCACTCTTGTCGGCGTCCTTCCGTGCGGCGATCACAACCTGATAATTGGGATAGCGCCTGGCAATCTCTGTGGCTGCGTGGAAGCCGAGACCTGTTGTCCCACCAGTGATGAGAACCGATTTTGAGAATGGCGACATGTTGCTGTGCGATGTTCGAGGACTTGGAAAAGAAGATGATGATAGTATTCCATTGCCGGGCTGCGAACAAGAGCTTTATATCCCTGTTGGCAGCCCTCACTCACCCTGACGGGCAAGGGCTAAGTCCGCCGTCCCACGGTCTTCCTGGTGTGTTGGGTCAATGTACATGAGCAACATGCTCTCGATACTAAGTCGAAGATAAGATGCGACAGTGGCACCTCGATGAACGGCGCACTGCGATTGGGAACGGCACTTTACAGTCTAACCGCATCAAGGCAAGCGGGGGTCGTGGATTTAGTTACTCCTTAATGCCGGCTGCACCGATAGACAATTCAAGGCGTCGCTCAGGCACACACGAGGCTTTTTCCATTCCCCTGCCCTTTCATTGTCTCAACAAACTGATGGTCTATCGCCGTATTCACGCATGCCTTACAACCAGGAACGTCAAGACCACCGGTGACGATGATGGCTCGCAAGCAACCTGCCCGCGGCTCTCCGCCGGCCGAGCTGCTGTATCATTCTCGGCGGTATCGCGTCGTCATCTGTACAGTTTGCAATTATGCGGTGCCCCGACCGGGAATTGCATGGCACTTGAAGGAAATGCATTCCATGAGCCCGTCCGACCGCAAGCCATACCTTGACTTCGTGGCCGGGCTTGACATTTGCCCTCCCAACCAAGTTGTACCTCCGACCGTGGAGGAATTTCCAGTTCCACAACTGCCAGTATTGGACGGGCTTCAATGCACCAGCTCGGGCTGCAACTACCTCTGCACAAGCGAGAAACGTCTGAAGAACCATTTCACGAATACACACAAGTCTGAACAACAAGCCTTCCGTCGGGTCCCTGTACAGACGTTCTTTCGCGGGAACAAGCTCTCATACTTCACGGGATCGAGCACATCTTCTTTACTCAAAACCAGAGCTTCGCATTCGATCCTACCACTGCGGTCGGTGCAATCACACACCCTGTTTAGGCCAGTACCGACATCCACCAGCTGCCAATCACGGAGTCCAGTTCAAGATCCCCTCACACTTCTCCGACACTACCAGAGGTCTACTTTCAAGACGATAGCGGATGGAACTCCCGTTGATGAGAAGCTGTGGAGGGACGTCATCTTCCAGATTGCTCACGAACATGAATTCCTGCTTCATGGTCTCCTGGCATTCACCTGTCTCCATCTGGCATACCTGAACCCAGGTACGCGAAATGAGTACTTAATCAAGGCCGGTGAGTATCAGAGCAAAGCTATGCCGCAGTTTCGAGAAGCCATAGCGAGACCTACAGACGGTAACTGCCACGCAATCCTCGCCTTCTCAAGTCTTCTCATCCCTTACAGCTTTGCCTCGGAGCAACAGGACGAGTTGTTTCTTGCCTCTGATAATGATACTGATGCCGTCCCGACCTGGCTGTACTTTATTCGCAACGGCTGCATCACGCTTTGCGACCAATGGGACAAGGTAGAATCCGGGCCTTGTGGGACTCTGGCCAAAGCCTGGGATAAACCTTTTGAGACACGAACTCCCGAACAAGCGGTGTATCTGGAGGACATGCATGCAATCATGGATGCTTCTGTTGGTGAACATGCATGGCCACATGAGGTCCGTGAGGCATACCGAGAAGCGGCAGCGGAGCTAGCCATGGCCTTCGCATGCTCACAGTCCGACCCCGAGAATTACACGACGTGGGATGCACTGAGGGTATGGCCAATGCGCATATCGATGACATTCACCAGGCTGCTTCGTGACTCGCATCCAGCTGCGCTGATCTTGCTTGCACATTATGCGATACTTCTGAAGCCCATTGAGTCCAAATGGTATTTCAAGGGTCGCGCCACCAAGCTCTTGGAGACAATATCTAGGAAAGTGGACCCTCATTGGCACTTCGCTCTGCCTGGTCTGTGATGGCAACAAGCACAGGTGGCAACTATCCAGGCGCGCCTAGGAACCAAGAATCCGTGTCAACGTTGGGACCCAGAAGGAACTCCTCTAGGAAGCTGTCTCCCACCCCCGAAGAAGAGAAGAGTGTCAGGCCTGGAAAGTCCCACTCGAACACAAATTGTTCTGGAACGAATGAGTCGATCTCCTGTTGTGTATTATAGCTGCTTCCGCTCCAGAAGAAATTGAAGGGCGACGCACTGTCAGTCGTGGCCATTGATGATTGTTCTATGGGAAGAGTTTGCGCGTTCATTGGATCTTCCTGGACTGCTCGGGCGAACTTCTGGACACTCGTCTGGAGTACTTGCAGGTACATTCTGCTGGTTTGGCTTCTCCCACCACCGCTGGATGACCCGCCTCCAGCTTTGTTGAGCTGACTCAGCAGGGCGTAGCCATCGTTCAGGAGCTGAAGGTTGAAAGCAGCGTCGTCTTCTGGTAATAACCGCGCCAGTTTCAGCAGCAACAAGAAACAATATGCTGCCTTGGCCCATACAAAGTCCATCGCATAGCGAAAATGAGCTAGATAATTCTGCGGTTGATCGAGGATAACACGCAAATGTTTCTTGAGTGAAACCTTCGCGGTAGACAACAGATGTCTTTGACTGTCCGACATTTCGCTAATGTTTTCGATACCCAAGACCCGGATCGCTCGACATAGCACCACGACCTTCGCCCAATACTGCTGAATTTCCAAGTTGAGGAGAAGGACAGGAGTCTCTTTGACCGGCACGCGCTTCATGATGCTCTGCCAGTCATCAAACCATATATCGATGTCGATCTGGGCATCTCGAACTGTTGACATTACCTCGTCCGTGTCACCTTTGCTACACATCGACAAAGATTCATGGTACTTGGCACGGAGTGCATTCAATTCCACCTGGGAAAGGAGCCGGAGATCCAGAACGGTCGAAAAAGGCTGATTCAAGAGTATGCGACATCGTCGTGCTTTGCCTCGGAGCTGAAATGCCCGAATATTTCCCGCGTCGACGCGAAGAATCTGTTCTAGCACCATCAATTGGAACCAGGCTCTAGCTCGTCGCATGAGCGCTGCATCATCCAGGGTCGAATCATCCGAGATATCTGCCGTGTCTGTATTTACCAGTCTCCTGGTCAGCTCTTCGTATGCATCTGGCAAGCCTATGTCGACCGCCATCCTGGTCGCGAAGGCCAGGATTAACGAACGCTCTGCGGAATAGCAGGCTATTATCAAGAGGGCCTGGACTGTCTCCAAGCAGGCATGCTCTTGATTGATGATGACAAGGTTCACCATCTTCTTGAGTTGGAAATGGAGCACAGTGGACAATGACGGGTTTGTGTCATCCACCACGGAAGAGCCGACTGTTATTATAGCATCGAGCAGAAAGGAACTCCTAGCAGTAATTGACTGGAACGAGTCATGAAGAGGATCAAAGATAGTTACAAAGCGGTCGCAGCCTTGGAAGAAGGCTTCGAAGAAGAGTTCGGCTTGTTCTGTGCTGACAAGACCTTTGGCAACGAAGTTCGGGACGCAGCCGTCCTCGACCTCGAATTGACTTCGTGTGCGCTTGCGTGATAGAGAAGGTAGATTTTGTTGCAGAGTCGGACTCTGACCCGAAGCAGTTGTTCTGAAGTCAAGGGAGTTCGAAGGGGAACCATCACTGACGGGTGCAGCGGACGGCCTGGGGAGCGTGTGAGACTCGTTCTGCTGATTGTCGAACCTTTGTTTCAACAGCAGAACCTCGTGCTGAAGACTTTCGATCTTTCTTGATTCATCGTTAGCCCATCCAAGAACGCCTCAGTCACGAAATACAAGTAGTGCGAGGGCACGGTCTCACAGTTCATTGGGATCTCGAGGCCGCGTGGCAAAGACGCAGACCTTTTTCAATTGTTGACAGCTTCCAAACATCAGTCTTAGGGTGCCTTTGAGGAGGACGAGAGACTCTCACCGAGAGCAAGGATGCTGCCCACTGCATCGCACCTTTGAACTGCGACAGGAGCCACAGGCTTTCTATGAAAAATGTCAAACTAGATAATCCCATCGACAAAACTTGGGGTACTGAGCTTGCTCGCCACTTGTGGACCTACCGGGATTCTTTTCTTCCCTGTTTTGACGACATTGTTCGTTGAAGTCTCATCTGCCATCATCAGAGGCGATCCTGGCCGTCATAGTGAGGATGGTTGTTGATGCGAAGAAGCACGCCACAGATTTCAAAGCTTGGGATGAGAAAGTACGACACAAGGTATGGGGTGCTCGGGGTTTTGGCGCCGAGGGGCATCCGGGGAGCCCAGCCTAGTGAGCCCGCCTAGTAAACCCACTGGGGTTGTGGCCTGGGGATTTCTCCGGGGGCGTTCTAACTTAAGTTAACTAGTTAGTTAGGCATCTTAGGGTCTGCAACAGGGACAACACCACCTGTGTACGTACTTCGTCAGCTGCGGCCCTGACTAGATTCATTTATGGCTGCGCTGTGGCACTGACTTATCCCAGGTAAGTTACAGGTAAGTGTGTGTCCTCGTCGCGGTTTTAAACTGTAATTGATTCTTTGTGGCTCGGGTAGGTATACAAGGATTCAACTCATGTCACTTTTAACCCCCGCGTACGGCTACCGCGACGCATCCAGGCCTATCTCAGTACACGAAAATAAAGTCTTCGTTCTCCCAGTCGGTCTTGTCATCAAAGGCATGTTGCCCGTATCCCTCATCCTCGGCATCTTCACCCGAAGGCGCAGTTTCAGCCTTGATTCTCTTCATTGACTTGTCCACTATCCTTGCTTTCTTCCCTAGGCTTTCGCGTTTTTGGGCATGCTTCTTGTTCAGCATCATGAGGTACACGACCTGCACTGCGTACAAGCCGATCAAAACGACAAACAGGGCGAGACTACTCCATATCAGCAAAGCGTTTCCAGGGTGGGCAGGGAGAGGCGAGTCACGCACTTGGACAAAAGTCCTCGATGATAAAGAGGTGCTTCCCCGGTCGTATACAAATTTGGTCCTAGCACGTTTCCAGCACACTGGAAGACAAAGAGCAAGCCGGTAACTGTCTTCTTTTTCGTTTCTCCTGCGGTATTTCCGGCGCTCCAGGAGTATATAAGAGGTGCTGACTGCATTAGCTGAGAGCTCAGAACAAAGCCTGCTCCTCTGGTACTTACTAATGCCAGGATATACTGATATCTGCTCCTGTTAGCAAATCCCCAGGTCATCTACGCAAAGAACCCGACTCACCAGATAATATGCTACGAGGAGCGGTCCTTTTTCTGACGGACCTCGCGGCAAATGAAGCAACATGACGCATCCAGCAATAGGCGGCAGACTGAGGAAGGCTAAGACTGGAGACTTCCACTTGATCTTGGTTGCAACCCAGGCACCACCCATAGTAGCGATTAACTGAACTGCTCCGAATGGCATGTTGAGAAGGATGGTTTGGAACCTATTGAAGCCGAAGTTCTTGATGATCAGGGGGCCAAAGGTCGACACTCCGCCACTTGGAACGCTGGCCAATTTGAGCAATCATCCGAAGGTGACAGGTCTCGCGTACTTACGAGATTGAGAACATCATTGCTGCCCACAGCCAGGTCTTGAGGTCCATAGCGGCCTCTTTGACATGAGACCACTTCCATTCATTGCCCTCGACACCCTGGTTGTTCGCCCGCAATCTACACCAGTTAGCGGCATGAACACTGATCAAGTCCTCTCCCTACCTTTCAATCGCTACCAACCTATCCTCCCCGTGCAAGAACCGGGCCGAAACAGGCGAATCCGGAAGGAAGAACCAAACAACGGCCGAGTATGCTATCGTGATCAGCCCGAAGAACAAGAAAATGATCTGTGCGCTCGTTTAGCTACCGTCGTCCACAGGAAGAGGTTACGTACCTGGTACGGCTTGAGATGAGGCGAGTCAATATGACCGATGCCATAGGTCAAGAGCGATCCAAAGATGTTTGTGATGCCGTTCATGGCGTACCACGCACCCAACCTGACCGGTTGCTCACGTCGACGCCACCACATTTGGGTCAAAGCAATAAACGCAGGCGCTGCAATGAAATTAGCGAATACCCCGGAGGACTGTGGACGTACATAACTCACCGACACCAGCCTCGAATATCCCCAGAAACAGACGACATACTAACAACCCGCCAAAGTTGTGTGCTGCCGGCATGGCGGATAGTGCGATACCCCAGAGCAAAACGATGATAGCCAGAAACTTTCCCAACGGCAGCTTGACAAGCATATATGCGATAATGGGCTGTGCCACCAGTTGAGCGAGATAAACCACCGAGCCCAGCCACGAATACTGATGACCATGGAGGTGCGCGTCCTCCACCAGTCCAAAGACTGAGCCGTACGCGAGCGTAGCCTTGTCTAGCGCTTGAAGAAAGTATATTCCCAGGACGACTGGTAGGACAAACAGATCGATCCGCCTCAGAACTCGCGAATTGTTCTCGGGGGTCAGGGCGATACGCTGCCCCGAATCACCCAAGACCATGTTCGCCTTGTCCTGGCGACTGTTGACGGCTGCCGATTCGCTCTTTGATTCGACATGATCTGTAGGTGCTTTGACGGTCTGATCTTCCATGATGGAATTTTTATTTTAACCTCACGATGCTTCTGCCAGTTGTAGGAACTGAGCTTTTAATCGAGTGGTGACAGTTGAGCGGGATACGCTCCACGATAAATAAATACTTGGAATTGTAGGTCACAAGCGACCTGCCCAGCATCGGAACCCATGGCCGGGAACGGCATCGGCTTGTCGTCTCCCTTGATGGATGATCTCCTGAGGAGTTGCGGGTGATGGTTCCATGGGGAAGAGACTCTGGGGTCGTGCGGTGGTGGAGTGGAGGCCTTCATCGGCTTTCGGTTGACAACTGCGAGAGCTACGCGGCGTTTGAAGTCACTCATTGGCTTTGAGCGTCCAGGATCGCACTTGGAAGCCGAAATCCGACCACCATCGATACTCCATACTGCAAACGGACCGATACTCCTCGCTCTTTCATGCCGACGGTTGGTGACCATCGAGGCAACTGGGATCGGTAAGTCATGTTTGGGTACCACTCGGAGTCTGACTCTGATTCATCTGGACAGAAATATCCCGGCCATTCCTTTCACTTGGGCGTGTTTGCATGTCAGTATTTCATTTGCTCAAATCTCTTGAGAGCCTCTATCTAATCCAATATCTGGAGAGACTAAGTTTCAGCTTGGTATATCCCCTTGGAACATTTAAACACCAGTTGGCAGGTCCTTCTGACGAGCGTGCAAGGCTCATCCATCACCAGCTTGAACCTCTCATTTTGTCATAGTTGCTCCCCCAACCTTGGACACAATGCCACAGCTGGAAACTATTCCCAATGCCTACCGGGTAGTGACCCCAGACAAAGTGAAGAATCCAACGTCACTTCATCTTCAATCAGACAATGATGGTATGGCCATAGACTTTACTTTCGAGGCTGTCCGCCCAGATATCTTCCGCACCACGTTTACGTCGTCGACACATCCCCTTCCGCCATATCCAAGCATCACATTACCAGAAATCAAACTCGCTGATGCCAAAGTTACTGCCGTTCCCATATCAAGCCATTCTGCAGGATTTGTGATCAACAACATTCAAGCTACCTTGACATGGACACACGCCCCTGTCGTCTCGGTCCGATGGGTAGACTCCCAAACGCCGCTCCATGAGGATCTGGCCTTCCGGTCCTATGCATTCGATGGTCCTGGTATCGCCCACTATACTGCACACGATCGCACGGCCATGCATGTTGGATTGGGCGAAAAGTCCAGCCCAATGGATCTTACAGCTCGATACTTTCAAATCTCCGCAACAGACAGCTTTGGTTACGATGCATACCACACGGATCCACTATACAAACACATGCCACTTCTCATCAAAGCAACTTCCCACGGATGTGTCGCGCTAGTATCGACCTCTCACTCACGAGGCTCCTGGAGTGTAGGGTCCGAAATCGACGGTTTGTGGGGCCACTTCAAGGTCTATCGGCAAGACTATGGCGGCCTCGAACAATACATTCTGGTTGGCAGGACGCTCAAGGACGTCGTGCGGTCCTATGCCGAATTAATCGGGTACCCACTGCTTGCACCACGGTGGGCGTATGGCTATCTCTCCGGTGGATACAAATACACCATGGGTGATGAACCTCCGGCACACGAGCAACTGCTGGACTTTGCAAAGAAACTGGAAGAGCACGATATCCCTTGTTCCGCACATCAGATGAGCAGCGGATACTCCATCGCCGAGACAGAACCTAAAGTACGTAACGTATTCACATGGAACCGACATCGTTTTCCTGATCCGGAAGCCTGGATCAAAAAGTATCACGGTTTGGGGATCAGGCTACTGACCAACATTAAACCGTTCATCTTGACAAGCCATCCCGACTATGGATTGCTCTCTGAGAACAAAGGTCTGTTCACAGATCACAGAACGAAATCAACAGCTGAAATGCGCCTGTGGAGTGCAGGAGGTGGTGAAAGCGGGCTCGGCAGCCATGTCGACTTTACGTCTTCGGTGGCGTACGAGTGGTGGGCCCGTGGCGTACAGAAACTGAAAGAGCAAGGTATAGACGCCATGTGGAACGATAACAACGAATATACTCTACCTCACGACGATTGGCAACTGGCCCTCGAGAAGAACATTCTTCCGTCGTCAACGGCTGGAGTGGATAACAAAGTCGGTCTGTACGGGCGCGCTTTGCACACTGAACTCATGGCGAAAGCATCTTACGAAGGACTGTTACGTGCTGAGCCGGCCATTCGCCCTTTCGTTCTGACTCGAAGTGCCAGCATAGGCACTCTGAGATACGCTGCTAGTTCATGGAGTGGCGACAACATGACGAGCTGGGAGAGCATGCGCGCCGCAAACGCAATATCTCTGAATGCCGGGGTGAGTCTGATGCACTGCTACGGGCACGACATCGGGGGATTTGAAGGTCCGCAGCCTTCACCCGAGCTTCTCCTTCGCTGGGTTCAACTTGGATGTCACCAGATTCGCTTTGCAATCAATTGTTTCAAAACTTCGCCCCAGGACAATCAGGCAGGTGAGGTCATCGAACCCTGGATGTATCCCGAAATCACACCTCAAATTCGCCAGGCAATCAAGAGACGATATGAGATCATGCCGTACATCTACTCGCTCGGACTGGAGAGCCACTTGACTGCCAGCCCCCCGCAGAGATGGATCGGCTGGGGATACGAGGCAGACCCGGAAGTCTGGACCAAAAAGCTCAAAGCCGGGGAAGAACAGTATTGGTTCGGTGACACGTTACTGGTCGGTGGTGTATATGAGCCAGGAGTTGACAAGGCAAGAGTATACCTGCCCCGTAAAGCGAGCGACTTCGACCACGGGTTTGTCAATCTTAACGCCCCTTACGAGTACTTTGCTTCGGGTCAGTGGGTGAACATATCTTCACCGTGGAAGGAAAGTATACCTCTCCTTGCAAAGGTCGGAGGTGCGATCCCGGTTGGCAAAAGTGTACAGACCCGTATTCCTGGCGACAAGAGTCCAGAGTCGAAGGCACTACCTGAGGACGACTATCGCGGCATTGAGATTTTTCCGCCCAAGAAGAATTCACACGGAAGAGTCTTCTCGACGACGTGGTACGAAGATGACGGTCTATCGTTGAAACCGAACATCTCGGCGTTCACGATAGCATACAGCTCGACGGAGGAGAAGGTAGTTGTGGATGTTTTCGCAGGTGCTGACAACGTCTTTATTGCGCCTTGGAGAGACGTCGTGGTTATATTGCCTCGTGGAGATCAGAGGTATGTCGAATCCGCCAATGGGACTGCGACGAGTCGCCTTCCTGAGCAGGAGTGTGGAAGAATTCGATACAGGGTAACAGTAAGGGGGGTGGCAGATGGAAGCATGTCCAACGGATACCACTGAAACCACTGAATAGGGATAGACTCGTCCCCGTTTCATTAGACTTGGACTTGGAGAGGATCCCAGTTAATTAGGTACCATGTAGTCCGTACTCCATAAGAAGTCGATGAAAAAAGTACCCAGCTTGAACTTCTTCGCCGCCGTCTTGAGTATTGAGTACTTAATGACATCATCTGCTCTCAGCCTCGTTGCCTCAGCCTCGTCGACGCCGACTTCGACTCGTCACTCTCACTCA
Organism: Exophiala spinifera; assembly: GCF_000836115.1. NCBI lineage: Eukaryota > Fungi > Ascomycota > Eurotiomycetes > Chaetothyriales > Herpotrichiellaceae > Exophiala > Exophiala spinifera. The sequence goes on from NW_015622514.1 coordinate 2,531,328, forward strand.
TATCTACTCACACATACAACCCACCAAGATATCGATACCTACTGCCTGTCGCTCGCTCGGGCATCTATACCCTCGCCCACGCCTATCGCTCTCCATCGTTTTCGACTCTCACAATGTCCCTCGAAGCGTGCTGCACCTGTGCAACACTCCTCGCCGACGCCAAAGTTCCCTACGACCGCGACTCGGAGAAACCGCTATTGTACAATCGCCGCCTCTCGTGCTGCTCCCGCGAAATCTGCGCGCTGTGCCAGACCAAGAACCCTCGATTCCAAAACTACTGTCCGTTCTGCCAGATCTCGTCTGGGCCGTCGGCCCTACCGAAAGAGGGACTCCGGCTCCCGCCCTCGTACTCGAGGAAACCGACATCGACGAACGCACCCACACCTCGCGTATCAAGAGACTCGCCACCACCACCACCATCGCCGCCGCCGCCATCATACGACGAAGCCACGCTCCCCTCACACTCGCACCTCCGACAAGGCCGTGAAGCCTCCTCCTCCTCCTCCACCGCAACGACAACCACGAGTGCGAGTACGAGCACGACCAAGTCGCCACCCACCGGGGACGACGACACAGACGACACGATCCACCACGTCGGGGTCGACGACACTCTCCAGTCCCTCTCCCTGGCGTACAACGTCCCCGTGGCCGTCCTCCGGCGGCACAACAACCTGTACTCGGACCCGCTGCTCGCGGCGCGGAAATGGGTGCTGATCCCGCGCAGCCACTACGCCGGGCCGCCGCTCTCGACCCCGCCGGACGCCGAGGAGGAGGCCCGCAAGACGAAGCTGCGCAGGTGGATGGTCGCGACGAAGTGCGCCGACTACGCCGTCGCCACCCTCTACCTCAAGGGCGCCGACCACGATCTCGACCTGGCCGTGCAGGCGTTCCGCGCCGACGAGGAGTGGGAGAGGAATCACCCTCTGGAACCGCGAAGCCCTGGAGGACGGGGTAACGGCGCCAGTGACAAGGGGAAGAACAAAGTCAGCAAAAACAGCAACAACAACAACAACAACAATAACAACAACAACACTTCGTCACGAGGGACGAGGCGAGTTACGAGTACCTTGTCAGGGCAGTTGTCGTGATCTCCTCTCTCTCTCTCGTTCTCTACACGACACGACATGACACGACACGACACAGAACAGAAAGACAGAATGTCGCCACACTTAGGTCACAACTCGGCTGACAAAAGTGGGGGTGTGAATTGTTTTTATGTGTACACGTGCCACCAATGCTGATTACGATGACGATCATGATGAGATGATGCCGACGACGGTGAAACGAACGACGACGACGACGACGGTGACGGGATGACTCCCGTTCCGGGACCAGGCATGTCTACTGAGACGGAGTGGTATCAGTGAGAGCCACTTGATGAGCGTGGCTGCGGAATCTAAATGCTATACAGGTCTTTCAACGCTGTACAATAGGATGACCATGAGATGAAATCTCAATGTAGGAAGAAGGAATGCGAGACGGGCCGAGTCTTTAATCTAGATACAGACGATGTAGACAATTTTAGACTTGTTTTTGGCGCATCCCCAAGTACAGCCTGCTAAATTTGCAAAAGACCCGAAACTCGTTGAGAACTGGGAACAGGGTCCCTTTCTCCCACGTCCGCTTTCTCATGTCTATCAATATCATACACGAGGGCAAATCTTGCGCAGTCCTACACGGCCACCGTGCATGTCTAGATCTCTCCAGCAAGACCTGTGCTTTCAATTTGGCGGCTCTCTCATGACTGACTGCCAAAAATCGCAGCGCTTGGTGCGAATATTTCCCCGGTATCCAAGAAGCGTGGTGACGATCAAGTCATCCTGTTCCTGAGTTCGCCGTCTTCTGCCCCTGCATCACGAACCTGGATGGAACTTGACGAGCTTGATCCTTCAGGCCTGTCCACCTTCGCTTCTGTTTGTGCACCCAGGCCTGTCTCGGCCACAGCTTCACTAGTCTGGGCACTTTCAGTAGTTTCTTCTGCCCGATGCCCTGCTGCTGCTGATGCCTCCTCCTCCGTCCGTCTTCGCTCCTCTTCATCGCGCTGCGCCTGTCGCCTCGCTTCCTCTCTAGCCATGATATGTCGTTCTCCGACGCCGGGTATTAGACTCGCCAGGAAAAGTGCTATACTTTGTTCGACTCGGTGGAGGCTCTCCCGCCAGAATCCACGATTGCGCTCTGCCCTCTCACGCAGCAGTCGAGCGGCAGCTTCTTCCGGGGTCATCTGCACGGCTCCACGGATATTTGCTGGCCGTGAAGGGCCCTGGTTTGTAGGGTCTGCGGGACGTGCCTGCCTCGGTGCTGCAGCATCGGGTTGAGGTTGTGGAGCCTGGGGACCTATCAAGTTATCCAGGTGTTGACGTGCAGCTCGCATTGCACGAACAAAAGGTCCATTTCGCGGCTGGAGGCAGACAACAACGGCGATGAGCATCATGGCCCATCTTTTCCACGTTCCTGGCTCGGAAAACACGAACATGAAAAGATAGAGTCGCAGGAGCAACCAGCCACGTTGAATCAGAAAGGCAAAGAGGTCGTTATCCTCTGCATTCCGCACAGCTTGCGCAACCTGGGGTTGAGGAGCTCCTCCTTGAGCCGGTCCTTGAGCCGGTCCTTGAGCCGGTCTGATGATGGCGCCGTCGATGTCAGCATTAGCAGCACCCATCTCTCCAAGAGGCTGTTGCTGCATCACGCCCTCGGTTTGAGCAGTGCTTTCAGACTGTGTCGCTTGGGCATTCACGGCTGGCATTTCAGATGGGTCCCGATACGAACTGAAAAAGCCAAAGCCAGGGGCAAACAAGAACCCTCGGGGACCTGTCGACGTCATCAACAGCCAGGCTGTTCCATTTGGAGGCAGATTCCGACGTATGGAGCTTCTAGTCTGATTGAACGGCTGTGGAAGGTGGCCAATAAGGTTAGGTAGGTGAATCGAACCTGCTTGAAGCTGAGTTGCATTCGCTTCGGGAGGATTGGACGGTGCCGCCTGCTGTATTGTTGGAGGTTGTGTTGATCTCGCTGGACCAGATACTCCGGGTGGATCTCGAGACGCTTGCGTTGTCGTGGGGTTCCTTACCTCTGTGCGTTGTTGACCATTTGGCATCACAACTCTGCGAAAGGCTGGAAGAGTTTGCTGGGGTATGTTGTTGACATTCGCAGTGGTATTTGCGGTGACTGTCCATGCGTCGGGTCCGGTCTGATGCCCTCTAAATGCAGGCTGTCGGAACTGAGCAATCTGTGCCGGGATCGCACCTGGAAGAGGTGGAAGGATGCCTCCTGGGTTTATTACCGGTACATGGACAGGTCCATCAACATGTACGGCCATGGTATGGTGTTGCGTGGCAACGCTCGGCTGCACATTATGCAGGTCTGCTCTATTTGTCTCGAAATGTTGCTGAATGGCAGCCAAGTGTGCTTGTACCCTCTCTAGAGCGAGTTGACCACCGACCGGCATGGGACCCGTTCGCTGGGCGGTGCGCTGATTCAACGGTTCGGCTGGGTTGGACACAGCGACGGTGGGGACCGCATCTGTCTGAGGTTGGATGACAATATGTAGCGTGTGCGGGAGAGGGCCAGGAGTACTTCCAGCCTATGAATTCACCATTAGCATCAAGAACACCTGTAGAAAACCTCGTACTGACTTGAATTCTAAATATCTCACGCAAGGTAGCATCGCCGCGCAGGAGTGGCCTCCCTTGGTAGATGAGGCGTTGACGTTCAGGAGAGGGGTGTTCTGGTAGTTCGGATTGTATTTGCTCCCTCAGCGCTGATACGGTTGTGCTCACAGGTAAGACTCCCAGCGAATGCGGTGGTCGCGGATTGCCGGTGACCAAGTACACGACACGGAGATTCACATGATCGGGGGGTACAGTGACGGTTGGCGGTTCATCCGAGATGGGAGGAGAAGGTTGCTGGCTTGGTGGAGGAGGAGACTCTTCGCTCGCTGGAAGAGACGTTTCGATATGAGGGGAGTCTTCCTCTTCTGTCACGGTCGGCAGGCGAGGCTGTAGGGTGGACGGAAGGAGAATTGGTTGTTGGGAGGATTGCGGAGGAGACTGCTCATACAGAGAAGCAGGTGGGTGCTCGCTCACAGGAGAGCCGGAGTCGCTAGAATCATCCATGGTGAGGATGATGCGAGTTACCCTTGGGAAGGCTCATGGTAGACTCAGCCAAGGCAAAGAGGACCTGGGTAGGTACCTGTAGGTGGGATGTTGTCGCCAGCGTGGTGAGATCTGCTGGGTTGCAGATGGTGCTGGTGTTTGTCTCTCCGCAAAAGGCTGCGTGTTTAGGCTCCCGCTAAAGATTCCCGTTGAAGATGCGCCTATAATATAACAGTTATAGGCACAAAGCTACCGCCAATCATCGCCTAAGGACAAGTGCCTAAGTTGATTAAGGTAACGGCCTAGAGACTCTAGTGAAAGTGACTTCACAGCGTCGTCATTGTGCAGCTTTTTCTAAAACACCAACCACCACCTCTGCTGGTGCACACACCGAGTGCTCAATCACCACCTTTCATCGCAACACAACACGGGGCGACTTCTCGCTGCACCAGATCATCCTCCTCAACTCGCTTCCATCAGTCTGTCCATGGCGTCCTGACCAACAACGCCATGGCCACCGTTACCGCCAGCAATGTGGGCAGAGCCTGCCTCTACCGCCGGTCGCCCTCGGTCATCTCCTCAACTCTCGTGCGGCCCTTATCTGAGCCGCTGCCCTCGAGTCGTCCGTCTCCGTATCGTGTGCAATTGCGCGTTCAGCCACGACGTAGCTTCGGCCACACACCCCGTCGGTGCAGGGAAAACAGACAAAAGAGCGACGAGGAGTCCTTCTCCTCGCGGCTAGGCAAGGCATGGCGCTCAACCCGGACCGAGTGGAAGCCCATTCCTATAGGGCTAGGCATAGGCTTCCTCGGCCTCTTCCAACTCATACGCATCCGCAACCGTGAAGGCGGTGCGTCAGAGGGATCTGGCGAGACCGACGGCAAACGTCCCCCGAAGCGACAAAGGATCTACCCGACGGGGGGTGGCTGGCAAGTCTCCATCATGTCTACACTACCACTGAAGGCCATATCCCGAGTCTGGGGCCGCTTCAACGAGCTCACGATCCCCTACTACCTGCGCGTGCCGGGGTTCAAGCTCTACGGCAGGATTTTTGGGGTCAACTTCGACGAGATCGCCGAGCCCGATCTGCACGCCTACCCGAACCTGGCCTCCTTCTTCTACCGGGAACTCAAGCCAGGGGTGCGGCCCTTGGACCCAAACCCCAATGCCGTCCTCTCGCCAGCAGACGCCAAGGTGCTCCAGTTCGGGACCATCGAGAACGGCGAGGTCGAACAAGTCAAAGGGATGACGTACAGTGTCGACGCGCTCCTAGGCCAGATCGCACCCACGACACCCAACCCTCAACATCCCTCGGCCATCTTTGCGAACCCCTCCACCAAGGACCAGTCGACCCCCGAGGACGACCCGGACCTCGAATCCAAATCCATCCGCGCAGACGAAGAGTTTGCGAACGTCAACGGTATATCCTACACTCTCCCGTCTCTCCTCTCCGGCTCCTCGCGCTCTTCGCCCGACGGCGACGGGGCCAAGACGCAAGACGCGTCCACCAAATCCCTCCCGTCCTCCGAGGCAGCCGTGTCCGCGGACCTGGCCACGACTTCACCATGGTGGTCGCCGTTCTCGTCGCCCTCGACGAACAAGAAGCTGTACTACGTTGTTGTCTATCTCGCGCCCGGCGACTACCACCGCTTCCACAGCCCCGTGTCCTGGGTCTGCTCGGCGCGACGCCACTTCGCCGGAGAGCTGTACTCGGTCAGTCCCTACGTCCAGCGTATGCTGCCGGGACTCTTCACGCTCAACGAGCGCGTCGTCCTCCTGGGCCGCTGGAAGCACGGCTTCTTCAGCTACACGCCCGTGGGCGCCACCAACGTCGGCTCCATCGTCATCAACTTCGACAAGGAACTGCGTACAAACAGTCTGACCACCGACACTGAATCCGACAGGCAGGCGGCCGCTGCCGCCGCCCGGGGCGAACCCTACAGCGGCTTCAGTGAGGCCACGTACGAGAAGGCGAGCAAGATTCTCGGCGGTCACGCATTACGCCGTGGCGAAGAGATGGGAGGGTTCAAGCTCGGGTCCAGCATTGTGCTCGTTTTCGAGGCCCCTGCTGGACACCGCAAGTCGAGTCTCAATGAAGGGGGAGCGGTGGGAGGCGACCTGAAAGGCGGCTTTAGATGGGCCATTGAGCGAGACCAGAAAGTAAAGGTCGGCCAGGCTCTAGGGTACGTCGTGGATGGAGACTAAAAGACCCATGTTATCCGATGCTTGTTAGGATAGTTCCATACCATGTACACTAGGTAGGTACTGATGGCAAAGCCCCTACTTGAATATATAGTGCACAACCATCGTATGCCCCTTTATGCATAGTGATTCCTCATGATCACCATTATCCATATCCTTAAAGAAGCGCCTTCCTCACGACATTGAGCAATTGCCACAAGTGTCAGATAGAGTAGCTATCGCATGCCATCCAAACAAGACCGGACGCCAAATGTTTTCTAACCCCGTTGATCGGGCTAGGGGAACCTGTACCAGTCATGTGAAAGCCCAAACCAAAACACCCACACAACCAACCATCACGCAGAACACAACAAACAGACCTGCTTTCTCGATAGCTTGAGCCCATCGAACGTCTCTCGAGTGTATACGAGACACAACACCACCGGTCAGTACAGCCATGGTCGAACTAGACAAGCTGCCCTCTTTACCCATGTCGTGGGCCAGAACAAAACCTCCCACCATATATGTAACCACCAGAGTCAGCAAAAGAAACCGACCAGCGTCTCGTTGAGCCTCAACGGCGTCCAAAGACACGATGGGCGCCATCTTCTTGATAGCCAATGTATGACTAAATTCTGCGCGTCCGTGGACAAAGCACCAAGCCTTCTCTAGCCACACGCCGCGCTCGATGAGTTGTATTCGCTCGAATGGAATCCTGTTGACGCCGTTTAGCCTTGTTATTGACAGTTGAGCAGGCGTCAATGGAAAGGTCGGACAGTGCTCCATATCTATTAAGACATCTCGAAATGGGCCATGGGCCTTGAGTTCAGCGGACGACTCCGAGCTCGAAGGGATGATATCGGTAAATCGAGACGAAAAGGTATAGTTGGCGAGTGAGGATGAAGCGTAAGTGTTCTTGGTTGCGTTAGACAAGTTCGTGGATCGCAAGGTGTCTTCGGCGTTGGGTGGAGAGCCAAGGAAGGCATGACAATTTCTTTTATCGCTATGCAACGGTTGAAGAGTACCAGAAGAACAATCCGCAAGGCTACTGCCCGCTTTTCTGATCTCCGGGCGCTTGAGACCGGAGTTCGCGTTATTGCCTTTTGGAAAGTGGCTGCTGCGAAGTCGCTGGCTGTCTCTGATGAAATGGGAAGCATCCACATCATTCACACAGTCAATATCTCGAACAAACGAGTCGTGCGGGGGAGCATTGCCATCGAAGCTGGAGTGAACGTGTTGTTCAAGTGTTTCTATCTTAACATGACCAATCGGCCGACCCGAGCCCTCACTTGCCTCGTTTGTATCGATAGCATCCGCAATCAGATCAATTAGTCCGCTGATAGTCGGTCGATCTCGTTCTGAGACGATCAACCGCGAGGATTTTCGGCTGGTCGACCTGTGATTTAAACCGGCAGTACAAGAAATGGTGTCTGAGACAATTCTATCCCCATGTGGCACCGGTCCACCATTGGTAGAAATATTCATGCCGCTAGAAAGTGGTATAGTTGACCAAGAGTGCCCTTTTGAATGTTTCGGCAACAAAGAGCTGGACGGGAGAGCCCGGTCGATGGCTTTCGAGTATAGAAGAGCTGATCGAGGGGGAGAAAAATTCGGCGCACTGGGAAGAGGAGTGAAGTCTTCCGATGAAGCTTGTACGGTTACTTGTGAACTTGCAAGACTGTCGTTGGGAGTAGGCGCCAGATTCAAGACCTGGAGCGGTTGAAGTCTCCTCATGCTGCTCTCTGCAGGCTCAGGACGGCTCTTTCTCCGAACTTTTCGTATACCGGTGTGTCCAGCAGATGCACCCCGATTAGCACCACCTGACTGGTCTGAAAATATATGAGACTGATCAGTTCGGAAAAGCCTTTTACGGTTCAAACCAGGGTGACCTCTCAGTTGTCGATGCTTGTTTGGCAAAGGATCCCATGGTGTCGCAGGGCTCTTTCTGCTTATTGTACTCGTCCGAGCAGCATCTCCAGTATCCTTTTTCGCCAGGCGGAATCGTATTCCAGAAGGGTTCAAAAACCCACTCCTACTACTTTCAGGCAACGTCTCCCACTCATAGTCGTCCACTTCCTGCGCCTCCAGTCGTGCAGAAAGATTCAAGACGGATCCTGGGTTTTCTCCGTCAGGAGGGCCAGATACAGGATCGTCCACCAACTCACCCATGGTTGTGCGGGTTATTTCAACAGTCTTTGCATTTCCTTGCTCGGCCTGAGCTGGTCTCGAAAGACCTAGGGTAGTCGGGTAAAACTCGTTCGTGCCTGAGCCACAACGCTTCAAAAACCCTGTGGCAGGATCGACATAATGGGAAATAATGTCATCAACAGTATAGGAGAGGCGACCATGAAGCTTACGGGTGGTATTATCTGCCACAGTTTCGAGTATGGCGCTTGATTCCAGGTGGTCCTGATCACCCACATGAAGAACACCGAGCGCGGATTTGACGCGGTGACATGTCAGGTCACGTAAAGGTATGTTAGCATCAGGAAACGGCCACACTTTTGTGAAATCATCATCGTCATCTGAGGAGGAGTTTGATCGACTGAATGGGAAGCGAGGTTCGAGTGCACTCGATGTGGTCTGGCTTTGACTTGCTACCCTGTGTCCTTGAATCTGAGCATGTGCGGAACGCAGGTCTGGGTACAAGGTGCGCATTGTTTGAGAATGGCAGCTCGACGAAATTTCTGAATCTTCACATATGTACTTTTCCAGTAAGCAAGAGTCGGAGTGGTGCCTCGACTCACTAGATGGCCGGCGGAAACATGCTGGAAACGAGGTATATTCGCTGGAATCGACGCTTGAGGTCACAGTAGGGCCTTGCTCGTTCTCAGAGGGAGAGATGTCGAGGTGAAGACCGAAGCTTCGTGATGCAGAGATCTTGGAAATATCAAGACGGTGATTGTCGAATATGTACGACTGTAACTTGTAAATCAGCTCTTGTCCACTCGGAAACTGACGATGCTCACCTCCAAATTTTGGACCTGTGGCAGTAGAGTCTCGTGGTCATTGACGATGATGGATGAGGTGTCGGCCGAACCGCGTTGGTGTGACGAATTGAGTGAATGGTCAGCAGCACGCGTTTCTGGGTAAACATCACTGGAGTGTGAGGATGTTCTTCCTCCACCGTCACCCATGCCCGAAGTTGACCTGCTTTCAGCAGTTGGGCCTCTTGGTGGACAGGAATCACCCTGAAATTTATCGATCTGAGGAGGATATTCTTCGATTTTTGTTTGGCAAAGCGAATGCCTAGGAGCTTCTGGACTGGAGCCGGACCGAGGGTGGCAACTCTCGTCACACATCCTTTCTGCCGAAACGACGGTCGATAGAAGCAGCTGGGGAGGAGTCAGTAGCGGAGTTCTGGACGTGACAGGAGGATCTCGGCAAAGGCCTAGTGTTTCCGGATATGACTGTACCCTCTCGGTCGGCTCGGGCGACAATGATAGCGACAATTGACCATCACATGCTTTCTGAAGACCTTCGCCGCCCAGCTGGCTCCATGGGGTGGTATGCGAGCGTTGGCGTTCAGGTCTCTTTGATATAGCCTCGGCCGCCTGCGAGTCGAGAGATTCGAGCGATTTGCCATTGTGGCGCTCCCAACCAGATTCTTGCAAGCCGACATCATGACGCCATCGTAATTCAGCGAGCTTCCAAGACATGATGGTAGGCCGAAGTTGATAGTCAGTGTGACATTGATCGCAATCTGCAGGGCTTGTTCCCCGGCGTCAACGGGCGGGATCTCCTGGGCAAATGGTGCTACATCGGCGGAGGCCAGGAAACACAGTCAGTAGAGAAATGATTGGGTTCCGGGAGCCTAGACTTGTGAGTCCAAAGAAGTCCAACGAAGTCCAACACTGACCATTGGTAGCTGAATATGGCTGTGTGATCAGAACAAGCGGGGGGGATGGATGTGCCAGCATAAAAAGCAGTCTTTCGTGACACGCTCCTTCCACGAGTCGGTACGGAAAGTCCGGCCACAGGTTGACATGTTCGATGTCAAAGCAACGACAAACCACTTTCAACTGCGATGTGTGGAGGTAAGAAGTGGCTGTGGATTCCTAGTTGGTAACAGCAAAGGAAGCATGACCTCCTCGTGGTGGAGGAATATACCAAGGCACACCCTCGATGCAGGCGAGGTAGAACCCAGGATACCATACCTGCCGCGAGCATAGCTTCGTTGGTGGAAGCTGCAATAGCAGTCTTTCGCAAAATGCCATCCATGGAAACCAAACCAGGAGATCGTTGTGAGTCCTTACGACATATAAGAAGCAATTCTGGCTCTGTTGTCACCCAACGTCAGAGAAACACTCGGCGGTTGTCGGAGGATACCCTCCCTGGATTGACAGTGAGAGTTCGCGACGATGAGTTGACCTCTGTTGAGAGCCCATGACGATTGAGAGACGAAAGCCCTGGAGCCAGATTGTCGCATAAAGAGATAAAAGGACTGGAAGAAAGATTGCGAGCTTCCAGAATTGAGGTTGATGCCGAAAGGGGCGTCTTCGGGGAAACTGATTTTCCGGCGACCGAAGTCCATGTGGGCTTCTAGAGGGGAGAGGAGATAGGATGATGCTTTGTATTCGCCCACTCCGAACTCCCAAGCTAGATGGCAATTTACGCCTGTCCTTTACGCCTTGAAAGTACTCGCCAAGCATGTTATGATGCCCATAGGAACGCGGGCTACGTGATAAGGTTGGCCCATATCCGCGCCCTCGGATTAATGCTAGCTATTTCATACGCCTTAGCCTTCGTGAGATCCTCCCCCTCCTTTCATATATGGCAAGGGTGCCAACGCTTCCAGGTCCCTAAGCAGACTTTAGGAATCCTCGAGCGGTGACCAGGATACGCACCATGGCCGGCAAGAAGCATGACACCGTAGTAGTAGTCGGCGCTGGTATCATCGGACTTGCATCCGCTCTTCTCCTGGCCGAGGAAGGTCTGAATGTTTCTATCGTTGCCAGAGACATCCCTGGAGATGGCGGTCTGGGTTGGGCTAGTCCTTACGCCGGTGCGACTTTGATCCCTCCTCCAGAACTGGGCAACAAGGAAATGGCAATGGAGTCTTTCAGGTGGTATCAACGGCTGGCCAAATCAGATCCCAGCAGCAGCGTTCGGGTGAGTTGTTGCAGAGCCTTTCGCGCAAATCAATCGCTGATCGAGGCACATATCAGACTGTCAAAGCTACCGAGTACTTCACTGACAGAGAAAACGACGACACAATATGGTACAAGGAGTTTGTTCCTGAATACAAGTTGCTTCCAAAGCATTCTCTGCCACCCGGTTGCAAAGTCGGATATTCTTTCGAGACTTGCCTGGCTAACCCGGAGGTTTTCCTTCCCTGGCTCAAAAAGAAGCTCGAAGGGTTGGGTGTCAAATTCATACGCTCCGAGGTGAAATCACTGCTCGAAGCCAAACAAATGACCGGGGCGTCGGTCATTGTCAATGCCTCTGGGCTGGGAGCGAAAGAGCTTGCTGGAGACTCCGCTGTTGCTGGATACCGGGGCCAGACGATGTTTGTCAAGAGCGATTACGACGAAGTCAGGTTGATCAATGGCGACGAGTATACGTATGTCATTCCGCGCAAGTTCTCTGGAGGTGTGATTCTCGGAGGCATCAGTCAAGAGAACAACTTTGACGGCGCGGTTGACACCAATCTACGCAAGGACATATTGCGGAGGGTCAACAGAATGACTGGCGGCGCTTTCGAACATGTCAACATTGACACAGACGTCAAGGATCTCGTCGGTGTCAGGCCTGGCCGAAAAGGTGGCCTAAGAGTTGAACTTGACGGTAGCATCGTGCATGCCTACGGCTTCAAAGGCGCAGGCTATGTCTTCTCCTTCGGTGCAGCCGCCAAGGTCAAGCGGCTCGTCCTGCAGGCACTTGAGACAGCGCGCCCGAAGCTCTAGCGACAATGGCGACATTGGAGTGATAAATTTCATCAGCATTCCCAGTTCCATATACGGAGGCATCGTGGACGTATCCCGCATGTTCGGCCACGCCACCTCTCGATAGGATATCTAAGGTTATCATTCAGTGCTAAACATAAGCCAGTGCACGCACGTTTCTGCTTTCTCTGGCTGAATTCAAGAGGCCTAACACGTATTCGCGTCCTTATTCTCGTGGGATTTTCTTTCCGCGAAAGGGACCCAGGCTTTCTGGAAAATCAGCATGTCGTTGTCCCGTGCGGTGGTCAACAAAACAGCCAACGTCGCTCTTCTCCGGCCTCACTGATAACGAGCGGCTCCGGTTGTTGGCAGCTCTCGGCGTGGGTTTCCTCTTCGCTGAAACGCGTCTTCGGCTCTACCCTCGCTGCATGATTCGGCGCAGGGCGCAGGGCGCAGAGACACTGGCAACCGGCAGCCTTATCGCACGGGTGGAGGGTTTTTGGGTTTTTATGGACCCGTCCAGATGGAGTGTACTCCGAATCCCTGATCAGCCAGCAGGACGAGTATCGATCGTTGCGAGCACGGAGGAGGCTGATCATGTATTTACATCTCAAACGTCGAATTTATTGTTTGTGGTCGTAGAGACTGGCGGTGAACATTCAAGTCTGCGAGAAAAGTCCCTCTGATCAACACGTCCAAGCCCAGAGACACGATGATTACTCAACCCTCCAAGGCCAATGTCTTGCTTGTCGGCAGCGGTGGTGTGGGCACCATGGGAGCCTATGCCTTGGAGACGGGAGGCAAGGCAGAGGTCACTGCTGTGTTGAGGTCGAACTACGCGGTCGTGAGCAAGGAAGGCTTCTCCATCGACTCGATTGAGCACGGCAATGGCATCGTGGGCTGGAAGCCAACCAAATGTAGGTTTCCACTCCGGTGCACAGTGCTCAGCAAAGCAGACGGACAGCAACCACGATGCTGACCTGTTCTCTCCAGTGGTCAACAAAGTGCCCAACGTGGCCGAGGAGGGATTGAAGCCGTTCGACTTCATCGTGGTCACGACAAAGAACATCGCCGATATCAAGCCGACCGTGGATGAGGTGATTGAGACCGCCGTGACGCCCGGCCACAGCGTGATCGTCCTCGTCCAAAACGGTCTGAACATCGAGAAGCCACTCGTGGCAAAGTACCCCGGCAACCCGTTGCTCTCGGGTGTTTCGTTGATCGGAGCAACCGAAACATCATGGGGCAAGATCCGCCACGACGACTCGGACTTTCTCAAGGTCGGACCCTACAAGTCGCCCGGCGTGAGCGACGAGGACGGCGTGGCCGCCGCCAAGAAGTTCGTCGACATCTACAACGCGTGCGGCAAGGTCGAGGCCGTTTACGACGATGACGTGCCCTTCACGCGATGGAGGAAGCTGATCTACAACTCCTCGTACAACTCGGTCGCGACCATTCTGCGAATGGACACGACGAGGATGAGAATCTCCGAACACGTCATCGACAACTTGATCCGGCCTGCCATGCTTGAGATCAAGACAACCGCCAAAGCGGCTGGCGTCGAGCTGCCGGACGACATTGCCGAGTTTATGATCAGAGCCGATCCCAAAGACATCTATTTCAAACCCAGCATGTGTCAAGACATCGAAAAGGTATGATTCTGGTGGAGCGCACAGCTATATCGTTTCGATTACTTCCCGATATGCTAATGGACTTTCTCCTTCCAGGGCAATTATATCGAATATGAGAACATCGTTGGAGAACCACTGCGTGAGGCCGAGAGACTTGGTGTCTCAACTCCGGTGTTGAAGATCATTTATGGCTTTCTCAAAGGTTTGCAATGGAAGACAATGGAGGCTAAAGGCCTGATCGTGCCGAAATGGACCGAGGACAGTGTTTACGGCTAGATATGACGTCTAGATTCATCACATTCCAAACTTTCCTCCGGAAAATATGAGACCTCTTAAGCAACGTCTGCGTTCGATCGTAGCGAAGGTCACGGGGCGGAGCGAGGGGTGAAAAGAATTTCTGTTGGATCTTTCTGGGTCTTAGGGGAGTGATAACCGTGTAGTGCTAGGTACAGGTGGTGGCTGGACATCTTCGGTGGTTGGGATGCACCAGTTGGTCTTGACTCCTGATAGGCCGTCACATTCTATCATGTATATTCTCTATGCGCTAGCTTCACAATTTCAAACTTGACTATAACTTGGAAAGAATTCCGTTTGCCTCCAAGATCGACAAGTGGCCGCGATTGATCTCAGATACACTCTTGCATCTACAATGAAGAGGAGGTGTCAGTTTGCACAATTGGCCGCACAAAGTCCGAGAGGCATTTTGAATACTTACCCGGCAAGTCCCATGGCCAATTTGAACTCGTCGTAGAGGAGATTGATTGCGAGTTCGACGCCCTTTGAACCGTTGTACTGAAAACCGAAATGTCAGTGTGATCAGCTGGCCCATCGAAGAAAAGGATGCTAGGTTGGGTTACTCACGGCCAATCCCCAGATGGGTATTCTTCCGGCAAAGCAGAAATCGGCTCCAAGAGCAATTGCCTTGAAGATATCGGTGCCTCTTCGGACGCCCCCGTCAATGGCGATGGAGATCTTGCCCTTTGCCACTGGTGCACATTCACGGAGAGCGTCCAGCGTGGCTGGAACGCTGTCGAGTTGGCGACCTCCGTGGTTGGAGATGACGACGCCGTCCAGTCCGTATGAGATTGCCGTGGCGACATCTTCGGCCGTGTACACTAACCCCCATGCGTCATGCGAATCAGACATTATTCGATATCCCCTGAAGTCGCTTGAGGTCAATCAAAGACAGAGATAGACAACTTACGTCCTTTGACCCAGATGGGAAGGTTGGTAATGCTCTTGATGTAAGAGATCGCTTCGTCCCAGTCCACTCCGTTTTCTGCCAGGTTCAGGTAAGCATGATGTTGACTCTCAGGGGGGAGTGACATGGGTAGTACCATATGCAAGTGCGTTGTCTCCTTCTTCAAGGTTGCTAGCGTCCATTCCCGGAGCGATGTTTGGATATTTCATCTCCTCGGGCATGCCGAAGCTGTTGCGGTACTCGTTGAGACGACGACCGAGCATTGGTGCGTCTACCGTGAGTAAAAGGGCTTTGTAGCCGGCTTCTACGTACAGATGGAAGACATTGTGTCAGTTTCGAATAGAGAGCCAGTACCCGAGAGCAGATACATAGTCGAAATGTCTGGTACGCAGAGGCGCCACAGGAGCAGCGGAAGAGTCTTGCGGCACTTACTTTCAGCTCTCTGCAGAAGCTGACGAGTCAGGCTCCTGTCCTTCATGATACTGATTTGCATAGCGTAGGGGTTCGTCTTCCCTGAGCCCTGCGCGATAACGTCCTCGAGAGAGTCGGTCGCATACGCCGAAAGACCCATGGCCACGTTCAAGGCGGCACAGGCTTTGGAGGTTCCCACTTCGCCATCAGGGTGAGCTAGTCGATGCATTGCGGCCGGAGAGAAGCCAAACGGGAACAGGACCTTGCTGCCCCAGATGGTCGTTGACGTGTCGACGTAGGACACATTCTTTAATATCCGAGGACGTAGTCGATAGCGGTCAAATGCCGCCTCGTTGTCGCGGAGACTGTAATCACCCTCCGGCGTGAGAAGGAGCTGCGATCTGGGTCACTCGCTGCCCTCGAGGTACTTACGTTATCATGTCCATGGCTCCCTCATTGAAGTACTCTGACGTGTTCAGTAGGTGCCATATGGTTCACAACTGGAGAACCTACCTCTGTACATCTTAGGCAGCTTCTTGGACGCCTGTTCCTTTAGGTCTTTGATGCAGAAGACCTCGGAGTCTAGAGTCCGTCCTCTGTTCGCCATCGTGACAGCTTCTGGTGCACTGAGATTCGACTAACGCGTGACTGTTGTTGCTCCCGATTATGATGGCTCAGATTCCTCGTTCGACGTCTCTTCCGGCTACTTGAGGTTTTGCTCATATACAGCTGAGACGAGTCAAGACAGCACTACCCCTGCGCCCTTTACTCGATCAGTGCGGAGCCATATCAGGTCCGCTGGACAGCGCTTTGTCGGCCTTAATTGACTAGTGGCAGGCCATTTCGGAGTGGAAAGTATGGACAAGTAGTCTCTGTTCCATTGCTGTGCTAGGAAGGGACAAGTCCGCGAGCTATCATGATAGGTAGAAAGCCACCGGAGAATCTCACGCCTTTCGCCTAAGCTGCGAAGTGCTGGACGCTTGTATTCGGGGCCGCTTATCGTAGCATAACTACTAACTAGTATGTACTCTCTGTAATCAGTGATATGCGCCCGCCTCAAGCCTTGTTTATGGCTTAAGAGTCGCTAGAAGCTGCGCCATGTCCCGAGGGTATCCGCAGGCTGGTGATTCCGCGGCCGAACCTCATCCCTCCTACAGACAGCGAGGCTTGTCTCCACAATAATATTAAGTCAGTTGTTGCTGCAGCCTCCTCTGTCTGAGGGCATGGCATGGTAGATCGCTATCCGAGTGTGTGCTAGATCCCAGACTACCAAGGTCGGACAAGATTGAGTTGCGTGTCCTGCCAGAAGCTTACCCGTGGCCACTTTGGTTAGATACGCAGAGTCTCTCGGTATCGTTCGAAACGCTGTGTCATTAACCACTCACTGCCTCCTTCAATCGCGTCTTCACATGTTACTTGGAGCATGCGAGTCTCTCCCCGTGAGACAGATCTACAGGGCCCAGAACCACAATGGCGGCTGTTTCGAGTTGACGGCACGGAGTCAGCGGACAAGTCCTGATAACGAGGCAGGGAAATCTGGGGAAGCTTTGAGTGGCGTCGTTGCGGGAAGAGGAAGGCCGCAGCGAAGCCAATGAAGCTCTGCTTATATTCACAGCAGAGACAAACAACACGAGTTCGCTACCACTCAGAAGGTTGTTGGGCGGCGATGTCGAAATCGCGCCCACCAAGGGGCCCCACTCTTGCAACGCTTCCTCCCGGTCGATACCCATCCCCCTCTGGCGTTCTGCCCTTGCCCTTCTCCCGTCCGTCTCAACTGTTGTTATCTCTTGCTGGACTCGTAGCCCATTGATGTGATCCATCTTCTGTCAGATGTGGCTGCTATCCCACCGTCTCACCCAGAACACCACGAGCACCTCACTGTGGATATTATTTCTAGCAGCTGGGTGGCCGGTGATTGAGCAGGCCGCGGTTGATAAATCGACCCCCACTGTCCACTAACTTCGCAATGGGTTCCCCCAACGTCTTGAAAACCGACCCTCGACCTCGACCGCCAGTAGCGATTCCTTTCCTGTCTGGAGGGAGGCATCGCCAGTGCATTCCTGGCATCCTTGCCAACCCCTCCACTGACCCAATGACGTCCCCCGTCCCAGCTGCACCGTGTCCTCGCAAACGAACCAAGACATTTACAGGGTGCTGGACGTGCCGTGCAAGGAAGCTGAAGTGCTCAGAGGAGAAACCGACGTGCCGACAATGTACGACCAAGGGTCTCGAGTGCGAGGGCTACGGTGCTAGGCTACAATGGCTGGCCCCAGAGACGGGTGTGCCCGACGCTCACACAGTCCCAGCGCCTGTTAGGACCACGGGGTCTTCACGGCGTCAGATACTGACAGGCAAGAAGCACTCATCTTCCTAACCGTCTGCCTGAGTGCTCACGTATGATGTGCAGCACAACCGACATGCATCATCGAGTCCGCGCAGATCGATGAGATCTTGACCCAAATCGACACGGAACAGCCTCTCACAGACGAGGCTGAAACAACCATAGTTCACGGCCCTTTTTCAGTGTTTGCCGCACGCCCGCCGGCAACGAATTCGCAGAATCTGTCAGCAGAGGAGCTACCACTGTTCCCTGCTATCCCTGACGTGGACCTCGAGCGTTCTTGTGACATCGCTCCTTCGCTTCTTGAACGTGATCACTCGCCCAGTCTGGACTTCGACCATCTAGGTTATGCTCATCCTCTGCATCATGAAACTTCGCCCGTAGCAACCCCAAGCCTAGTTGGCTCCCTGGGTGATTTCGGAACCGCACTCAAGAGCCCTACCTTGGAGTCGGGGTTTCGTGCTTACTACAGCAGCCCCTACTCGGCCAATACGTCGTTTCAGCAAAACTTCAATTGGTCACCAACTAAAGAATCACCGTTCGACGAGGATGAAGAAGACCCATCGTCGTCTGCGTTGCTCAGGTCAAAGCCGCGCTCGGTCTTTTTATCCCCTGACGAATGCTTCCTTATGCAGCACTACGTGCAGAAGGTGGTGAAGATATTTTGTGTCGTCGACAACCCCAAGAGCCCCTGGAGAGCCTTGCACCTCCCACGGGCATTGCAGAGTTGCGGAGAACTTGGAACTCTCGGGGCCACTTCTAATACTCGAAAGTGTCTGCTCCATGCTCTCCTCTCGATAAGTGCGTATAGTCTTGCCAACAACCTCAGGCTCGAAGGACAAAATAAAGACGTCGACAAGTGGTTGAGAAAGGCTCTGCAGCTTCGCTACAAGGCGATAGCGTTTCTGAGGGACTCAGTGGAGTGTGATCTCCATTCCAAGTCGCGGCCGAAGTACAAAGAGCTCCTAGCCGCCATGCTGTCTATGATCTCGATTGATGTAAGCCTCGTCACTGATGACTTTCTGGCTGAACTGACGAAGCTTTCAAGGTTGTCTCAGGGGATACGGGGACATGTGGCGTTCACCTGAAAGGCTGCGAGCAGCTCATCCGCAGCGCCCGGAAGAGCAAGACAAAGTATTCGGGCAAAGCTCGAGCGCTACATCGTATTTTCTTCTATCTCAGAACTATCCATGCAAGCACGACCATTAACACGGAAGACGCTGTTCATTCGCCGTCGGAGCAACACTTTAATAGCGACAGTAGCGTGGGGAGCGACCATGAAGGTGTCGGCGAGATGGAAATTGAGGATGACTCGTGGCTTGACATGCAAGAAGACGAACCCAAGGACATGTCATCTTGTGACTATATCTACGGGGTGCCCCAGAGTCTCTTTGTCCTGATGAGAAAAGCCGTCCGAGTTGTCCAACACGTTTCACGCTACCGCCGGAAGAATCCTGGACGGTTGTATTCTGCCTGTTTGGCCAGAAAGTGCGACGAAGTCGACGAAGAGATTCTGGACTGGCCGATCGAACAAGAGCTCAGTCGCAGCCCCATCATGGATCGTGAAGATGACACGAGCAAGATTGTTCAGCATCAAACCAGGGCCTTCCACGGCGCACTCGTTCTCTACTTCTCCCAGAATGTCAGATTAATGCACCATCGCCACCTGAGGCCGTACGTTGAGAGCGTCCTATACCACCTGGAAGCATTCGACACCATCAGGAACGGCTCGGGCTCTGGGTGTGGGGGGATTCTTTTCTGGCCAGCTTTCATCGCGGCGTCCGAGGCCTTCGATCCTGCTTTGCAAGCACGGTTCATGGCTTGGTTCGACAGAGCCAAGTCGTACGGACTGCATTCTCTATGGGGCGGCAATGCCATAGCTCTCGAGGTCTGGAACAAGGACAGTACAAACAAGACTCGCATCACGAGCCAGTGGCGGACGATTGCCGAGGAGAGACAGGTCGAGCTGATGCTTACCTGATGCGTCCATATGCGTCCATATGCCGAATCTTAACGCTAGACTCTGACTGAGCATAGCTTGCCACAGAGCAAGATCGCTCGTGCCGGGAGTCTGTCTGTACAAACGTAGATTGCACACGGCGGCTGACCTTGGGCATCTCTCGGAAACCTTTTTCGAACGAGATGGATCAGCGGGAGTCGTAGCTTGGGCCGGCATGAGCGACCGACGTTCCAGACCATAGCATCGCAAACTGTCTTCCAGAGTCTGGTGAAGCGACAGAACTCTATGCAGTTTGTATTCATGTCTGCAACGCAGTGGCGTTCGGACTCTTATCTAGGCTTCCTCGCGTAACTTCACGCTAACAAGCATCGAGCCTTGCATTCACGGGGTACTAGAAACGGAAAAACTCCCTTGGATCCCGTTATCTTTCGGACCCTACTAATTGGATAGCACACTGAGGAAGCTGACAGCGGACCAGTCGCAGGGCCTTCCTTGAGGGCAATCACTTTCCCAATGCCGGTATTGTTGTGGAGTGCTCGATGGTTTCCTTGCCCTTATCATGCACGACGGCAACAGGGATCGCCACGAGGATGGGGGAGAGTTGCATGATGCCCGCCAGTATCTATCTACGAGCTCGTATCTACCAGGCTGGTACCGATTATTTGCTTCAAAGGTGCTGAGAGGTCCTTCTGGAGCGGAAACGTGCGTTAATCCCAGCCCTTTGCAAGATCCTGGTGGCGGGCATATAAAACCTGCCCGGTCGTCCTGCCTCTTGGCCACGGTCTTTGCTGCCGCTGCAAGGTTCCAGCCCATTCTTCTTTCTCTGTCCATATCGGAATTGTCACCTGAACACACACCTTCACAATGGAGGAGAAGACCACGTTCAAGGCGTCTGCCGCCTCTGACAAGGAGGTATCCAGCGATGATGTCCTCGCGGGACAAGTCATCGACTACTCCGGAGAGCCAGTCAGCTCTCATCCTGGAGGGCTACACCGAACGTTCAAGGCCCGCCATATTCAAATGATCACGCTCGGTGGTTGCATCGGCAGTGGTCTGTTCATCAGTACCGGCAAGGGCCTGCACCTGGGTGGTGCCGCAGCCATGTTAATCGGCTACACCCTGATCTGTGTCATGGCGCTGGCGGTCATGAACCTGCTGTCCGAGTCGACCTCCGTCTGGCCTACCTCTGGTGGCTTCATCGAGCATGCCAACAGATTCGTCGACCCTGCCATGGCATTTGCCTGTGGCTTCACTGAATGGCTGGCTTGGGTCACCGTCGTGGCGGCCGAGGCTGCAGTCGTGCGAGTCATCTTGACGTGAGTTTGAGCCCGTTGCCCCAAAGGTGTATACACCTGTGTTCGACGGCACTGACATGGTCTCTCTCGTTCTCTCATGCAGCTTTTGGACCGACTCTATTCCAACCGCTGCAGCAATGACAGTTTACCTCGTCTTGGTCTTTGGCATCCACGCGTTGCCCAATCGCTGGTTTGCCGAGTTCGAGTTTGGCACCGCGGCCCTCAAAGTCATGTGCATGATCATCATCCTGATCACCTGTATTGCCTTGATCGCGGGTGCAGGAAAGGCCGGTGAGGTCCCACATGCTTACAACTACACCACGGCACCTGCGTTCCCCAACGGCTTCAAAGGCGTAGCCACGACGTTTTTGCTTGCTTCCTGGGCCACCGGTGGACAGGAGATCATGTCGTTGTCGGCGGCAGAAGCGCATCGACCGCGCTGGGACATGCCGCGAGCGTGCAAGAACCTCTTCTTCCGGATCGTGGCCTTTTATGAGCTCTCAATCATCTTCCTGACCATCCTCGTCCCTTATAACGATGAGCGACTCCTCGGCACTGGCACCGTGGCCAGTTCTCCCTTTGTGATTGCCATGGTCAACGCTGGCGTCAAGGGTCTGCCCGACCTCATGAATGCCGTCATCCTTTTGGGTCTGGTCGCAATCGGGGCCGAGTCTCTGTATGTCTCGTCCCGTACCATGGTTGCCATGGCCGAGATGGGCATGTTTCCCAAGATCCTTGGCCGTATCGACAAGAAGGGCCGCCCTCGTTGGGCACTCTTCACCTCATGCATCTTCTGCACCATCTTCACCTACATCAACTGCTCCAGCACCGGCGGTATCATTTTCACGTGGTTCTCGTCTGTCTCATCCACCGTCTTCTTCCTGTCCTGGCTCTCCATCGCAATCACCAACATCCAGATCCACCGAGCCATCAAGGTACAGAATGATCCCGTGTGGACGCTCCCGTACGCCTGGAAGATACGCGCCTTTCCCGCCACCGCCGTCTTCCTGGCCGTCACCACCATCTTCGTCCTCTTCTCAGTGGGATACGTGAGCTTGTTCCCCATCGGTGGTGCACCTCCGAGCGCCGAAACATTCTTCGAGACCTTCCTCGCCGTCCCGCTCTGGATCGTCTGTTTCTTGGGATACAAGCTGGTCTACCGTACCAAGTTTGTCAATCCGGCCGAGGCTGATTTGCAATACGGCCGAAAACCATTAAACGAGGAGGATATTGCTTTCTTCGATCGCTACTTTGCCCAGCCCATGTGGAAGAGACTTTTGTCGTATGTGCGCTTCTAGAATCTATCAGTTAGAGAGAGAAAGAGGCCCGGAGCTGAATCGTGGGATATGTACATATGTACTAGTCGTCGTCGGTGGCAGCGCTTGTTTCTTTTCGGTTGCGACAGGGTATGGAAAGGGAAATGGAAATGACGATAACTCTAGTTGGATCGCGCTGGAACTTGGGAGGTCAGCTGCGCCATGGGCGAGAGATGCACAAAGTCTGAATAAATATACCTAACTAGTTATACTGCGTCTTGATGAAATGCTTAGTACTTGAAACCGCTCAGAATCAAGGCTCTGCAGATAAACTCAGACCGAGGCTTTCCAGATAATCAGGACGAGGCTTTGCCAGATACCTGAAATAAGAACGGGCTTTCTAGAACAAGTCATTACCTTCGCCGTGCCTCATCGAGGGTGGATGGGGTTCTGGGATCGCTCTGCCTCGAAGGCGTACAGTATGTCATTCGTTCTGCCCCACCAAGAGCGTATATACATATATATAAGGTATATGTGTCCGTCGTTCGAAGTAGTTCAGTCTAGCTTGACAAACTCGGCTCTCTCGCTCAAGAACTCGTCGACGGCGTCAATGAAGGTCTGTAGTTCCTCCTTGGACGTGATGGTCATCAGACTGACCATGCCGCGACGTGCGAGGAAAAAGCCCTTCTTGAGCATGTCGAAGAAGAAGAGCTCCTTGAGATCGGCGGCCTGAACGCCAGTGCGCGGTTGCTCCTTGAAGTGGATCGTCATCAGGCTCCCCGTGCCCGTGACGTACATGGTCGAGTTGTGCTTGGCATCGGCAAGCCGGTTCAGCTCTTCACGCAGCCAGACGCCCTTGTCGAACAGGTCGCGCGCCTGGTCCTCGCGGGTCCAGATCTCCTCGAGCACGGCCGTGGCCGTCGCCATGGTCGCGACGTTGTTGTTGAACGTGCCGCTGTGGTACACGCCGCCCGGGTACCCCGGCTCGAGCATGTCCATGATCTCGGCCTTGCCGCCGAACGCGCCAAAGTTCTGCCCGCCGCCGCCAAAGTACTTGCCGAAACTCGTCATGTCAGGGTACACGCCCAGCATGTCCTGGTAGCCGTGGATGCTCATGCGGCTGGTCATGACCTCGTCGAAGAAGAGCACCGCGCCGGCCTCGGTCGCGAGCGCCCGGCACGCCTTGACGAAGTCGACGTCCGCCGGGGTGCAGCCGGACGACCCTTGCATGAGTTCGAGGAATATGCACGCCAGATCGGCCTTGTGCTCGGAAACCGCGGCTTCGAGCGCGGCGATGTCGTTGTACGGTACCACCACCCAGTCGTGCGGTGCGTTCATGGTCTTTTTTCCGCTAGACTTCATGTTCATGGAGCTTTGCGAGGTGAATGTCGCCAGACCGCCGTGGTATCCGCCTCTGATGATTGTTGTGAAAATGGTTCAGCTTTCTTGGACGCAGCAGGCCAAGCAACGAACGGGTGTGGTTAAAGCGTCATGAAGTCAAGAGATGGAGAGAGAAGACAAAGAGCAAAAGGAGAACATCGCTAGGATAGGGCTTAAGAGCACGTTGGATGCACACTCACTCAAACACAATGATCTTGCTACGTCCAGTGTATGCCTTGACGAGGGCGAGAGCAGTCATGTTCGTCTCGGTGCCCGAGTTTGAGAAGCGGACCTTGTCCATGGTTTTGAAGCGCTCGCATAACAGGTTGGCAAGTCTGCCCTCGTACTGGTTGACGCCGCCGAGGGCGAACCCTTGCTCGACGGCGTCGTGCATGGCCCTCTTGATCACCGGATGCGAGTGACCAAACATACAAGCGCTGTACTCGGCGCAGAGGTCAAGATACTTGTGTCCGTCAACGTCCGTAAGGTATGAGCCCTCCCCGCGCGCCTGGACGACGGGGAAAGGCTTCATATGGATAACATTACGCGTTGTGCCTATGATACAGCTCAGTTCCGAAGTACAGGAGCGCAAAAAGGTCGGGGGTAGTGTCTCAGTGCATCTTACCTCCAGGCAAGGAACCAGAAGCCGCATCACAGATCGCTTTGCTCTTCGGGTTCGATGCAGCATAGTCGTTGACGGCCTCACCGAGGACCGTGGAGAAGGCAGGGATCGCAATAGGCATAGTTTAAGAGTTGCTAATGATCCAACTGTGTGAACGCTCTGTCGCATAGGCACTTAATCCTCTCTGGTCGAACCTGGCCATACATGTACTTTTGCCCTGCTTGTTGAAACTAGAGGCGCGATGCACTGTCGTATGGAGGAGCCAATCATTATCTACCCATGCTTATCGCGGTCTCTGTTGCCTCTTTGGTACGGCAGCGGCCGCCGTGGATTGCCCCAGGAAGACTCTCTTCATGGTGCGAACGAAGTGGAGAGGGATGTCAGGATAAGCTCAATTCCCGGACCTGTTGTGTCGTTGATGGCTTCGCCTCTAAAGTCTTGGTTTTCTTGAATGTTTCGAGTTTCGTTGTCCCTTAACGGGGTCCATTCTGTGATAAGCGTACATTTCGAAGACGACAAGGCGTAGCCCTCAGGCTAGCCACCTGTCTCGACTATGCCTTTCCAAGACAGCGCAAGAAATGATAACGAATTCTTTCAGTCAAGGCAGCAACTTGTGACAAAACAATTTCTTGTGGTCGTACTTGTAAATTCGGCTTCTGTGCACCAATCATGAGTGCTGAACCTCTCGGCACGAAGCCTCGTGCAAAGACCGCAAGGCTGTTATTCAACTTCCCTTCCACAGCTTCCGTCGCAAAGATAGAAGCGGCAACCAATCAGAAAGGCGAGAGATCTGTCCCGGACAAAACATCCGACAAGCGATAGTGATGTGTCAGCCGTGAGATCACTTTTTGGTGCATGTTGAAAGATGTCATATTTCTGGAGACAATGACATCAAGGATCATCGCAGGATCACTGTTTACATAAACTTGACCAGAGACTCAAATTAAATTCTTTTCCCAGAGAACGCTCAATCAATCTTACCGCGACTTCGACGATATACAGACATACACCTTTTGAAAGATAGCACGCAAAATGTCAACAAAAACACCTGGTGGTTCTGGACCTAGCGAGAAGTTCATGAAAAAGGATGCTGCTGGTATGTTCCCAATCTCGACAGACGTTGTGAGTCTACAAATGGATCTGGTGCTGACGTATTTAAACCCTCAATAGCGAAAGGTCTCGGTGCAGATAACGCCCCAGCACACAAGGAAGGCCATGTGCCTGGAGAAGCACCTGTAGCAAGCGACTCTTATACAGCAAGGCAACCTGGAACAACGGTTGGCGAGAAAGGAAATGTCGGTCACATCGTTGGCGAGAAGCCAAGCGATACCATCAACCAGGGAAACATGCGCTGAGTAGTCACGTTGGCGAAAACAATATCGAGTCGCCGAGACGTGAAGACTATCTTCATGAAGCCAGCTGCTCATCTGTGGGAGGATGCTCGTGGATGTTAGATGCCCTGCCGCGCAAGGTATAGCTCCGCAAGACGGTCACTGAATTTCACCACGGACAAATTTTTGAATCCCGGCGCCGCTGTGCGGCGAAGCCATATTGATTTGGAAGTACCAACGGCACAGACAATCCAGGTTCAGTGTTTGGCAAGAAGAATATTCGTCATAACTAGCTGAGCTAGCCGCATATGTAGCTAGAACGATTGTATTCTGCAAACCATGGCCCATTATACATTATCATTAATCAACAATGAAAATGTGCTGACCGAAGGGTTGGGTGCGCTCCAGTAGGGTAGAGCTTGACATGTCTCACCCAGAGGTGTTGTTCTTGAAGCTAAACAGGTTCTCAAATATGAAACGGTTGCAGAATCCAGCTTGAGGGGGCAATAGTTCGGCAAGAAGTCGCGGGTGAGTATCATCAGGGGAAACAGCGCCGTCCATCTCTGCTCCCACCAAGGCGAGGATTTCCCTCATATCGATAGCTTCTGGATGTCGCGCCCAAGTAGAGGTGACCCTGTTCCTCTCTGTCAGTAGAGCCGCTAGCAAATTCGCCCCTCGAACGGCAATAACACCGCCGCCGAACTTGCGTAAGTATTCGATGCATTCTGAGACTAGTTCTTTGTGCGTGTCAAAGACAGGATCGGATGCAGGACGATGGAAGAGATCCAGACAGAGAACAATCGCCGCGACGATGCAGAAAGCTTTATCTACCCAAATGATGGGCCCATCAAGGTCCTTCGTCTGTTTTGCTTCATTCAGGATCGTCTTAGCCGCAGCTAAGCACGTGAGACGCGTCATAGAATAAGTCGGATTGATGAAGCTCTGCTTAATATATGCTCTGTGGATCATGATCATCTTGTGTGCAAAGCATATAGTCAGACTTCTCCTGGCTGCTGGAATCCATTCTGGCCAGGCTGGATCAATCGGCTGCACCACATGGAAGTAGGTTGGCATTCCTTTCGTGGCGAGGGTCCGCATTCTCGAATCGTATTCTAGAACGTGTTCGTAGGTTGTGAATTGGGTAGTTGCATGAGAAATATCCTCGTGGTGTTTTACCATGAGTTTAGCTATTTCAAACAAATAATTCCCGTAGCTGATATAAGTAGGAAACTCTATTGGAATTGGGTCCATATTCAGGTAGTTTCGGTTGGAAGGCTTAGTTGTTGTGAAATGCCCCGGTTGAATGTGATAGCTCTCGTTGAATGGTAAAGACATCCAGTCCTGGACACAAAGCTGGGACCATAATCTGCGGCCGATCTCCCTTTTGATCAGTCTGTGACGTTGCTCTTCCGTTGATGTAGTTGTGATCTCGTCCAGCGATGCGTCGTAGTCTAGTCTGTCGAGCCCCAAGCTTTGTGCAATCTTCAGAGCGCCACCGAGAAGAACAGATAGCTCTGCGGACTGTCCCAGTGAATGAGCAGACATAGTCAGTGTGGCGATTGTATGGACGGCATATATGCTATGATTGGAAGTGTAATTCGCCTGGTTTAGGCACGAGATGCTGGCCTTGTACCACTGCATCGGCAATTTCGATCTCTCAGCTTTCTGGAATCCCCACTGAGACAGTCTCCGTTCCGGAGCACATGTTAAGCTGCCGGCTATGATGGAAAAGAGAAGCCCAAGCCACTGAAGGTCGAGGCCGTCAACAATCAGTGTTTCCTTTTGATCCTGGTCAGCGAGCACGCTTTCCAGTTCCCATCGGAAGAGTGGGCCAAAGTAGCAGCCATGATACCACAAGAGGCACAGTTCATGATAGTTGACTAAGTCCCAGATGTGGCCGACATTGGGCAGTAACATCTGCAGGAATTTCGAGTGGGCGTGTTCCGTGGAGTTGAAGCCTATCCCGTTCAAGTCGATCCAGGACTTGTCAGGGAGGGTGTTTGGATCTCGGGTCCGGAGCCTCGAGATGAGAGCGTCAGTCGGAGTAAAGTTATACTGTAAGCGTGGCTCATCTGCCCATCTCGTGTCATATGCTGCAAAGTCACTCAATCCTTGTGGCAAACGAGACCCTGCAGTGGGAGCAGTATTGGCTTGATGAGCGGGACTAGAAGGCGCGCTGCCCCCTGATCCTTCACTCGCGACTGGACGCGATCTTTTGTAGACCCGATGGATCGAGGGATCGTACTGAGTCGGCCACTGGCGCGTACACTTGTCGGCGATGCCTCTTTTGACGCACCTCGAGCACGGAATCTGGCGGTCGCATTTCTGCCGCCGCATGGAACATTCGGTGCATGTTTCTCGAGGTCGCTGGACCGGCATCTCAGCGGGCCAGACCAATATGCATCGCGCCTTATGGCTCGACGGGTTCAGATCTCGTGTTGGTGGCCGAGGTTTGGCGGCGAAGGTTGATGTGGTACGAAAGTCGGGAATCTTGAAAAAGCTAGTACGACGACGAGATCATCTGAGCCATCACGTGATATTGATCGCTTGCAGGCTTCTCACTCCACCGTGCCTTCTACGGCAGTGCTCGGCGACCTCCGAAGTGCAGAATCAATCCGAATGAACTCGAGATAACGAAAGCCCGTGACGGATCGCAGATTCCTGGGACTCTTCAAACCCTGCGAGTCTCCAGACGATGATACCTCCTCCCACACTATCTGGAATTCCTCTCCCCAAGCCTTCTCAGCATGGCGATCGCTTACGAAGCCAGCCCTACTAACTTTACGATTCCTACCGTGGATATCTCTCCCTACCTGGCTGACCAGCATTCCGTAGAGGCAGAACAAGTGATCGAGCAAATTCGCGCTGCGTGTGCCACAAGTGGTTTCTTCCAAATAACCGGTCATGGCATCCCGCAAGCCTTGCAGGATGAGATCTTCGCCGCAGCAAAGGCATTCTTCGCGCTACCAGAGGAGGAGAAACGTAAACTTGCCGGTGTGCCGGGACGAGGGTATGAGATAATTGGTTCTCAAGTCCTCGAACCCGGTAAGAAGCCTGATCTGAAGGAGGTGAGCTCTCGTTGTCATGGGATCAGGTTTGGCAGAGCTGAGAAAGCCCCAGGGATTCATGATAGGCCGAGAGATTCCTGGCAACAAACCCCCGTTTCGACCATTCCAGCACGCAAATATATGGCCTGAAGCGAGTCAGATCCCTGACGCTAAATTCAAGACGCCTCTTCTCGAATATCAGCAAGCACTCTCAGACTTATCCGTCCAGTTGATGCACATATTGGCCAGGGGTCTGCGAGGGTTTGACACAGCGGTCTTCGAGGAGTACTGCAAAGACCCCATTGCGAACGTAAGACTGTTGCACTATCCACCGCATCCGCAAATGGAGGATCCAAGTTTAGTGGGCGCTGGAGCACACACGGATTTCGGTGCCATTACGCTTCTGCTTCAGGATGGGCATTCTGGTCTCCAAGTGCTGAACCAGCACACCAATCAGTTCGTCGACGTACCACCGCAAGAGCATGCGTACGTTGTGAATATTGGTGACATGCTGGAAACGTGGACAAGTGGGCAGTACAAATCCAATATACACCGAGTAGTAGGTGCCCTTTGCCGGAGGCTCAGACGTTGACATCGCCTCCATTGTGGTGAGCCTTCAGACGCTAATTCGCTGTTCAGATAAATACAAGCGGCACGGACAGGTATAGTGTGCCCTTTTTCTATGATGGAGCCCCAGATTGTGTGATCAAGCCGCTGGATGGATCGAAAGGGAAGGAATTCACAGTCGTGGAGCACATGCTCGCAAGATACAAGGCAACTTACGGGTGAAAGCTCCGTCCGTAACAGCACAAGGAGAGTTGTCCAGTGCTACGGGCAGGATAGAGTAGTGAGTACAGTATTGTACTGTACCTCACGCAGATGGATGGGCCCGCAGTGCGGTGTTTCATCTCGCATCATGGAGATTATTATGTGAACAGCGAAATCGTTAGTTGACTCCTGCCCCTTTCAAGGCCACAATAAGGATGGAGAGGCAAGGATAGACATCGTAGATCTGGTGTTGCAATCGTTGTTTTCGGTCGATATCGTCTTGATGATCTCCAAAGTATAGTCTCTAGCCTGATCAAAGCGTCGGGAGCGGGCCTTTCCATGGTTTTCCTCAAGGGGAACAATGGTGCGATAAACCTCACTTCCATGGAACAGTCCTTGTCGTATATACCGAACAGCATGGCTTTGAGGGAACGACAATTGATTGGCATTGATGGAACCGTTATGGGATTTGCCGGGGTCATTATGTAAAATCGCCTTTGCTGAGGGAGGAGAAATTCCATGTCGAGTAAATGCGCCGACCAGCGCCATCAATGATTATATGTGGGTAGCTTTGGTTCTCATTCCGGATCTTCCTCTAACTTGAGTTACCAGCGTCGCTAGAGAACGAGTGCGGGTATCGAAAATCCTCGTAGACGGCATCAACCCTGTCGCGACACCAGAGGATTCTCGTATGCCCTAGTCTTTCCCTCCTCGATTTGATGGCCAACTCGACGTTCTCTTGCGCATTTTACGGAAAGGAGGATCCATCTCGCGGGCAGAGCCTTGTTCCTGAGTAGCAGTGAAGGTGGAGACGGCAGCGAACGTCAGTGGAGCTGCAAGGCTTTTTCCCGGGTTTCAGACAAGATCAGAAGAATTTTTCGACTGCGTAAACTTTCCCTGTCAGCCGTCGTAGCGCTGGCAAAGACACATCAGCTGCGCAGTCCACGGCGTTATCCGAAGTTCGAATATTTCCTCGTCAGCTCGTCGCTTTGAAACCAGCAGAGTCCGAGGAGAAAATTGCCCTCTCACATCCTCCTCCCAGGCCCACCCGATTCGAAGGTCAAGATGCCCCGGTTTATCTGAATTGCTCGGCCTAAAAGGTCGCCTTAGGAACCGTCCATTTCGATAAGCGTGCGGTTCCTCCAGAACGGTACCCTGGTTCGGCAGATGGGCTGACGCATGACATTTGACAAACTCGCACCAGGCGCAGTGCCAGTAACTGACGGGGGCGTTTGCTCAAAAGGTTCTGGATCCGATGCAGGGGGCGGATGCGCCAAGTATGATCGACAGGCTTGTCTTCTTCTAAACTACCTAGTGGACTACGGAGTTTCTGCTGCGACTCTGTAAAAACGAGTCGATCAGCAAAAGCTGGTAACGAGCACGGAGACTCTCGTGGACTTATGGCACGATGGCACGTCGAAAAGTCCGTGGAGAGGGTTCCCTGCCACTCGTACTCCGTACTTGCTATACATACAGAACACGGATTCGGGGAGTACTGTACACTTACCATATGAAATGCCTTCCTAGCCGTGCCTCTGCCAACTCATCACCGAGGTGCCTCGGCTTCCTGAATGACATTCAGTACAAGCAAGCAGCAAATCAATCAACGTTGTCCTCAGCTGGATTACAGATTCTCTGTACATGTGAATATTCTGGCATTCCATTCGGCTCAAACGAGTTCGACGGAGTGAATCCAATCCTACAGCACGCCCCGCGTAGCTGACTGACTGGTCCACCACGGCCCCATAAACCGTTGAGTCGAAGCCTACTCGTTGTACAGCACGGAGTATCCGCATGCTAGGATGAAGCTTCGATTGATCCCGGTCGTGCTTGGGCTGGAACATCCACTTCTCCACGGCGAAAACCAGGTACGAGGGCGACGGGTGGGACATGGTACTGGAGGGCATGCTATCCTTGATCGGCTCTCTACTTCCTGACAACAGCTGAAGAACATCAACTACTTCTACAGGTCTGCTCGCCCACAACAATTGACAGATGACAGACGCGGGAGAGGAACTTGCTCCAAGCCTTGCCTGTTGTTGGAACTGATACTTTTCGTACTCTCCCGTACAGACCTCACTCATCATCGAGCTACACCTCCGTTGACACTCCTTCAATTTTAATCTTCCATTTATTTCCACCATGGCTGCCGGACAGTCAGCAATGCAGCAACTTCTGGCTGCGCTGCCCAAATGTGCGGTACGCAATGCAAACTGGACCATGCTGGGATCCACCAACTGATACGAGCATTCCCAGGCCGCCTGCGCCCAGTCCATACTCCCATCCTCGACATGTTCGTTGACCGATATCGCGTGTCTTTGCGCCGATGCGCCTATCCTCGGTCGGATCGAACAATGCAGCACGGCCAACTGCACAGTTATCGAGGCCCTGAGTAAGTTCGCAACCAAGCCAGGACGGATATGAGAAGGCTCCCTCAGAATCGAGTTTCTGACAATGATCGTTTCCAGGTGCCTTCAATGCGACACAGACCGCATGTGGCGTCACTCCGAGGGATATGTCACATACATATATCGTCGTCGTGTCGATATTTCTTGCCCTGGCAGTTCTATTCTATCTGATCCGTCTATCCGTCCGTCCGCCGTTGACGCCGGGTTTCCGGGTTGACGATGGCATTATGCTGGTTGCGACGGTATGTGGAACGACATGCTCAGCATGGTCACGGTCCGTTCCACCGAAGTTGATCAGGCTAACATGTGAGCTTAGCTGACGGTTGTTGTCTTCACGGCGCTCAATTTGCAAGGTACGAAGAAGAGCCTTTTGTTCTCTAACGCCAACACAAGCACTCGCCGCTGACTATGGTGTCTAGCTGCGCGTCTAGGCCTCGGAAAGGACATATGGAATGTCGTGCCCGACGATATTGATATCGTTTTGAAGGTAGGATGGCTTGAGAAGCGCTCGACAAAGTACAGTTGACTAAAGGGTTGACACCAGAACTTCTTCATCGGCGAATTTCTGTACATCTTCATCAGCGTCGTCACCAAGTTGGCCGTCTTGGCTTTCTACCTCAAGGTCTTCACGCAACCGTACTTCCAAAAGACCGCATACGTCGTCATGGGCCTATGTTTCTCCTACTTTGTCTCGTACATGTTCGTCCTCGGCTTCGAATGCACGCCGGTGTCGTTCTTCTGGGAGCAGTGGCGGGACCCCTCTGCAGGAAAATGCATCGACATCAACGCCGGAGGGTGGGCAGCTGCTGGAATCAATATCATTCTCGACGTAGCCATCCTCGCGATGCCGGTGCCCGTCATCCTCAGGCTTGACATCTCTCGACAGCAGAAACTTCAAGTGCTGAGCATGTTTGGAGTTGGATCATTGTGAGTAACTGGATTAATTTCCTCTCGACATCTCATTTGTCATGATCATGATCATGTCCTTCCGTCAGATCCTACTATGTCCTGACCCATGCGTCGATGACCTTGCCACTAATGTGATGTGCCTCTCTGTCAATTTTCTAGGATAACCGTTGTCAGCATCATCAGACTGCAATCGCTCATCAAGTTTGCCAAAGACTCCAACGTCACATGTGGGTGTTTTTTTTTTGTTCTCCGCCTGCCTCTTCCCTCTTCCCTCTTCCCTCTTCCCTCTTCCCTCTTCCCTCTTCCCTC